>NC_142067.1:24451219-24761219 GCF_059756535.1 Pantherophis guttatus
TACCATCAGCTAAGAATCAAATTTTATGCCCCATAAATAGAGGATTTTCTCGACCCAAGCTCATCATACCTTTCAGCATTTTCACAGCAACTACTTTGTACGTGGGGGATTTTTTAATTCCGAATGCAACTGCTTGCACTACTTTTCCAAAAGCACCTCTCCCAAGTGTCTTTCCTGCATCAAAAAGAAATCACAGTTGTTTGTAACATTAAACATTTTAAAAATGAGACAGCTTTGGGTGAAATTACAATATTGCACTCTCCAATATGCTTTAAAGTTCTCTTGGTAGGAACGTGGCAGTATTCTACCAAAAATGCATGAATATACAGAAAGTGTGATAAAATGAACCGGTATTATATTGACCTATGTGAAATTATTTTAAGTGTAGGATTTTAAGTTGTGAGAAAAATAGGAATAGAGAGCATGAGCTCAATATGGTCAGTAAGGGGGAAATTGCCACTTGTGACTTTTTTTTGATCCTGTCTATTCTAGCCTCTGCTATTGTGTTTTTGGTAACAACATGAACTTCTGAAATGTTTCTGGGCTATATTAAGAAAGATTTTTAACGAATGACAAATTGTCTAGAAATCCCAAGAAAATTGCACTACAAAAAAAAAAAAAGATTATCTCAGCCAATCTCTTGGGCCAACTCACTGTTGTCATCATTTGGATAGTACAGCCAAGTTCGTATTCATATTTTAAAAGTTTTTAAAATAAATTCATTGATTTTTCTTATTTTCTTCTGGAACCTGGTCAACATGTTTTACAACTCTGCTTGTTTAAGACCAAATGCTTGAGATAACAACTTTCCCCAACTAATTTTGAGATCTTCTGCTAAGACCCTTTCTTTGGTCTTCCTTGTATAGGTTTAATATAAGTCTTTGTCAGCAATGGCACTCATCCTATGGCACACCTTTTCTGTAGAATTGGCCTAGGACCTACCTGTGAACTTTTCAGCTCTTACTTGAAATAACTTTGAAAAGATAAGACAGAAGAGACAGTAAACAAAAAAATTGCTGTGGGATCAATGAAATTCAATAGCCCTTCTTTGTTAAGTATGGACACGTTGGAAAGTCCTAGCTGATAATCAGAGGTGGTATTCAGCAGGTTCTGACCAGTTCTGGAGAACCAGTAGCGGAAATTTTGAGTAGTTCAGAGAACCGGTAAATACCATCTCTGACTGGCCCCGCCCCCATCTATTCTCTGCCTCCCGAGTCCCAGCTGATCGGGAGGGAATGGGGATTTTGCAGTAACCTTCCCCTGGAGTGGGGAGGGAATGGAGATTTTACAGTATCCTTCCCCTGCCACACCCACCAAGTCACGCCCACCGAGCCATGCCACGCCCACCAAGCCACACCCACAGAAACGATAATAAAAATTTTTGAATCCCACCACTGCTGATAATGCTTTCTATTTAACTCTTGCACTGAGTAGGAGCCTGGACTCCTAAATAGCCTGTCCTACACTATGATACTAGGAGTCTATATTACTGTTCATTTGTTCATATACATAGATTGAGGATTTTGCATTTGTTTTTTTTTAAATCCACTAATATTTCATTTACACACTGAAATAAACAACTCATAAACCTCATTCTGTGGTCCTTAAATACCACTAGGGTATTGTTGTATTATAACATTGACATATTTTTCTAGGCATGTCTTCCATCTGAAGAATCTCAGTTTCACAGAAAAATCTAATAAAACTCCCTTACTCCTACCCCCATTCTTGTTTTTTTTGTTGTATTCTGGTTTTAGTCACATTACATTTTACTGCCAAATGTAGGCTCTTAAGGGTTTGTTGAACATACTTGAAAACTTTAAGACCTTGATGAAACTCTTCTTGTTTTATAAAATGCATAAACTCTCCCCAAGGGCATAGGAAGTTAATTACACAGAAAGCAATTTTATTACTAAATGAAAAGTGAGCTACGTCTCATTTGAAGCAACGGCAGAATATACTCCGAAGTTGTTGTTTTTTCTAGCTACAATGCACTGTTAAGTTGTATGGGGCCAGAAGGCGACCATGGCTTTTTATTAAGGAGGATGAGTGAGGAGCTAATGCCATTGTAAGACAAAGTACACTACCAGTGACATTGCTTTGGATAAGGGATAATCTTACCCAAAGATTTATATAAATTTATATAAATTTAAATATTAAATTAAAATCTTCTTCACCAGAAGGAACCAATATGGTTTTTAGAAATGATTGGGATTCTCTGTGATTATCCTAGATATTTTATAATGTCTTATTTGCAGTTTCATTGGTGAATAGATTTAGGAAGGGTTGCACATTATTGAGAAGTCTTCATTTCCAGTAAGGAAACTGCCTTATGCCAGGCCAAATACTTGGAGTATGTAGCCCAGTTTTAGCTATTTTGATTAACAGGGTATATTCAAGATTTTGTAACAATCAGTTTTGAGACTCAAGTCCCTGGGACCTCTGCAGCAAATTCTCCTTTCTTTGTATTTAACTTCTGAAAAATTATGCTGTGTCTTTAGTTTGGGTCAGTGGTGAAATCCAAATTTTTTTACTACTGGTTCTGTGGTATTGGCTTGGTGGGTGTGGTGTGGCTTGATGGGCGTGGCAGGGGAAGGGTACTGCAAAATCCCCATTCCTTCCCCACTCCTGGAGGAAGGATATTGCAAAATCTCCATTCTCACCTCACTCTGGGGCCAGCCAGAGGTGGTATTTGCTGGTTCTCCGAACAGCTCAAAATTTCTGCTACTGGTTCTCCAGAACCTGTCAGAACTTGCTGGATTTCACCCCTAGTTGGAGTCTTTTATGATATTAAGCCAAAAGTAAGATAGGAATAAGCAATTAACTATATTATATTATATTATATTATATTATATTATATTATATTATATTATATTATATTATATTATTATATTATATTATATTATATTATATTATATTATATTATATTATATTATATTACATTACATTACATTACATTATATTATATTATTAATAGGCTTATTATCAGGGCTTTTATTTACGCCATGGGCTAACCTCAGCATTCTTAGCAAAATGTCTGACTATACTGACTGAATCTGGGTGTTTACATCCTGAACATACTTTACATAGTATAGATTTAAACAGGATTGCAACCAAGAATTTACAAAGTCAAAAGTTTTCCAATGAAGATTGTTTTAGTAGAATAGGAGAGACCAACAAAGAGAGAGAATAGATTGTTTTAATGTGCAATGTTCTATTAGGTATAAAAATGATCCATTTATCTTATAAAAACATCAAGTATGAGAGCCCTTAGGCTTCAAAATTGGGAAAACCTTGACTTCATTTCATAACAAAAACATAAATTTTCATTTCACCAGAATTGTTGGAAGTTGGGTAGCTTAAAAATTTGATTAATAAATACAATACATAAATAAGATAAATAAATGCAGCTCTTAGACCTTGGAGCAAGTGGATGGACAGAAGCAAGGTTTTATCTAATTTTGACTGAACAATTACTGTACCATTTGATACTTGGTTACTTTTCTTAATCTAATACTGATAAATTGCAGATATTTTATAGAATTTGCACACACACCTTTCCCAATGTAAATATGCAACCCAAGAAATAGTTCATTTTTTGATGTTGATGTACAGAGTATCTTTTATGACCAGATAAAAAATTTCTTTGCTTTGTACCCTTTAGTGATGAACTGTTATATACGTTTGCAGCTATTTTTGGCTGCCAATCTTGTCTTGTAGTTTTTACTATATTGGATTTAAATCTAACTGCTATACTTTTGTGAGGCAGTTTGAAATACTCAAGGCTATTTTATAGAGAATATCTGTTTCTGGATTATTTTACTATTTGGTGGCTTTGTTATGTGGAAAGGTTCCTAGGCTTTCCCAACAGAAAAAGTTTCAGGTTTTTTAAATTATAATTATTTTTATGCAGATGAGTTTGTAGATCAATATTCCTTTAGTTCTTTGCTTGACCTACGAGCTCTTGCTGAGCGATTGGTGTCAAGTTCATTCAGTATAACGTCCCACCCTTTCATCTATTTTGATTTATACCAGTGGTGAAATTCAAATTTTTTTACTACCGGTTCTGTGGGTGTGGCTTGGTGGGTGTGGTGTGGCTTGGTGGGCGTGGCAGGGGAAGGATACTGCAAAATCTCCATTCCTACCTCACTCCAGGAGAAGGATACTTCAAAATCCCCATTCCTTCCCCACTCTGGGGCCAGCCAGAGGTGGTATTTGTCGGTTCTCTGAACTACTCAAAATTTCTGCTACCGGTTCTCCAGAACCTGTCAGAACTTGCTGGATTTCAGCCCTGATTTATACCCATTTTTTTGCATTTGCTACAAATTTGTTTTGTTCATCAGTGGTGAGGTAATTAGTGCCTTTCATAATTCTTGGCCAGAAAAAATGGGAAAAATTGACACGGTGTGAAGCAAACTGGTTGTTTTAAGGATTATTTTTATTTCCAAGAATGCCTCTAGGCCTGACATAATTTCCATGAGCAGTTCTAAAAAATAGCAATAATGAGTAACTGCAACTCGGTTCTTTGTATGGCATTGGCCCCTGCCTAGAAAAAAAAGACAAAGGTAAATTACTTAGGATTGAGATTCTGGAGAGCTTCAAGAAGTTGATGGAGAGCAACTTAATCATTTTGCCTTCTGATAAGTAGATGGATTGTTTGGTGACAGGATATGCCACCATAGCCATAATGTTATGTACATCACAGTTGCTGAGACCTCATAGAATTTAGTTTGGGTATAGAAAAGCATCAGTCTTTTTTTTTTAATACATTATGCTAAGCCACAGTTTATTTAACCAATTTATTGAATAAACCACAACTGGTTAGCTTCATACAAAACTTATAACCATGGCTTCCAAACCACAGTTGTTTCATGTAATACACCAAGCCAATATCAAATAAGCTACATTTTTGGCTCATTGTAATGTGTGAGACCAACTAGCGCCTCTTCTCTCTGGAGAGGCCTCTTATTTTCCTTATAGAAACTAGTAGGAATAGAGCAACAAAACAATATCTCTGGACCTGGATGTATCCAGGGGTGGGCTGCTATGGGTTCGGCCAGGTTCAGGAGAACCCATAGCTAACATTATGGCTGGTTCGGAGAACCTCCAAATCCCATCCCTGGCTGGCCTCGCCCACCCCACCCTGCCCTTCTTGCCCCTCCCCGACCTTCCCAGGAGTCTCCACATGGCCCATTTTGGATGCGAGGTAAGTTCAGGGCCCGCACAGAGGCTAGGGGAGGGGGAAAAACAGGTGTCCCGGAAGATCCGGAAGGCTGGAAATAGGCCCGTTTCCAGCCTCCGGATGGCCCCGGAGCCTGGGGGAGGCAGTTTTTGCCTTCCGAGAAGCTCGAGGAAAGCCTCCAGAGCCTGGGGAAGGTGAAAACACCCCCCCACCCGCCATGGTGCAGGAGGCTGACTATGCCCACCATGGCCACGCCCACCCAGCAACCGGGCAAAGAACCCATTGCTGAAATTTTTGAAGCCCATGTTTTTGTGTAGGCCAGGAGTGTCCAACCTTGACAACTTTCAAGACTACCAGTGTAGTTCCAATTTCCACAAATATTTACTGAAAAACACTAAGATTCATATTGTTGCTTTCTATTTATGAATTATGAGCTTTTTTTTTCTGCTGAAGAAGGAAAATATGTGTGAGACCAAAAAATGAGAAGCTCCACAAGAACATGTCATGTATGGTAGATAATAGCTGTCTGTGCTGCCAAGGTCAGTATGAGGTTGGACTGACTCCCCTGTAGCTGAGATTTGGGCAAAAGATGATTTAGCTACATGTTGAACTCAGCCAATTTTTCAAAATCTGTTTTTCATTCAAGATCACAACATTCTTTCCTTGTTTATGCCATTCCCTCTTCCCTTCCCCATGTACAAACACACATCACTTACGCTGTTCTTAGTTCTGATCTGCATCTTAACTCCTAACTACAAACCTGAATTTAAGGAACTGAATTAACTCAATCTTGACCAGCACAAATAAACGATAAACTTAAGAACCATTGTGGCTTCCCAGAAAATTTGCTTTGGTGATACTTGTGCTCATTCTGGAAGACACATATTTGTTTCATTTGTGCTTTATATTTTTGAGTTAATGCACTTGAAATCTATCAGTGCACTTCCTTCAGCAAATGGGGTCACGGTCATAATGTCAAAGGAATCAAGATTTCACAGCGCAGCTTTTTTTCATTCCAGGATTCCCTGATCTAGAAACTGGCATGGAGGATGAAAGGGGAAAAAATTGTGCCTCTAATGAATAAAGTTTTGACAGTAAAATGCATGTATCATTAGGTGAAACGAAGCAGCACTTTGAACAGCAAAGAATGGCCTGCCGTGGATTTAGGCCACAATTCTACGTATGCTTTCTAATCTGCCTATTCAGCTACTGCATTGTGTCTATACACAGTTCTAGAAGAGCACCTCAGAGCAATGCATTGTGAAAGGCATATAGTGGCCACACACATAAAAATGCTATCTTAAAGCAAATATCCAGGGGTGAAATCCAGCAGGTTCTGACCGGTTCTGGAGAATCGGTAATGGAAATTTTGAGTAGTTCGGAGAACTGACAAATACCACCTCTGGCTAGCCCCAGGAGTGGGGAGGTAATGGGGATTTTGCAGTATCCTTCCCCTGCCATGCCCACCAAGCCACATCATGCCCACCAAGCCATGCCCACAGAACTGGTAGTAAAAAAATTTGGATTTCACCACTGCAAATATCTATGTAGAGAATTTCTATGGCTGTCCATCTTGAACACTGGAACCCTTTAAACAAATCCCTGCACAGCCCTGAGGAAATTATTCCTGTAGAAAATCTCAGCTTTTGAAAATGAAATATCCTTGTTCAGTTTTTATGGCCAAATTTCATTCAACTAGAACATTCTCTTAGTCTGTAACCTCGACACATCTAAATCGAAATTTGTTTTGAAAGTAGAATTCCAATTTTTCAGGTCAAAGCAAAATATTAATGTAGGCACTCAAGTACTTCCAACACACACAATTTTCGAATTAGATAAAAATGCAAAATGTAATACAGTAATGTAACAATTACACATGTGATTGATGCAGGATATCTTTGTGAAATACTGAGATCTTAAGCTGGAATATTATGAGTGCTGTTTTCTGCATTCCAAACAAGAACCTATTTTAACTTCCATACCATTCTCTAAGAAACTCTAATATTTGCTGTAACTGATAAATATAGTTTTACTATGTGCACATTCAAGACAGAAATCTTGTTTTTTTTACAATAAAGGTAAAGATTCCCCTCGCACATATGTTACTAGTTGTTCCCGACTCTAGGGGGCGGTACTCATCTCCATTTCAAAACCAAAGAGCCAGGGCTGTCCGAAGAAGTCTCCGTGGTCATGTGGCTAGCATGACTAAATGCCAAAGGCGCACGGAATGCTGTTACCTTCCCACCAAAGGTGGTACCTATTTTTCTACTTGCATTTTTTACGTGCTTTCGAACTGCTAGGTTAGCAGAAGCTGGGGCAAGAAATGGGAGCTCACCCCATCACACAGCATTTGAACCACTAGGGATTCAAACTGCTGAACTGCCGACCTTTCTATCGACAAGCTTAGCACCTTAGCCACTGAGCCACTGCATCCCTTTTATTTTTATTTTTTATTTTATATATTTTGTAAAATATATATATTTTACTATATATATATATATATATATATATATCTCCTAATTCAAATACTACATATATCTTCAAAAGAAGCAGAAAAATGCAGGGTCCACTGGAACTATGATTATTTAGATTTAATGTAGCTGCCTGCTCCAATGTATTTGCTTATATGTTTCTTTCCCTTCTATATAGGTAGGCATATACAATGAAGAAACATACTTAATTAATTATCCCAATTAATACTTCCCTTGATAAAAAAAAATCTTATCTGAGTTTTAGTCAATGAATCAAATGAAGAAAAGTACATAGATGACCAGCATTTTTAAATTCTCATGCTACTCATTCAGAATAATATAGATATATTTACCCAGCTTAAGCCTTTCCCGGGCAAACTCCCATTTGCTGGCCTCATAAGGAAGTCGCTCACATTGTTCATCTAAGGGGACTTCTTCAGGATCCATTATGATTGACAAATAGTCTGTCTTTATTTCGGAGGAAGCAGGCTAGAAAAGAATGATTAAATCCCTTCATCACTATAGGACATAAAAGCAATTCTGACAAAGTTGTTCTGATTCTGGTCAGGCAAATGGTAGATTAATTAGCTATGATTGCAGAAGCAATTCCCATTACAGATGTACATTTTCTGTGCCAAAACAAGAGATTCTCAAGATTCTTCACCTTAATTTTGTCATGTAGATTTTCATTATGGCCACATTTTGTACCACTGTCTCTCACTTACATATTGGACGCTTGATTTGTGTTTCTTTTTTCATTTTATTAAATTCATATGAAAAACACCCTCAATAATAGCCATAGGATAGAGATTTGAGCCTGTGTTTTCAGGCAAGGGTATTTTGAGAGAATGACTAACCTTGACCCCTAAAAATAGATTTGGCTGACAGCCATTCACAAAACAAAATTCTGGCATATGCAACAGATAAGTTCAGCTGTCAATGTTTGTTAAAAAAATGAGAGAGAGAGAGAGAGTGGGACCAAATGTGGTTTAAAAGTTGTGCAAGGCTTAGATATAATCTGTAAAACATTAATCAGTAACATTTTGTGCATGCATTTTTCAAATGTTCAAGAATTTGCATTTCCCTCTAGACTTCTGCATTCATGATCTTGTTTCCCCATAATCATTGCTAAAAGTAATTTAGAATCACTAGCTTGTAGGAAAGATTAAAACTGTAATCCTATACATACTTATTTCTGAAGAAGCTTCACTGATTTCGGAGAGATTTAGCTATGAGTATCTCTAATGATGATCAAGCTAATTAATCTTGATTCAGAGAAAAAATAGGTAAATTCCAGCCTGTGCTGGAATTGATGGCACACTCACTTTGCAAGATATTTAAATGGACTATTCATATTTATTGATCCAATACTTGCTTCCTGAATTCAATTCTAGAATATTAATTGGCATATTTTTAAAATATAAAGGTGGTATGAAGACAAAATATTTATAACGGGGGTACTTTTGAAGTCATGCTTGTTATCACTCAGTTTAAAAGATGTGAAAATACTATTCTTTCCCCTATCAGATGGAAAATATGATGTCTTCTGGCTTCCATCTGTGATTCAGTGTGAATCCAGCAAAAAAGCTGAGGTCAAGTTTCTACTGACTTCCCACATCTTAGTATGGTTGAGATCCCAATGATCAATCTAGGTCCATGATGGCGAACCTATGGCACGCGTGCCAGAGGTGGCACGCTGCGCCCTCTGTGGGCACGTGAGCCATTGCCCCAGTTCAGCTCCACCGTGCATGTGCGTGCACCTCCTGCGGCCAGCTGATCTTCAGGTCTCTGTCATGCATGAGCGGGGGTGGGGTTGGGGGGGCACATGTGCATGCACAGGGGCAGGGCATGTGCAGGGGTGGGGCATGCATGTGCATGTGCAGGGGCATGCGGGGGCCACGCATGCATTGCATTTTGGAGGTTTACTTTGGGAGTTCACACGTGCTTTGGGCACTCGGTCTGGAAAAGGTTAGGATATCACTGATCTAGGTATTCAGTGTGAGGCTGTTTTTCATTGTCTCTGATATCACTATTTAAAGTGTTGGATGTTTAATGGAAATCACATATTTTCCTTCCGCGTAACCTGGTTCTCTCCCTCAGGTTAAATCAACCTTCTGTACCATTATGAGTCTAACAATATTTCAAAAGATGCATGCACAGATGGGAGTCTGCTTAATGCCTGAACAGCATTTTGTAATCTCCAGGACTGATGGTATATCTGTAGCAGTCAGAAGTAACAAAAGGTGTCTGGGCAGATCCCAAGCCCAGATTATGTCATGTTTAACTTTGTCAATGAGACATCATACAGTAGAAGAGTATTTCTACAGTAAGTCTTGTCTTGGGAGAAGAGGCGGGGCGGGGAAATGATCTATTTTAAAACAGCCAACGATGAATGTAAGCTACCTCCATAGGAAACTTGGGGTTGAGGTAAAGGAGGATATGTTCTGTAAAAAGGGGTAGTGGGCATCTTTATGCTCTAATTAGAAGACATGATGACTAATGAGCCCTAAATTATGTATATGATATGGGAGCCTGCTTGAGAAAATTTAAGCTGGTTAAGAGATGAGATAAGGAAAAGAAAAGACCATGTGATATATTTTAAGACATGGGTCTCCAACCTTGGCAACTTTAAGACTTGTGGACTTCAACTCCCAGAATTCCTCAGGCTGAGGAATTCTGGGAGTTGAAGTCCACAAGCCTTAAAGTTGCCAAGGTTGGAGACCCCTGTTTTAAGAGATGGTGATAAGTTATCAGAATTGTTTGGACTTGTGATAGGGGAATTTACTTCTTTATTTTTGTCCTTTTTTCTCCCTTTGTCTATTTCTTTCCTGTTTTTCTTTTTTGTTCTCTTTTTTGTAGTTTGCAGTCAGTTAGTCATGCGGCCCCACAAGATTGTAAAAATATTTTAAAAATAAAGGAAGTTTATTTATATACATTAACTATATTATATATTTCAGGGGTGTCAAACTAAGGTCAGGGGCCAGAACCGGCCGACAGGATGCTTGGATCTGGCCTGTGGGGCCGCCATGGAAACAGCAGAGGACTGGCCTGTGGTGCCTCTGTCAGCAAAAATGGAGCTTGGGAGGACTGTGTGCGGCCCTCCTGAGTTCCGTTTTTGCTGGCAGAGGGTTGCAGGAGGCCGTCGCAGCCGAAAACAGAGCTTGGGAACTTGTTTTTCCTGGCAGAGTGCTCGGGCCACCACAGGTGCTCCCGACACGAGTGACATCAAGCTGGCCATGCCCACCATGGCCGCGTGCCCCCCTATCCCCTAAAGTCAAACACAATCCTGATGCGGCCCTCAATGAAATCAAGTTTGACACCCCTGATATATTTTATAAGTGGCAATTTCTCTCAATGGAGCTCAGGCAAGCCAAAAGGTTGGACAACCACACAGTAAAATAACCTCTAAAATAGAAGTTTTGGATGGCTTTGTCTTTACCCTTTTCAGCTTTCGTATGAAGAGAGTTAACAGGAGCCAGAAGAGTGTGGCTGCCAAACAGGTGCAGGTCAATGTTATTAGCTCCAGATTTGAGTTTTCAGCTGTTCCTAAAAACAAGCAAGCAAGCCAACAAGTTTATTGTAAATACCAATATTAGTTTCTATAAAAATAAATCCAGAGCTTAACATATATTGAAACATACTTGTAGTACACAGCTATTTCCTTTTTAAGCACCATCAGTTGAACCAGTAAGAGTGGCAACAGATATAATCACTGACTGTAACACAATTCTCTGAATTCCTGGCTAACATGTTGTTATATATACCATACTGCTATACTACACTATATCACAGTATTACTATCTAACTATACTGTACTATATTACTGTGCTATGCTGTATACCGGGGTGTCAACTTCACGTCATCAGGGTGGTGTCACATGACGTATCGAGATTTTTTTTCTCCTTTGCTAAACTGGGCATGGGCGTGGCCAGTGATTGAGGCATCCAGCCCACGGGCTGAAAGTTTGACAGCCCCAACCACAGTATGATAGGTTCAATTTAAGTATAATAATGCCAAGCTCTTATAACCATTCTGAACCAATTGTAGTTTCAAGATCTTCTTTAAGGGTATTCTCAAATTAAGATGCCGGTCTTAATTTTAAGAGATCTAAATGAGTTACACTGTTGGCTGCCCTCCATAGCCCAACGCCAAGAAAATATGTGTTTGGTTTTAAGTTAACTGCTCTGAGGCTGTGGCTCAGATTCCTGTGGAATCTGGATGGCTGCATTAAAAGCTCTTCATCTGGTGTCCTGCCTCCTTTTCAGAGATAGATAAATAAGCTGACCAACTGAAGCAGCAGTGTCCATGGTGTAGGGTCAAATAGTCAAGCTGGCAGCTGCGATGGTATGATCCCAAGTTTCCTCTATTTTTTCATGGGCATCACAACTCACAGAAAATGATGTACTTAACCTCTTACAAAGCCAATTCACAAGGCCATCACATTTTAATTCCTGTGAAAGTTCTCACTAAATCAAAAATAAACAACCTGAAACTAGATCAGGCCATCATCAAAACAAGAAACAGATGGACACGTTTGCCTACTCAACAGAGATTTGCTTCTAGCACAGGTAGGAGAATGAAGTGCAAGAAAATTGATTGTCATAAATAGTTTTTGAATTTAATATAAAACACTCATTGAAAGTTTTTTTTTAAAGGAGAGCATAGATTTTTTTTTTTTATAATGAATCTATTTGTCCGGATCTTCGTGTCTTTAAAAATATATTCCTGAAGTGTTGCCTTCTCACCTGAAAAAAACTGGCATATAATAAAAGCCTATCTTTTCAGATAGAAATAATTTATTCATGCTAATTTTCATTCTCAGAGATGTTCTCAGAGAATTCCCATAATCTACAGAATACTTCAGAAACTCTCATATATTCTTGTTGGAATTGTTTTGTAAGGATTCTGCATGCAAAAGACCATGGATATAGTGTCAGTCAGAAATTGTTGGTCTAGAAGTCATCTCTGCAAAATAGTTTACTTTATTTGTAAAGTAATAAAGTGTTGTGGAAAATAAATGTTGTGAAGACAAAGGCTAATATGGATGCTAATAACTATGTATTCTTAGATGGGTCCATTTCTGTCCATCCTCTCATATGTTTTGCATGGTTCTTGGCAACATCTTCAATTTTCAGAAATTTCAGCAAATTAAATGATTTTAATGATCTAAAGGCTGGATAAAGTGGAGAAGAGAAAGATCATATAAATAAAAAAGTGTTAGTATGGACCTTCGAGATTTTCTCTTTTTATTTCTGGTAACATATGGTCTTCAACAACCTTACTCAAGGCCTACACGTGGTACTTTTCAATTTACAGAATGACCTACCAGAAATCATCTCACATTCTATTTCCTCAAATTTCTGTACATTTAGGATATAAATCTTATCCATGATTATTCAAAACAGGGTGTTATTAACAAAAAATATGAAAAATATTTTGTATATCCTGATAAAAACGTATTTTGAATTGATTGAAAGAATCCTCACTACTGTGACATAGGTAGCTCCATGCTGCCATTTCTTTGTACTATTATATAAAATTTCTACAAACTCTTGTACTTCAAGAGTTTCTCAGGATAGTAATAAGTACAATGAATTGCTTTGAATTGTCAAGTCAGTGCAATATCATGTGTATTCAGCTGCTCAGTGGTGACAGGCTAACTTGTTGATTTATATATGCTAACATTCTCCATCAGTAATAGATTTATTTATTTAATGTTTAAAAGACTTTTTTATCCTATCTTTATAAGTAGTTCAAGGCAGTAAACATACCTAATACTTCTTCCTTATCTTCCTATTTTCCTCACAACAAAGTGTTGTGAGGTGAGTTGGGCTGAGAAAGAGTGACTGGCCAAAAGCCACTCAACTGGCTTTCACTCCTAAGGTAGGCCTAGAACTCATAGTCTCCTGGTTCCTAGGCCAGTACCTTAATCACTACTCCAAACTGGTTCTGATCCCAACTATGTATCTCAAAAGCTAAAATTTTTAGATAAAATGTTCTACGTGATCGTGGCCTGATCAGATTCTGCATGATGAAGCGCCACAAGAAACATACAAATCTCATTATGAATGATTGAAGAGATGTAAAAAGAGAGGAGAAAGAAAGAAAAAGAGTGGAATCTAAATTGAAGAAAAATATTAATTATAATTCTCTTCATACATCCCCAGTAAAATATTTATTTCACTTCTTGTGATTGTATCCCAACGATATATGGAATTTCTTTAAAACCTCCTGTAACTCTGACATTCTCTTCAAATGTCCTCTTAGTTTAGGACAGAACATCTGCTGAGCAAGCACTGGAACAGATCTGGAATATGATTTTCCAGGAATGTGTCTTGCTGTTCAGTCTTCCAGTCCACTGTCATTCTTGGCAAAAGAAAGAGAGAATGATTAATGTCTTCCTTGTGGGGGTTCTTGACTAGCCCAGAGGTCTATAATGCCTATTTAAGTGACTTTATGAAGGGGCAGTCACATTCTTGGTTTCCTTCAACGATTTTGTTTCTAAGGCAGCCTCTTCATAGTATTAACCAGATTCCTACTTATAATCATTTCTGGAATACTGTAGTTCTTATGAGAGTGTGTGAAAAAAGTAAGACTTGAATAAATGTTTATTAAACCTAACAATAGCCTACAGTCATTCAGAGTCACTTGAAAATGAATAGTAAAGTTTGGTCTTGTAATGCTAGTCCCATGCAGTATATTGAAAGACACAGAAAGTTATATTTAGGAAGCTCCCAGAAAAAATGAACTAAACTTTTATCAAGGTTAAAAATCAACAGCCTAAGACAAAGAAAAAGAAGACAATACTGATACAAAAGCTAGATTGAGATGCACATAGTCAATTCCCATTTTTATGGGAATATCTCAGATGTTGATGGACTATCTCTTTCTTTCTTTCTTTCTTTCTTTCTTTCTTTCTTTCTTTCTCTTCCTTTCTTATTTGCTAATTTACTTCTTTATTTATTTATTGGATAGAGGTATAAGATTCCCATTTTAAAACAGAACTCTGTGCTCATGATCTCATATTGGGTTTTACATGCTGCACTGAATTTGGCTATGATATATGCAATGTGTAAAGTTCAATAACATTATTAGTAGAAGATAGGAATAATATTTTTTTATGATCTGGCAGTAAAAATATAATGGAATCCCTATGTATGGATCTTTAACCTTCATTTATTCATTAATAATCTTATTTATATTCCAGCTTCCTGATTTTGTTCTATTTCAATATTTTTGCTTCTTATCGCCCTCCCTCCCTTTCATCTCTCTCTCCTTCCCTCCTTCTTTCTCCTTCCTTCCTTCCTTCCTTCCTTCCTTCCTTCCTTCTTTTCCTTCTTTTCTTTTCTTTCTTTCCCACTTGGATCCCATTCAGTAATCCAAGTGTGCCTCAATCACATTTTTTTTGCAAAAGAGTTTTAATATTGGCAGTTTTATTTTTTTATTTTTTATTTATTTCATGATAGGGACCTTTCTTAATGGTCCCTATCATGAAAGTGACTAATAAGTTTATAAATAATTAAAAGATGGAGCATCACTTTCAGGGGTTCCAATCCATTACTCTACAAATATTCCAAGATTAGGACACTTAATTGTTGAAAGCACTTGCTGAATCCTGCTCAGTCATCATCCCTTTTTGATACAAAAATAGTAGTCAGTACTATTTTTTTAAGGAAATAAAAAGAGCAGACGGTTTCCTTCCTCTCTGAATCACAAACTGTTTTTTTTCCACAAATCTGTCAAACATAGGGACAATTCATTGATATGATCTCATTGAAGCTCCTGGTCTTACTCCTCTTTGAAAAATATATGTACTGGCTTGGCAGTCACATAGACAGACAATTCATTAGCTTATCGTATGCTTGTTTATATGACCTGATCAGACTCAAAACACAGAGCTACACTATATTTAAATTACCGGAGCAATGAATGATTTCAAGAGCAGCAACACCAGGTTTTGTCTGCTTGGGATACGAACTCTGGAGATTATTGTATAGAATTGCTTTATAGTTTTATTGAGCTATTTAAAAACAGAATATAACCGGAAATAAAAGGACACCTAGATAAGTCTACTTCTTGCAGTAGATTTTGAGAGAGAAAGAGAGAGAACTGACTTTCTCAAATATCAGATGCACATAGAAAAAAATGAATTTTCCAAAATTCATTGGTTTTATTTGGATAATTAAAGTAATTAAGAGGAGTGATATACATTAACATTACATACATTAAAATATGAAATACAGTGCTAATACGTTGCTTTCACCTAGTCTTATAGGAAATGTGTAAACAGTATGATGGAGAACCATGGTATAAAAGTGAGATTATCCAGTAAACTGTTTCATTTACTATGTTCCATGTTACAGCCTACCTTAATTTGTTTGAAAATACACTTAGCTAGGAAGGAAATACTAATAGATTAGATAGATTAGATAGATAGATAGATAGATAGATAGATAGATAGATAGATAGATAGATAGATAGATAGATAGATAGATAGATAGATGATGGATGGACAGAGACGGACGGACAGACGGATGGTTGGTGGATGGATGGATGGATAGATAGATAGATAGATAGATAGATAGATAGATAGATAGATAGATAGATAGATAGATAGATGATGGATGATGGATGATGGATGGATAGATAGATAGATAGATAGATAGATAGATAGATAGATAGATAGATAGATAGATAGATAGATAGATAGATAGATAGATAGATGATGGATAGATGATGGATGGACGGATAGAGAGAGACAGACGGACGGATGGTGGCTGGCTGGCTGGCTGGCTGTATAGATAGATAGATAGATAAAGAGAGAGAGAGAGAGAGAGAGAGAGAGAGAGAGAGAGAGAGAGAGAGAGAGAGAGAGAGAGAGATGTGGATGTAAATAGATAGATAGAGATATATAGAGATAGAGATAGATATATAGATACAGGGCTCCTAATCTCTTGGTGTTAGCTGTTCCACAAGATATGACTTTGGGTTCAAGAATTTGGCGTGATTTTCTGGATGGGATTTTGAGCATGCCCTCCCTGATAGATCCAGTGTGGTGCATAAAAACAAGGCCAGACAGATAGTGGCACAAATAGTCTGGTCCTGTGCCATGGGTGGTAATCCAGCACCATGTATTGGACCTGTCAGCCTACTTAGAGGCCACAATTCTCAAACAAGAGCATACCAGTTTTAATGAATGAAAGAAGGAAGAAAACAGAAAATGACTCCAGGATGAATCAAATAGGTCACTCAGTTTATAGTCTGGAACAGGAAGTGAAGCATGCAATGAGGCTAAATATACATGCCCCTTCTATTCTGACTCTTGTTTGTTGGAATGCAACAAAACTTATTTTCAGGTCAATATAAACACATTCTGATTAAGTGTTTCCCGTTAGCTGTCCCGTTGACCTAGTGCATTTCCTTTGCTAAAGCTTTGTTCAACAGAAATAAAAGCAGCATGTCCCAGATAAGATGCCCCTTACCTGTTTTTCTATGAAGAGCAAGATCTCCTGTATAAAAATCAGTTGGGAATTTCAGGAAAGATCAAACAGGAAAAATCAAGCAACCAAAACCATTGCCTTAAGGCTTCATTACCTTGTATTGTAACATAGGCTGAACTTGTCACCATTCCTTTCAGATTAGTGGCTATGCACTGATAGGATCCAGCATCACTCTCTTGCACCCTTTCAATCAAGAGACTCTGATTTCCTGGCCCTAATATTATACCTGCAGAATTGGAAAGATTCAAAATGAGTAGTTCATAAACACAGAGCGTAACCCGCCAAAGAAAATACTATTATGATGAATGTTGGAGTTATAAGACGTTCCCAAAGTTGTGATACACCCTGCAAAACAAAGACAGAATAGAATAGAATAGAATAGAATAGAATAGAATAGAATAGAATAGAATAGAATAGAATAGAATAGAATAGAATAGAATAGAATAGAATTCTTTATTGGCCAAGTGTGATTAGACACACAAGGAATTTGACTTAGGTGTATAAGCTCCCAGTGTACATAAGGAGAATAAAATACATTCACCAAGAATAAAAAGATACAACACTTAGTGATAGTCAAGGTTACTAATAAGCTATCAAATCGTACTAGGAAACAAATAAAAACAATATAAATTGAAAGATACAAACAACATTATTATAATAATAAGTGGGAATTGATACATACTACTAAGGAAGAGAAAAATAATAGTAATACAGTCTTAGTAAATTATTTGACAGTGTTGTGGGAATTAGTTGTTAAGCAGAGTGATGGCATTTGGGAAAAAACTGTCCTTGTCTCTAGTTGTTTTGGTGTGCAGTGCCCTATAGTGTCTTTTTGAGGGTAAGAGTTGAAACAGTTTATGTCCAGGATGCGAGGGATCTGTAAATATTTTCTCAGCCCTCTTTTTGACTCGTGCAGTATACAGATCTTCAATGGAAGGCAGGTTGATAGTAATTGTTTTTTCTGCAGTTCTAATTATCCTCTGAAGTCTGTGTCTGCCTTGTTGGGTTGCAGAACCAAACCAGACAGTTATAGAGGTGCAGATGACAGATTCAATAATCCCTCTGTAGAATTGGATCAGCAGCTCTTTGGGCAGTTTGAGCTTTCTGAGCTGGTGCAGAAAGAACATTCTTTGTTGTGCTTTTTTGATGATGTTTTTGATATTAGGTGTCCATTTTCAGTCTTGATATATGATAGAACCTAGAAACTTGAAGGACTCTACTGTTGATACTGTGTTGTCTAGTATTGTAAGGGGTGATAGTATGGGAGGTTTTCTTCTAAAACCTACCATTTCTACAGTTTTGAGTGGAAAGGACAGTTGGGATTAGTGAGGAACATGTGGGCCCCTCTTTTCAAAAAAAGAAATGAGGTTCCTCCCTTTTTTTTTCTACAAAGGAAATACATGACTGACAGGTGTAAAGCTCTGGATCTAGAAGATGTTTTTCCAAGGAGGGTCTTTCTGAACTAGAAAACAACCATCAATCCTTTGTGTGTGAGGATTTTGACATCCTCCTTGCCAACACTATTTCTATACATTGAATATAATTTTAGAGAAATTGGCACAAATAAATTTGCCCAGGATAAGAGGCAGATGTCTGCTGATAAATGTTATTGGATGCTTGAAACTGAAATGTCATAGGTTTGTCCTTAGAGTAATAGTGATACTGCATCCCTTGTACTGTTTCTAATCAGGTTGCGTTAGATAATTATTCATTATCTCTAGTGGCATGTCCAAATGTGGGTCTTTATGCAGTGAAGTATAAAACCAGATTTATACTTTGGTATAATTAATAATGAAATATGTTTCTTTCATGAACAATAATGAAGTAGTTGATGTCTTTTGATGACTATTAAGTAGAATTTGGGCACCTGATTGTGTTCTGCATTGGGGACAGACTTTAGCC
This sequence comes from Pantherophis guttatus, assembly GCF_059756535.1. NCBI lineage: Eukaryota > Metazoa > Chordata > Lepidosauria > Squamata > Colubridae > Pantherophis > Pantherophis guttatus. The sequence goes on from NC_142067.1 coordinate 24,470,275, forward strand.
AACAAAATTATTTTGAGGCGAATTCCAAGCATTTATCTATGATCTCCCTGTGAATAAAACACTTTCAGTTTGACTTATTTCTCCTATAGGTATGTTTTTATGCAAAAACACATTTAACGAACATTACCTTCAAATTTCTAGGTTCTACAATATCGCAAGATCTTAAATAGACAGCTAACATCAAAAACGTCATCAAAAAAGCACAACAAAGAATGTTCTTACTGTGCCAACTCAGAAAGCTCAAACTGCCCAAAGAGCTGCTGATCCAGTTCTACAGAGGACTTATTGAGTCTGTCATCTGCACCTCTGTAACTGTCTGGTTTGGTTCTGCAACCCAACAAGACAGACATAGACTTCAGAGGATAATTAGAACTGCAGAAAAAACAATGGCTACCAACCTGCCTTCCGTTGAGGACCTGTATACTGCACAAGTCAAAAAGAGGGCTGTGAAGATATTTACAGACCCCCTCACATCCTGGACATAATCTGTTTCAACTCCTACCCTCAAAATGACGCTATAGAGCACTGCACACCAGAACAACTAGACACAAGAACAGTTTTTTCCCGAACGCCATCACTCTGCTAAAGAAATAATTCCCTCAACACTGTCAAACTATTTACTAAATCTGCACTACTATTAATCTTCTCATCTTCTCATCGTTCCCATCACCCATCTCCTCCCACTTATGACTGTATGACTGCAACTTTGTTGCTTGTATCCTTACGATTTATATTGATTGTTTCCCAATATGATTTGATTACTTATTTGTACTCTATGACTATCATTAAGTGTTGTACCTTATGATTCTTGATAAACGTATCTTTTATTTTATGTACACTGAGAGCATATGCACCAAGACAAATTCCTTGTGTGTCGAATCACACTTGGCCAATAAAAATTCTATTCTATTCTATTCTATTCTATTCTATTCTATTCTATTCTATTCTATTCTATTCTATTCTATTCTATTCTATTCTATTCTATTCTATTGAAATGACAGAGGCTGGGCATTCTTTTCCTTCCTGGGCTATGTCCTAAGAACCTTACCTTATATTGGAGCAAAGCATTGAAAGAGTGTTCATGTGAATATTCCAGCACAAAGGGTACAATTTAAGAAGGTTTCAAGTTAGTAAATCACTTGAAATATGTAGTGTGCTGGCATATTATCTCCATCTTTCTCTCTCTCCTCCCTCTCCTTCTCTCACATACGCACATCCTAGAAAATTAGAATCTGAAATAAAGACTAACCTAAACCTTGAGTCAAGGACAGGCTAATGAACAAGAGGTTTCTGAATTGATGTAGAAGCAGTTCAACTTTGTGGTCGGTAACTCAATATTGCAGGAGAACTCGGTCGTACTATTTCACATGAAGCAGAAAAATGCAAGGAATCTTAGGTAGAAACAAAAAAATCAATGGGTGCTGCACTCACCTGGCTCTTGATGTATCTGTTTGTTGTTTTTATACCAGGATACCTGGGGTTCCGGCACACCATGTACAGAACACTGCAGGCTAAGAGAGTAGCTGGTATTGACCACCTGATCAGTGGCATTCCGAAGGAGATATGGGGCTTCCTGAGCTACAAAACAAATTAACAAATCAATTAGTATGTTCTTAATGCCATGGCACCATGTTCTGTTTCATCCCAATTGCCTGTTCTACATTGTGGTTGTTTTCCAATTTGCCTTCTACATGCTTATACAAGTATCTCAGGTCTTTTTTTTTTTTTTTAGAAAAGCACCATTCCCATACCAGTTGAAGAAAATGATAAGTACAAAATAGAGAATGCAAGACTTATTGTTGCTCTGTGCTTATTTTTATTGTATATATGAAAAAGCGTAATCTAACAATATAATCTTCTGCATATGTGTTTAGAAATTAATCACTTACCCTCAATGCTAGATTCAATATTTTTCCATGACCACATAATCCTGGGAATATATTCCACTGAAAGATATGAGATTACCTCTATGTACTCATCCATAGGCTAGGACTGTATTTTTAGGACAGGACAGGACAAGATGGATGGGATGGGACAGGATGGGACGAGATGAGACAGGACAGGACGGGATGAGACAGGACGGGATGGGACAGGATAGTATGGATAGGAAGGATAGGATAGGATGGGATGGGATGGGATGGGATAGGATAGGATTCCTAAATGCATTTTCTTTCCCTTGTAATCATTTATTAATAGGAATAAAATGCACTAGACAAATGAGCATAGCTGTAAGATTTGGCAAGAGTTTTTACACAACTTTAACAGTAAATTCTCCATAAAAAAGGAAGATTAATAATGGAAGCGAAAGCAAAATGCCACAGTTATCATGATAAAAATATCAATTATTATCAATGCATAATAATTGGAAATGCAACACTACACTATTAATACTGTCAGTGCAATCATATTACTAATTACTGTGTAATACATTTGTATCCCAAGTGAAGGGTGATGATCTTATAAAGGGTTGTGAATGATTTTATAAGTTGTGGATTGGTACAACTGATCCAATAATAATACTAAATCAGTTTTACATGGAATATCTTACATCCTGGGATGATACCTTTAAGAGCATCAAACAATGTTTACCTATCCCGGGTTCTTGTGAAAGACTTGATAGGTGGATTTAAAAAGCTATCATATGTGTCTATGCATATATGTGTGCATGTGGCATATAATTCAAGTTTTTTTTAAAACTATACATATATCAAATATAACACCTGGTATATAATACCTGCAGAATAACAGAATTGGAAGGGACCTTTGAGGTCTTCTAATCCAATCCCCTGCTCAAGCAGGAAACCCTATACCAGTGTTGGCGAACCTTTTCGAGACCGAGTGCCTAAATGGGAGCATGTGTGTATGTGTGGGGGAGTGCCGGAAATTGGAAGAGCAGTTCCCCGGAGTGCATGCACGCCGGTCACATGGTCTTCCAGTTTCTGGCGCGTGTGCGTACTCAAAGATCAGCTGGCCGGCACCCATGCGAGTGCCGGAAAATAAAAGCTCAGCTTCCCGGCGCACACATGCGTGCCAGGGAGCTGCTTTTCCAGTTTCCAGTGCTCCCATGCGTGCAAAGACCAGCTGGCCGGCATGCATGTGCACGCCAGAACCCGGAAGTGCAATGGACGATGGCTGGCAGGCCTGGAGAGATGGCTCTGCGTGCCACTTCCGGTACACATGCCATAGGTTCACCATCACGACCCTATACCATTTCAGACAAATGGTTGTCCAATGCTAATATAATCTGTATAAAGTTAAATTTGCTTCTTTGAATGAATTGTCACTGATCACTATGTAGGATGTTTTAACCAGCAGTCACACTAAAGGATTCAACATTTCAAATGCTACATTTATTTCCCTGATTATCATGAAGTTTCAGGCAGCTTTGGATATCCTTGTTCTGCCACCAACCCACACAACTTGGATACCCTATTCCTGTTCATCATCTTTGTATGATCCTGTACACTCTTTGCATACAAATGGATGATCTTTGAAAAATGCAACGGAAAAGTGAAAAAGAAATTGATGGCTCTGAATTGTCATTTTGGCTACCTCATCAAATGCCCCTCTTACAAAACTTTCAAATAAGAGTTTTTAGTGTAACAATGAGGAATACTTGTTGGTAGATTAAAACATTTCTCAGGCTGTTTTCATGTTGACAATGTTATGTTCCAACGTGATGGGATCAAGGTCAGCGTCTGAGTTCTTCTTACAATGGATACTTCCTCTTTTTGTAGGAAATTCAGACTCCTACCAAGAGCCGATAGCTTATTCTGTCCCTAATTACAGCAAACCAAGTATTTATGAAAACCATGTCTGTATACTCTCTTAAAAGTTTTATTTACTACTTATTCACAAAAACGTTGAAAGCTAACATTAAAAATGTGGCTTCTTAAAATGACCTCTGTTATTTGAAGAAAATCTCTATTTCTCTACATTAAACTAAGAACTGATTGCTGCTGTGTAACCAGCCAGCAGTTTCTTTTAACATGCATTAGTTTGTTTACATAGCATATCTTTAAATGCTGAAGACCTTCTGAACAGTATAGTAAAAATACTGAATGGTATCTTCTATTTATATTTCTATGAAAGGTGATTGGTGTACAAGCTATTGAATCATTTTGTTATACTAGTTAATTATAAAAAAAATAAAGAATTTTAAAAATTTTATCTGTTGTCTCCTAATTACCAGTGATGCACTATTTTATTTTATTTTTATTTCTTAAAAGAAATAAATAAGCTATATATAAAAGAAATAATAAGCTATATATAAAATCATGTTTTGAAAATACATCCATTACAAAAGGATATGAATTTTGCCACATATATGAATTTTCTATTCTATAGGATTACTATACAAAACAGTGCAATTGAGGCAAGTAGAATGAGTTGGAAAAAAGAGTCACACAATCTAGATACTTTTTTTTGACTAAATTTAATTTGTTTACAGCCATACACATGTCAAGAAACAATTCCTTACTTTAAATTCGGTTGCATCGCTCTTCATATTACTTTTAGTAAGGCTGTTACCATAACTAGCTGGTTTTGAAATAATTGTTTAAAGCAAAAATTTGGTGTTTCCCTGATTCTTACATGTATATTTTCTGATTTTAAGTTTAGGGATTTTACAAAAGATCTTTAGGTATTTTTCCTTGACTGAAGTACCAATCTCTCTTTGATTTCAGTTGCAACCAGTCTATTCTGTACACAGTCCACAATGAACTACTTCTGGACTAAAGAAATTACTTGTAAACTGTAGCTTCTCTGATCCCAGAAACATGAAGAGGAACGCAGGCATGGTACAAAGTCCTCCGTTACAATAATACAGTTGGTCCCATGCCTTCAGTAGCTAGACAGAGAAAAAGAACTAACCCTGAGACAGAAAAGAAATTCTCTCCCCATACACACGATCAACAAATAAAATGCTTTTTTATGTTAAACACTCCTGCCCTCCCATCTTTTTTGTATTTTTTAAATTATTTTTTTAATATTGCATTATGAAGCAACATATGATCAGCTTCATTTTAAATTGGCAAAAAACACATTTGAAGTTTAATATGCATTGTTTCTCCAATCACATATGCAATGCTAAATCGTTCAGAGAAGACCAACATTTGGATGTTCCAGTACATATGCATGATTTAGGATTGATGATGGGGAGCTGGGGGGGAGTTTAAAAGAGGCTTGTCTAAACTCTTTGCCTTCAGTGGCATCACTGTGGAATATGGAGATTGTTCTATATTATACATTTCAACATAAGCAACAACGCAGGAAAAACATGTATCTACCACTGTAATTCATAGCTATTTTTATGAATTGCCCAGCTCCAAAAAAAACAAAACAGAAACAGTATCCCTTCTTATGTCTACAATGTGCTATGGAGCATTTTTTAATTCATAGCATTAAGTCAGTGTTAAACTTTAAACTTAACACCGATTTAATAAAATAAGCTTATGTGCCTGTTTTTCAATTCGTCTTGTAAACTGATATAAATCTTTTTTTTTTTTTGATGGATTGAATTTTACTCTCTACACTTATGCTCTACTCTGTTCTTTAGCTCTACTAGAGCTAAAGAGGTTCTTTATGCAATCCCCTAAATTCTAATTTTCAGGTTTCTGTTGTCTTTGGGGAACCCCATCACAATTCTGTTAGGGCTGCTTTCTTTCTTTCTTTCTTTCTTTCTTTCTTTCTTTCTTTCTTTCTTTCTTTCTTTCTTTCTTTCTTTCTTTCTTTCTTTCTTTCTTTCTTTCTTTCTTTCTTTCTCCCCCCATCCTAGAATACAGTAAAATAAGCTGTGCTATCACTGTCATGCAGCTACCAGGGATAAGATTGGCTTCCAACATATTAAAAATAGCTACCAAATCCTCTTTTACAGGAACACAAATTGTTTCTGGATAACACTGGGGAAAAAATTGCTTTATAAAAGGTAGGATAATAGGCAAAATTTCAAAAGAGGAACCATTATTCTTTCCTTCACTCTGACAACTTCCAGGTAGCTAATTGTTTTCATCCCGTTTTGGACTTTACAAAACTGGTATGATGGGGAAATGCTATTGTTTACCCCAACCGCTTGACAAAAGCAATTCCCACGTGAACGACCAGCTTGGCTGTGGGACACGGTCCTGCTACCTTAAAGAAGGAAATGGGTGGGTGAGTTCTCAGGCACAAGAAGCCATCATGTTGACACGCCCCCCCTCCTGTTTTCATAGCAAAGGCAGTTTTGTTTCCATTTTTTGCTCTTGCTATTGTCATTCCCACATGTTTGGCTAAAATTTTCTATATAATAATTAATCATAAATGAACACCCATCCAAAATATAATAGGTACACATTGTAAAAAAATAAAGTTATCAGATCTATTCAAAATAGTGGACTCTTTTCTTATATAGATTTTATATTACAAAGGAAATCTAGAAATAAAATCACAAAAGAGACTGACAAGAAACATTTAAGAGTCATGATAGATTGTGTTTAATTCTCTATCAGTAGTTTAGTCATTTTAGAAATCTTATTACCATTTGGAAATGAAAAAGAAATGATGTTGTGTGTGTGTGTCTGTGTGTCTGTGTCAATATGTATGTGTGTGTTTCATACACATACATACTGTACATACACAGATACATACATATACTTGTTGCCTTAACTTTAAATACATTAAATATTTGCTGTGATGATTGAAACCTTATTAGTAAGGGTAAATGTGGTAGTTCTCTTTATTAAGTTAGTTTAACAGTTACATATTTCTTCATTATAATGTCAATGAAGACTTTTCCCATTCATGTCAACACATGTTTAACATAGTATGTGATTTATTTGAAAGGAAAGCAAAGGGAGACCCAATGGAAATCTCCCACAATCTATTTACTCAAAGAAAACGGGTCCAATTTTGATGGATTTAAATAGTCTAATTCACGAACAATGTCTAATTTCAACATGTTATTTTTCATTTGAGAGCCTCCTCAGAGCTTTCCCTGAGAAAAGTTTTTTTTTTTAAAAAAAAAAGATGAGTGTATTTAAGGTAGAAAAAAATGAATTCAAATAAATAAGCAGAAGAACTTGCTCGGCAGGCAATATTTATAAATCCACAAAGAGCAGATTAAAGTAAATAATACCATAGTCCAGTCAATCTCTCAAACTGAGGTGTGCTTATTCTGCACCAAAGTTAACTTATAAAGCGTCCAATGTTGACCAAAGGCATCATCAGTCTTTCTATTTTTTAAAAAAAGTTTTCAGTTTATGCAGCTTTGACACTTGGGAGAAGGTTGAATATCAAAGCCTGAAGATAGGTTGGGTCCAAAGTTTTTCATTAGCACTTGGTGGGAGACTGCAAAGAATAATACAACATAACACACAAAATGCAACGCAGGGGGTGTGTGGGGAACTCTCCCAAATTCCAACTTCCACATCTTTGTCAAAGTAGAATAGGACTTTCTGAGCCAAATTGGAAGCCCAGATTTAGGGACAAGGGTTTTTTTGTGTTTACTTTGGGGTGGAGGCCTTTCTCTTTTCTTTTCTTTCTTTTTTTTTTGGCATTGTTACTCCTCCTTTGTCCAAACCTCCATATTTGGAAGTGTACAGTAGTGGTCAATCAAGATTATATCAGTGAAGTGTCACTTTTTAGTTAGTCCTTTATTGGCTTACATTTTGTTGTGTTGTACAATCATTCCTTGCGCTCTTAAATTTGCGGATCCGTGAGAAAACAGCCTTTTTGTTACAGCGCTCACCTCTGATGGTAACGTTTTTCTCTTGAAGCACATCTTTGCCAGTATAGACGTTTCTTGCTCGGCAGACGTAGGTGCCTGAATGTTCAAGCGAAATGTTCTTGATGATGAGAGGGAGCTCCGTGGAATATTCCTTCACAATGGCTTTTTTAATTCTTGTTTGGTTGTTAGCTGTCCTTGGTAAAAGCCAGGTGAGGTCTTTGTATAAGTATTTGTTCGCTAGACATGACAACACCAGTGTTTGTCCTTCAACAGGTGCTCTCTTCAAGTTAATAGACAATCCATTTGGTATATCTGTCAAAAACCAAAGCATTCTTTTAGTTCATAGGAAATCTGAAAAAAAAGATATAAATTCTAGGACATAGTCCCAGTATCCTTCCTGGTATTGAAATTAAATGGTGATGGGTGGGATTATTGAGTAAATGGAGGACATAATGGGAAAACTTTTATGATGCATTGAATATTTTCACAGTAATAAACTGGATGAAATGCACAGAGTGGTATTTGGTGAATATTTGTTATGATCAAAGAATCAATATGTAAAGGGCTTAAAATATATGCTTATTTTATTTCTAACAAAGCATATGGGTTTTCCACTTTTCTTATCACTGTTCTTGTCACTAGGTATCTAACCCTGATTAAGGCAAAGTCTGAATACCCTGGTTTTGAAAGAGACCAATTAATGCTTTACATTGTCATTAGTCATTCTTTTGATACATTTAATATCAAAAATCAAAATATTTTTCTGGTCATAGAAAAGTTTCTTGGAATCTGAATTGCAGTGTAAAGTTGTGGAAAAAAGCTAAAGTTTCTACCTGAAAATTTTGTAAAATTTTACAAAAATGTGAAATTACACAGTCAAAAACCAAGTTCAGAAGTATTCCAATGCCAGTGAACAGCATTCCTCTATTACTGGGAACAGGAGTAGAAAAGGGTTAATATATTTTTATGCTGCCCTGAGCATTGCATCTATTTGGCCTTTATGGAAACACGCAAAAGTAAAAGAATTACTTTTTCTGTATCGGGAGTAATCCTTGATAATACTTCTGAGGATGCAATTTGATTTCTATATATTGCAATTTAATCAATTCTTATGATTTAATAGACGGCCAGGCAACATATTTTTCTGGGGAGAGGTTTATGATGCTCAAACATTTTTGGAATGCTTTAACATGTCAGTAGGGAAGTTACCTGGTTTTGAAAACTACCAGCCTCATCCATGGTGAGCATTGATCCGGGATTAAGAGCAGTATTATCAAAACATTCTGGGAGGGTCAGTTCACTTTTCCTGAATAAATGTCACTTCTAATCCACCTCTGGCACATCGTGCATTTGATAATGTCATTTTTGAAATGATATATTATATCATTTAAAATGGTATGAAATAGGCATAATAAACAAGTTAATTTTGTTAGAAAGAAAGGAGGAAAAAAAAGAGATACTTTCTAATATGCATTTACTAAAAAAAAATAATACTTTTTTTAAGCACCTCACAGTATTAAAACCCGAGACTAGTTGAATAGTGAGCGGCTGGAATAATGTAAAAGAGTTATATTTACTTTAGTGATTTGAAACTTCCTGTGGAAATCGCTCCCAGGTTTCCTGATGGAAGATTTTGTTTATCTTTGCCAAGCACCATCAGGAATCTCAAAATAAAATGCCTTTAGTGACACTGGTCAGCCGGGAGATAAGGCTACACTGTTCCTGTCTCACCCTCAGTAATTGCAAACCCACCCAGGGTCCTGCTGCGTGCCAGCAAAACAGCCCAACAAATAGGGGAAGGATCAGAGTGAAAGGGTGGAGTGTATGGAAGATAGAGAACAAACCACTCAACATTCAGAGATAGCTAAGGCGGCCACGGTAACTTTGATTATTATGAAGTCCCTAAAATGAAATCTACTTAAAACAAAAACTTCAGATTCATAAAGGCTAATCTGAGTAGACAATGGGGGGGGGACCCTAATCACATGAAAAATATTAAAACAGGACTAAGCTGTGGTCAATTAATGTCTTTTTTAACTTTGTCTGCTCCTTTGTCTTTGATTGGTTCTGCTTCCTTTTCCTTTTTAAAGCCTAGAGGAGGTCATTAATGGAAGGATAAAGGCGATTTTTCTATATCAAATTCATAATCAAACTGGTTGAAAAAAAGGGATCCACACTGATCTATAATAAACTCTCATCGGGTAGAGCATATCATCTTGGTGAGATGCCCTGCATTTTGACTAATAGCTAGCAAAAAAACCTTCCACACTTTTTTCTACAGCTATACTTTCCTGTTCAGTCTGATGAAAGATAATTTTCTTTAGATCAGAGGTCTTCAAACTTGGCAGCTTTAAGACTTGTGGACTTCAACTCCCAGAATCCTCCAGCCAGCTATGTTATGCTGGCTGGAGGATTCTGGGAGTTGAAGTCCACAAGTCTTAAAGCTGCCAAGTTTGAAGACCTCTGCTTTAGATATACCCTGAAAGAAGAAGGGAAATTGGAGAACTTCTTATAAATAGTACAGTGTCTTTGCCTCTACTTAATTACAAGGTGGCCAAAGGATTGTCACCTTGTCTTTCATACATTGCATAATATTTCTCCAGCAAATGCAAATCTCCTTGGATTTTTGCTTTCCATGAAATCTTAGGGCCCCCTCTGTATTTTATTGTAGCAAAACAATTTGCTATCACCAAGAAGAATTCCACGTTTTGAAAAATTTAAGGGACAAAATCTCCTGCAATAACTGATGGAAAATATTCACCCAGCATTTCTCCTCACAAAAGGTGGTGGGAAATTGGGAAAACCCACTTGTTCCCACCTTTGAGTTCAATTAGATTTCAATCTAATTAATTGACAGTATAGAGTAGCAAAGTCTCAAAAGAGAATGGCCTTTTTAACCGCTCCCCCATATGTTCCTGTCCCCCCCTTAGCATTCTCTCTGGTTTTGCCAGACTTAAAATGAAAACAAACTTAAAAGTTGTTGAAAAGCTAACAGACCTCTAGCAATCAGTCTAGCCCCAAAGTATCTATTTTGAATATACTGAAAGGAAATCCTTTTTAGCATCCTGGCCTTTTGTTCACAGCCATCAGCATTTTGAATTGGCATTAGTTTAAAGATATTTTTTTTGTTGTTGTTCTTCTTGTTCCCTAGTAAATCAGAACATTTAGTTTTTTTTCTTCAGCTGATTGGGAGAAGAAAATGCTAGCTAATTACACTAGCTTAAGCTTGAACAATTTCACACAGATGCTTTTCTCATACCATACTTTTTTTAAGCCCATAGCGAGACCTACTTGAGTCTGAAACTGATTTAAAAAGCTTTCCTTTCTTGGCAGGACCACAGAGTCCCATGGCTTACTTTCCCTCTGTTCATGTGAACCCAGCACACATGTTACATCAGAGCAGCAAACCAAGCCATGACGGCTAAACCAGACAAAGTGTTTATAATCATTTAGTACTGATAGTTTTCATTGTATTTTAAAGTTTAAGGATCCATTTGTTAGTCATTAAGGTGAACAAATGTAGTAGTGCATAAATTTACACAGGAAAATTTCTACAAGAATATTTTAAGAGGCCATGAGATGCTCTGAAATGACAGCAACTTCTTGGATAACTGCATTCAAGAGGGATGCCTAATTATATTAGCTGTTGATTTTATTTACAAGCCAAAACATGATCACTTAGGTAATATTAAATGTTGCCTCTGTCATAGCTATGGCAAAAAAAAATATATACCTAAATGTCATATGAATTAATGGAACATGAAATGTACTTCACCTGTTACAAAATAACTGGTGTCTTTTTTGTCCTTTCCCACTTTATTGGATGCTATGCAGCTGTAGGTTCCAGATGTTCTGGATTCAGCCACAACCAAGATGCTAGCAGTCTGTGAAAGGAACAATAATTTTATATTTATACATTTGAACTGTTTTTCACAGATCCAGCTAAACAATATCTCTAATGTGATTGTTATATTTTTTAAAAATAATTTTATTAAAGCTTACAAATACTGTATAAAGATAAAAGAAAAGAGATTGTGCACAACGATTTTAAAAAGTAAACAAATATATATATATATATAAGAAGAGACATAAAACATGATTCTTTCCTCTCTCCAGAACAGTATAAATCAAGGGTCTCCAACCTTGGCAACTTTAAGCCTGGAGGACTTCAACTCCCAGAATTCCCCAGCAAAGCTGGCTGGGTAATTCTGGGAGTTGAAGTTCTCCAGGCTTAAAGTTGTCAAGGTTGGAGACCCCTGGTATAAATAATTTCAGCCACTAGTTCAATTGCAGCATTGATTCAATCAAATGCAAATTTCATTTGTAGAAAAAGCCTATGGAGCTCATTGGACAATTAAGAGGAAAGCCATTTTCCCAAGAGACTGTTATATTGTCATAGTAATTTCCTTTTGAATATATAAAATTAGGATGTTTGTTTGATCTCATGCTTAAGATGCTGCAGCCAATGAGGTGTGGTACAATGAAGATCCTGAGGCAGAAAGAAAAATTGGCAAGGAAATTTCTAGGAAAATCTGGCTCCCAATTTGAAGAATGAAGAAACAGCTAAGATAGATTCTTGCCTTTCTTACTTACAAATTAAATACTAAATATAGTTGCAAGGCAATTAATAATAATTTTGCATGGGGCAAGTTAAAAAAATAACAATAAGAAGTTTGGCATTCAGATTATTTTATAAGAAAAATAGAATCTATTTTTAGCACAGATGGCCATTTAATTGTTGAAAATTATGTCCAGTGCTTACAATTAGTGAATGTTCAGCGATAAAGAAGATTCTGGAGAAGAAACACATGTCTGAAAAATGAAGCCACTGAGGATAAACAGTTCTTGGGGGAAAAAAATCATTGTATGATTTTGATAATTTTCAAAGACTAAAATGCACAAAATACACTTCATACTGATAGTCTAGATATTCCCTTAATGAGTTATCTCACTTTTGTTCTGAAGGTCTGCTTACAAAGCAAAATTTAACTTTGCTATGATTAATAACAGGGAAACAGCCAACAATGGAAGCTGTCATTGTTTTACCCAAACATCACATTCATAAACAAACCACACTTTTGTCTGATGGTTTAGCCTTCTCCCCTACCATCCTCAACAGCAGCCTGCCAACATTTTATAATACATCCTAAAAAATATTTCATTAGTCACCAATATTTTCCAACTGGTGTTTAGTTGCCAAAGATAAATGATGATCTCTATATAACCACTCTCTTTCCTCTCTTGTTTTTTTTAAACAACACCTTTGTTTTTATAAAGAAAAGCTGATAATTAAACAAAGACAGATTTCACTGGAATAGTATTCATATGCATAGTATTCTTTGACCCAAGAAGACAAAGCATTCACAGCCATCCAAGAAACACACAGGTCTCTTATGGCATATAAATAACACTGATTCTTGCCTACACAAGTGTAATACCAATGCAGGAAGATTTTTATAATGAAAAAATCAAGCACATGAGATATCATAGATATTTCTTCCTAAGATTAATGTCTTTTTATAACGTATCTTGCTATAACTCACATTAAAACAGATGCTGTAACACACAAGGATTTAAATGGCCTTTGCAAGTCAACCTGTAACTCTGATATCTAATCAGCAGAGATAGGAAGGGGATACATTTTATATATTTTATATCATACATAAATAACCTTCAGGCAGGGACTAAGAATCACAGAAGTAATTTTCTGCAACTTGCATGAAAAATTTTAAATTACCGGTAGCCTTGCCTCTATTACTGTATAAGCTTTGAACAAGGAAACTTTTCTAACCCTGGTTTTCTAACTTTTTTAACCCTGCTAAAGGATCTCAGAAAGTCTCAAAATTAAGAAAACTAAAATATTTCCATGGAACCACTCATGTTAATAACGTTTAATTAAGCATTCCTATTTTAATAAGTTTCTCTCATGTTTAGCTGCAACTATAGTAGAATAAAATTGCACTGATAAAATTATTAACCTGGCCAACTATAATCAGTTGAAGAGTATAAAAATATAATGGAAAATCCTATCAGGTTCTATCTACAAGATGCTAAAATATTAGGGCAAAATCCTCCCATCTTTTGCCATTATAATGAGAAAAAAAACATGTCCTAATATTGCAGAAATATAAATTGAAAAGTAGCCCTGCTCAAACAAAAACATTAAAATACTTTCTTCATTAATTATGTGCCATCAAATTGTTGTCAGTTCTCAGCAACCACATAGATGTATTTTCTCTGTGACTCTTTCCTTAACCTGTCCTTTCAGCAAAAAAAATATTTTGTGGATGTTTTTATTATTTTAATGTTTTTAAATGGTTTTAATTGTTCTATAATTTAAGAATTATAAGATGCCCACAGTCATATCATTGAGTTGAGTGGCTATAGAAATTGAATAAATAAAATAAATAAAAACTGTTTGTCTTACGGCGTTATATGCTAAACTCAAGTTTTTTCCTAGTGGCTTATTTATTTCAGCCCATGACAAATAATTTTCTCTTGTTCTCAATTAATGTGGCAAGAGGAGTCTAGTTTTGACAGGATGGGAGTGTAGATGTAGAGTGTAGAGTGTAAATAATGTAGATGATGATTTGAACTCATACTGGATGCAATCGAAAATGTCTTAGTGATTTAACGGTAGCTATAAATTAACTTATACAGTACACTACAATAAAACATTCAATGTACAAAATTAAGGCTTGCAAATATTAAAAATAATAAAACACCAAACAACAGTGCAACAGCAAAAATGACAGGATCGGTCACTTTCCTCAGGACCTCAGAAACAAGTCAAGTTTTAAATGCATATAGAAACCAACAATAAGAGGGTCAGTTTCAGAGGGACACAAAAGGCTCCATTCTCACTAGCCATTTGTCCCAGGTTGTTCAGATTCGGTTGAATTACTAAGAATTTTGGTGCAAATCCATAAAAAACTTTTTTGCTTACACTGGAAATCAGAGGGTGAAGACTGGGGAAAGGAACAACAGTTTTCAGGTCAGACATGGCCATTATGTAAACATAAAACACCACCTGACTTCAAGGTCACCAAATGCAATCTCAGTATCCTTTAATTTAGAAAAGTCTTAAAGTCTTTGCTTTAGAGCAAACAAAGTCTTAATCTTATACCACAAGGGTTTCTATATATTCATTTCTTTACCAGGTCATTCCAATCAACCCGATATTGGAGTGGCAAGTTCCCATATCTACAGTTTGAGTTAAATCCACTGTCTAAACTCTAATAGTCCAAAATTAAAATCCAGAACATGCATGTTAATTATGTGTGTGATAATGCTTACTTATCCAAAGGGATAGCCAAAATATTCCTGCCTGAGGCTTAGTGAAACAACCAAATCTTCAATGACTCTCTGAAGATCAGAAGTGCTGAGCCATTTACGGTATTTCTTTTCACTGACAGTCGGCAGTCAACTGTTTCATATGGCTTTCTTTTTGGTCTACAGTAAAGTTTCTAGTCGGGTTGACCTATTTTCTGTTCATCTTTTTCTAGCCCACAAATTAAGCTAACTATCAAGTGTCAGGAGATCTGTGATTTACTGACAAGTCATTTTTAAGAAATAAGGGTGTAGGCAGTCCTTCAAATATTCTAGGTCAAGACAGGTAAGATTTTGTATCACAGTGAATATCTTGAGCTGAGTGCAGAAAGCAGTTAGTAACTAAAGGAGCTATTCAATATGTGGTGATTTAGCACTTCCCAGAAACACTATTCACTATCTCAGTACTGCTGCATTTTCAGTTCTTTGTAATTTCCAAGCCATCTCCAAGATCTGTCCCACAAATAGCACATTTCAGTAATCCAGCACTGAGGATTATAGGATAACAGAGTTGGAAGGGACCTTAGAGGTCTTCTAATCCAGGGGTGTTAAACTTGTGGCGTCACATTGTCGTCATGTGACATATTGTGACTTTCCCTCCCATTGCTAAAATGGGGGTAGGCGTGGCCAGCACATGATGTATCCAGCCTGCGAGCTGCGAGTTTGACACCCCTGTTCTAGTCCATCTCACTGCTTAGGCAAGAAACCCTATACCATTTCAGACAAACAGCTAGCCAATCTCTTCTTAAAAACTTCCAGTGTTGGAGCATTCACAACTTCTGGAGGCAAGTTGTTCCACTGATTTATTGTTCTAATTGTTCTTAGTTCTAGGTTGCTTCTCTTCATGCTTATGCTTCAGCCAATGTCAGACTTCTGTCCAGAGGAGAGGGCAACACATTATCATTTTCTTGTCATCGGTGTACAGCATCAATGCCCATCAAAAAAGATTCCATGCTGTGGAAGTGATTTTTAAAGAGAAGTGCATCTATCCAGATCAGACATATCTCTCTTAAATCTTGAAATCCAGTCCCTAGTTATCTAGGAAACCACTATCATTAGGAGCATCACTTTTTCATAATTAACTTGCTTGGTTGCTTGCATAAACTCATTTAAAATGGACAGGGAAGGACTGGTATTGATTTATATTGTTCTCTGTACAAGTTCTACAAGGGCAAAATATCTGTCTGTCTCCTTTCCAGCTTCCATTCATC
The DNA here is from genome assembly GCF_059756535.1 of Pantherophis guttatus. Taxonomy (NCBI): domain Eukaryota; kingdom Metazoa; phylum Chordata; class Lepidosauria; order Squamata; family Colubridae; genus Pantherophis; species Pantherophis guttatus. Next base: position 24,486,517 of record NC_142067.1, read on the forward strand.
CAGGAAGTCACATATACATACACATTTCTCATCTACTTTCTTGTTAATCCCTAGTGTACCTCTGTCTGAAATCATGAAATATATATATATATTTCATATTTGCTTCACTCTGGCAAAGATTTCATATTTTGTTTACATCATTTTCCAGACCTTCTCTTTTGTTAAATGTCTTGCAAACATTTTCATTAGCTACCAGAACCAGACATTGGGTGAAGGCCATTAAAATAATATCATGTTCCTTAATACTTTATTCAGTAAACAAGGGAAATTATACATTGGCTTCAGGTGTGGCTTGGAATTTATATATATATATTTTGAGAAGATTACAGTGGTAAATGGATATTTGATCATTTTTTTTAAATTTGATTTATATGCCGCCCTTCTCTTTAATTTAGAAAAGTCTTAAAGTCTTTGCTTTAGAGCAAACAAAGTCTTAATCTTATACCACAAGGGTTTCTATATATTCATTTCTTTACCAGGTCATTCCAATCAACCCGATATTGGAGTGGCAAGTTCCCATATCTACAGTTTGAGTTAAATCCACTGTCTAAACTCTAATAGTCCAAAATTAAAATCCAGAACATGCATGTTAATTATGTGTGTGATAATGCTTACTTATCCAAAGGGATAGCCAAAATATTCCTGCCTGAGGCTTAGTGAAACAACCAAATCTTCAATGACTCTCTGAAGATCAGAAGTGCTGAGCCATTTACGGTATTTCTTTTCACTGACAGTCGGCAGTCAACTGTTTCATATGGCTTTCTTTTTGGTCTACAGTAAAGTTTCTAGTCGGGTTGACCTATTTTCTGTTCATCTTTTTCTAGCCCACAAATTAAGCTAACTATCAAGTGTCAGGAGATCTGTGATTTACTGACAAGTCATTTTTAAGAAATAAGGGTGTAGGCAGTCCTTCAAATATTCTAGGTCAAGACAGGTAAGATTTTGTATCACAGTGAATATCTTGAGCTGAGTGCAGAAAGCAGTTAGTAACTAAAGGAGCTATTCAATATGTGGTGATTTAGCACTTCCCAGAAACACTATTCACTATCTCAGTACTGCTGCATTTTCAGTTCTTTGTAATTTCCAAGCCATCTCCAAGATCTGTCCCACAAATAGCACATTTCAGTAATCCAGCACTGAGGATTATAGGATAACAGAGTTGGAAGGGACCTTAGAGGTCTTCTAATCCAGGGGTGTTAAACTTGTGGCGTCACATTGTCGTCATGTGACATATTGTGACTTTCCCTCCCATTGCTAAAATGGGGGTAGGCGTGGCCAGCACATGATGTATCCAGCCTGCGAGCTGCGAGTTTGACACCCCTGTTCTAGTCCATCTCACTGCTTAGGCAAGAAACCCTATACCATTTCAGACAAACAGCTAGCCAATCTCTTCTTAAAAACTTCCAGTGTTGGAGCATTCACAACTTCTGGAGGCAAGTTGTTCCACTGATTTATTGTTCTAATTGTTCTTAGTTCTAGGTTGCTTCTCTTCATGCTTATGCTTCAGCCAATGTCAGACTTCTGTCCAGAGGAGAGGGCAACACATTATCATTTTCTTGTCATCGGTGTACAGCATCAATGCCCATCAAAAAAGATTCCATGCTGTGGAAGTGATTTTTAAAGAGAAGTGCATCTATCCAGATCAGACATATCTCTCTTAAATCTTGAAATCCAGTCCCTAGTTATCTAGGAAACCACTATCATTAGGAGCATCACTTTTTCATAATTAACTTGCTTGGTTGCTTGCATAAACTCATTTAAAATGGACAGGGAAGGACTGGTATTGATTTATATTGTTCTCTGTACAAGTTCTACAAGGGCAAAATATCTGTCTGTCTCCTTTCCAGCTTCCATTCATCCAGGAAGTCACATATACATACACATTTCTCATCTACTTTCTTGTTAATCCCTAGTGTACCTCTGTCTGAAATCATGAAATATATATATATATTTCATATTTGCTTCACTCTGGCAAAGATTTCATATTTTGTTTACATCATTTTCCAGACCTTCTCTTTTGTTAAATGTCTTGCAAACATTTTCATTAGCTACCAGAACCAGACATTGGGTGAAGGCCATTAAAATAATATCATGTTCCTTAATACTTTATTCAGTAAACAAGGGAAATTATACATTGGCTTCAGGTGTGGCTTGGAATTTATATATATATATTTTGAGAAGATTACAGTGGTAAATGGATATTTGATCATTTTTTTTAAATTTGATTTATATGCCGCCCTTCTCCGGAGACTCAGGGCTGCTTACAATGCGTTAAGCAATAGCCTTCATACTTTTGTATATTTATACAAAGTCAGCTTATTGCCCCCACAAACTGGGTCCTCATTTCACCTACCTTAGAAAGGATGGAAGGCTGAGTCAACCTTGAGCCTTGGAGAGATTCGAACCAGCAGTAAATTGCAGGCAGCTGTGTTAATAACAGGGTGCGTAGACCACTGTACTATCAAGGCTCTATTTTATTTAAGAGCCATGGTGGTGCAGTAGTTAGAATGCAGTACTGCAGGCTAACTCACTGCTTACTCCAGGAGTTCAATTCTAAATGATTCAAGGTTGACTCAAGACTTCCATCCATCTGAGGTTGGTAAAATGAGGACCCAGATTGTTAGGGGCAATATGCTGACTCTGTAAACCGCTTAGAGAGGGCTGTAAAGCACTGTGAAGCAGTATATAAGTCTAAGTGCTATTCCTATTGCTATTATGACATAACATTTTGTCTGGCTTATTCTTAAGAGTATATCAAAATGAGAATTTAAACATCTCCAAAGCTCCATTCTTCATTGTGAATAGTCACTTAATACAAGCAAAAGTTTAGTTGTGATTGGAGTAGATTTATTGCCATACATGTAGTCCTCAATTTACAACCGTGATGGAGCCTGCCCGTTACAGTCAGAAGTCATGATGGTTATAGAGCAGATTATCATAAAACCTCGTAAATTGTGGTCATGTGATTACAAGATGCTGCAAACAGCTATAAGCAGGGTTGGTTGCATAGCGCCTGGAATGGAACCACCGGGGGGGGAGGAATCTGTCAGAGCTTTGGAATCAGGTTGTAAAAGTACCTTGGGGGAGGGGGGCAGGCTGTTGTAACTTCAAACTAAGCAAGCAGCCATAAATTAAGAAATACCTGTTTACCTGAGGAAGGATGTCGCGTCAGTTATGTATTGTTACCACACTGCAAACAGAGATACTGACAGGCTGGTTTTGAACAGGTGTGATCCATGTTCTGTATTGAACTGGATGCTATTGTAACATGGCAGTATTATCAGTCAGATTTACTTCATAAAGTAATTATATCGTAATTATAATAAGATTAGAATTTGGCAGTGGTTTTCACCATTATAGTCTAATAAACAACCATTCAACTTTAGCAGGAGCTCATAAAAAGGAGGCTCAAAATTTAATTTCCCCCTCCAAAGTGTCATACCTTGTTCTTCCCTTCTATTAAAGCTGTTCTTTGTGTAATGCTTTGGATTCTGTTTCCTGTAGTGCTTTCAGATGTCAAATCTAGCGAATTTTCTGAACTGGAGCAAAAGTCATACCTGTGGCAGGATAAATAAGAATGAAGTGACAGTTTTATAAAATAGAACACCAAAAATAGTAAGGCATTCCCATCAATAAATTCTGTTTCAAATTTAAATCAAGCTGTCATTACTAAGTTTCCTATTGTAAGTTTCCTGCGCTTATTATCTTGCAATGGAAACTTGACTACGGTTACAATTATTTCAAAGTAAACTCATGGTTTTCCATTAATTATAGGTAGCAAATAAAATCAAAACATTTTATGAAAACATGTGGAGGTAAAGGCCAAAATTCCCTGTAGAAAACATACAGATATTTAAAAATATATAAATTATAGCTTGTAATCAACTAATTCCTAAATTTTTAGCTGATTTGAACACAACTGAAATTTAACACAAAAGTAACTTTTATCCACTTAGTACAAATACTATTGCTCAGACATCATTATAATATTTTTGTTTTAAACTTCAAAATCTAGGTTTCAATCTTCAAGTTTAGGAAGGTTTTGACTTTTCAGATGGAATCTTTCAATGTGAAAGTTAAGAACTAAGTTTCATTTATAAAAAGTAAATTTTGAAACATCTATTTTATATTGTATCCCATTACACCCACATTGCAGAAATTTTTGTCAATATAGAAAATATATATAATCACCACATATAATTTGTTCTTTGCTACTGAAATATTTCATACTTGAAGGCACATAATTGATCAATTTAAAGCCAATTAATAGCGTGATAATTTATTGCATGTAGTTTATAAAATATGTACAAATTTAAATGAAACATTCTTTTTCTTGAAGGCATCTTTAAGGTATCACAGAAATCACAAATGTTATAATGTATCAGTTGAAATTCTTGAAGTCCTTTTATTATATAATTAACTCTTAATCAAAACATTCAAGTGTAGCTTTGATGGAAATAATGTTCTAAAACCTAATTTGACACTTATGGAAATAAGTTTGAAGAAATGTTCATTACATCATACATATTGCTTCATATTCCTTTTGGAAGGTATTCTTGTTTCTATTCCACATTTGTACATTTAGTCCTTCATAGAGTGTCAGAGTTTTAAGCTCTTGTAAAACTTTTTATTTTCCATGATTAGGTTGTTAATATTTATCAACATTCTCCTTAAAGCAAATAAGCTCTTGTTATTTTTCCTTGTAAATAATTATCTTTAGCAAAGTGGAATTTAAAATTAAATGTTTATGTTATTTTCATTGACAGTGATCCATGATCAGAAAACATCAAAACGTCCCATAATTTTCTCACGTTTTTATGTCAGTATTTTTCATGCTGGTTGGGGAATTCTGGGTTTTGAAGTGCACACAAAGTTGCCAAGCTTGAAAAACACTGGTTTGTGTCATTGAAAAAAAACAATTCATTGTTATGCATTATAGGAAATATAAATATTAAGGAAAACACAAAAACAGTTTTCTTTGCTCTCCTTCTCCTTGCTTCCACCAGGTTAATTCCAGAATATCTCTGAACCTTCCAGATTAAATTTGGGAGACATCAGAGAGAAATACAGTTAAGAAAAATGTGTGTATTGATTGTGATAATGTGTACAACTGGATTGTGTGATATTTTTTTCTACATGTACCTCACAATACCATTTGACTTCATGCAACTGTTAATAGCATTGCACAGATGTTTTAGTGCTCTTAACTGTTTCCAAGATCAGTAAAAAGATTGATAAATGGGGGGACACACAGTAACAGATTGATCAACAATCTTGCTTTTCATAATAAATAAATATCTTCCTAAATCATTGTCAAAATTGAAATGACTGGAAAGTGTTTTTTAAAAATAATATTGTGCTATGTTATAGTATTACAACTTGAAAGTTCAAAGCTGATAGTACTATAGCTTTAGTAATAATGTAATAAATGCTTTAAAAATCTGCATGGAGTCACAAAATACTGCATACTTAAAATGATAAATTTCAAATGATGCCATATGAATGCCATATTCATAAAAGCACAGAAAATGAATTGCAACATGGCGTATAGTTTACTATGGATGAACACAGTGTTGTTTAGTATGAGATTGTATCTTCTCCTAACTTTGAATGGTCAGTGAAGAGGCATTTTAATATATACCCTGTTTCCCCCAAAATAAGACATCCCCTGATAATAAGCCCAATCGGGCTTTTGAGCACATGGCAATAAGGCCAAGTGCTTATTTCAGGGTTCAAAAAAAATATAAGACAGGGTCTTATTTTCCGGGAAACACAGTATAAATAAGCGAATATTCCATACAAAGCATCCTTAGCATGTTATGTTAAAAATTTTTTTTAAAAAAACCTGATGTACTTATGAAAAACACCTTGGAATTTCATATAAAGATACAATATGTGTCCACTGAACAAAACATGGAATGATTGCCTCAACCATTTCGAATTCTGCCTCAACATCAAGAAAACTGAGTACTTAGAGACTGTCACCACCCCTGGAACGCTTCAAATCAATGGAGAAAACCTAAAGAAGGTGGACATTTTTCAGTATCTGGGATCCTATTTCCAAGGCAATGGTGACATCAATGGCGAGGTGCGAGCAAGGGTGAATGCAGCCTGGATGCATTGGTGAGAACTCACTGGTATGTTATGTTAAGAGCCTCGGTGGTGCAGTGGTTAGAGTGCAGTGCTGCAGGCCACTTCTGCTGACTACCAGTTGCCTGCAATTTGGCAGTTCAAATCCCATCAGGCTCAGGGTTGACTCAGCCTTCCATCCTTCCAAGGTGGGTAAAATGAGGACCCAGATTGTTGGGAGCAATATGCTGACTCTGTAAAAACCGCTTAGAGAGGGCTGTAAAGCACTATAAAGCGGTATATAAGTCTAAGTGCTATTGCTATGCGACAGACGAATGCCAACCCATCTCAAATATAAGATTTACAAGACAACCATCCGCCCTGTTGCACTGTATGGCACTGAATGCTGGGCAACAACAACAGGGACTGAAAGCTATTCCCATGCCACGGAAATGCGAATGCTCCATTGGATATCGGGCATCTCCCTTCTTGCCCACATCACAAATGACACCATTTGACAATATTTTGGTCTGGCATCAATTATAGAGAAGATGAGAGAAGACCAGCTTTGCTGATATGGACATGTCCTGAGAGCACCGTTGCCGTTCCACCATTCCCCCGGAGATAAGAAGAATCCAGGACCTCAATGCCTTCCGTCGTTCCCTGAAAACCTATCTTTTTCAACAAGCCGGGTTGGCTTAAGAAGAAATTTTTAAAATTTTTAAATTCTTTTAATTAGTCTGTGATTCTTAACTTTCGGGCCAAAATTTATATATATTTTTAAATGTTTAAATGTTTTAATATTTGTATTCTATGTTTTTTATCTTGGCTGTACACCGCCCTGAGTCCTCAGGGAGAAGGGCGGTATATAAATTGGAAATTAAATTAAATTAAATTAAATTCCCAAGACTGCCTACCAACTAGAAGTCAATGGCCGGCGACCTCACGGGCACCCAAAACAGAGATGGCAAGACACTATCAACAAAGATGCAAGCCATGGGCCTGTGCCCTGGAGACACAGCTGACCATGCAAAGTGGGGTTCAATGATCCAAAAAGGAGACCCTGCACTTGTGGGAATACACTAGGAAGAAGAAGGAGGAGGAGGAGGAGGAGGAGGAGGAGGAGGAGGAGGAGGAGGAGGAGGAGGAGGAGGAGGAGGAGGAGGAGGAGGAGGAGGAGGAGATGTGTTCACTAAACAGTTATGTATCCATTCAGCTTTTATATACTGTATTATAAATTCTGCCCATAACAAGACAAGCAGGATGTTGCATTAAAAAAATGTGTGGGTGGTGATTAGCATCTTGACTTAGAGATGATTCAATACTAGGTCAAGATACTGAGAATTGTCCACTTTTATTTTTTTTTTAAAAAAATAATTTTATGCTTTCCTTATCCATAATAAAGTAGGATCATGAATCTGGTTAAAGAAAGCTAGTCTGCTATCTCGAAGTATACATCAAACACTATCCTAAAAGTTATTTGAAATTGCCAGGAGATTAGGCACATCTGGAACTGTTATTACTCCTTTCATTTATTTGAGCATCAACTTTGCAAACTATTTCTGAATCTCCCTTAGGTTTTTATCACATGGAAAATTAACATTTTAGAATGAAAGCCCTGCTAGGCAGATATTGCTAATAAGATGATCCTGATGAAAGGAAATAAATTGGCATACATAAAGCAAAACAACCCTACTCCCAAACCAAAACACCAATCAGTAACTCCATGCAGTAGCCTTGAGCCCTTACTATTAAAATACTTAAATCCCTGTATATCAATCTATGTCTGTGATGCTCAATTGGTTTGCCAATCAGACCAGTTCCTCATCTGTAACACCAGTGGTGGGTTGCCCTCGGTTCGCACCGGTTCTATAGAACCGGTAGTAAAACCGGCGGGAGGCTCCACCCACCGACCCCAACATCATCAAAATGCTTCTGCGCATGTGTAGAAGCTTCTGCGGTTGTGCAGAAGAGTGTACATGCGCACTCACTTCGCTGCAAGCCGGTAGTAAAGGTAAGTAGAACCCACCCCTGTGTAACACCCTATGGCAGGGTTTCTCAACTTTCTCAACCCTATCAACTTTAAGACGTGTGAACTTCAATTCCCAGAATCCACAGCCAGCAAGCTGACTTCTGAATTCTGAGAACTGAAGTCCACATATTTTAAATTTTCAAGGCTGAGAAACACTGCCCTATGGCAAATATGTACTAGATAATTATTATACAGCCTTAGAGAAATAACTCTACACCTGCAGTAGTCGATTGCTAACACATTTCTTTGCCATTGTTTGAATTGATTCTTTTTCAGGAGTGGTAAGGAAGACGATTTCAAACAGTCTGGTTGGTTGTTTATTTATTGTCCTGTCTAGGATAATAATTCTATGTTTGTCTTTCTCTGTTTTTTAAAAATATTACTTATGGTGTCAGTTTTCCATCAGTTTAAAGCAGCTGACTTTTTTTAAAAAAAAACTTGTGCAATACTGAATCTTATATAATAAGTATACTAATAGTAATAATGCAAAACTTCAACTACAGGTGGTCCTCGACTTACAATTCATTTAGTGACTATTCAAAGTTACAACAGACCTGAAAAAAGTGACGTATGACCATTTTTCTCACTTACAACTGTTGCAGCATCACTGTGGTCACATGATTGAATTCGGATGCTTGGCAACTGACTCATATTTATGACGGTTGCAGTGTCCTGGAGTCATGTGATCAACTTTTGTGACTTTATGACATGCAAAGTCAATGGGGAAGCCAGATTCACATAACAACCGAGTTACTAATTTAACAACTTCAGTGATTCACCTAACAATCATGGCAAGAAAGGTCGTAAAATGGGGCAAAACTCACTTAACAAATGTCTCAGTTAGCAATAAAAATTTTGGGCTCAATTGTGGTCGTAAGTCGATGACTACCTGTACAATCTCAACAAGCTACCAAAGCTTTTGAGTGCTAGAATGGAATGGCGCCATCAGTGAGAGTTTCTTGACAAACTGCCATGGCACAGAGCACTACAAGTGTAGCATTGTTCAATCTTCTTACTGTTCTCCTCGCCCTAAAGGACAACATGTTTTCTACAAACTGGACTCTGTGAATTTCGATACTACATAAGGGTCAAATTTTGTTTTCCATACTTTCTTTATTCCTTCATAAATGGAAGAAAAGTATCAGAAGAATTTGATGTTAACAACACAGGCAAAAGCAAAATAACTTTCTGGAGAATTCTAGGAGTTGAAGACTACACATTACTGAGGTTTAGAAATGCTGGTCTAACCCCAGCTGTATGGCTACCTATTAAAATCTAAGCAGTAACTGCAGATTCCTTTTACGGTATGATATGTAAATTATTGTAGGTCTTTTGCTGGGAAGCAATGTTGGCACTTCATTGCATGCCTAAAACGATGAACAAAATCGCCTTTCACATGTTCTAGGTATGGCATGCCAGCAAATATACTTAGAGTAACAAGGTTTTATTTACTTCAGCAATTGAGCTAAAATGGAAGCTAGTTTAGGAGGAAAGCAAGAAAACCAGAAGCATAATGATTTGGCTCAGATGTTGTAGTCAAGATATGCTTCTCTTCCAGAAAGTCTGAATAAGTTGGTCAGTGCATGGCCAGGGAAGGGCTGAATTCCTTCATGTCTATAATCAGGCTCCAGCAAATTAGATCAGAAGCAGAAAAGGAACTATTGAGAAGAATTTCAAGCAGAGAGAGAGAGAAAGATCCAACCTAAGTAGCATAGGGTTGTGGAAAATTAAATTAGGTTTTCCATGCTGAATTTCTTGTAAGTTGATAAGTTTGATAAGGCTATCAGTTGGTCTGGCAATTAAGGCACCAGGCTAGTAAGCAAGAGAGCATGAATTCAAGTCATGCCTTAGCCATGAAAGCCAGTTGGGTGAATCTGGGCCAGTCTTTCTCAGCCCAACTCACCTCACAGGGAGGAAGGTGTGGGAAAAACAGAAGGAAGAAGATGTATTGGATATATTCACTTCCTTGAGTTATTTGCAAAAATAATAAAGGCGGGACATAAACAAATAAAAAATATGAATCCAGAATTTTCTTGCTCACAGCTTAGTTCAGGGGTGTCAAACTCAAAGCCCGGGGGCTGGATCCGGTCTGCGAGGTGCTTAGATCTGGCCTGCAGGGCCGCTGTGGCTGACCTACGGTGCCTCTGCCAGTGAAAACTGAGCTTGGGATGGCCGTGTGCAGCCCTCCCAAGCTCCATTTTCATTGGCAGAGGGTTGCAGGAGGCTGTCGCAGCTGATAATGGAGCTCGCGAGCCCATTTTCACTGGCAGAGAGCTCAGGCCACCACAGGTGCCCTCGATATGAGTGATGTTGAGCCGGCCACACCCAGCCTGGCCACACCCACCCCAGACCCCCAAGGTGAAACCCAATCCTGAGGTGGCCCTCAATGAAATCGAGTTTGACATCCGTGGCTTAGTTGCTTATCCATGTTAATTGTTCAAATTTCATCTTGTTACTTTCTTTAAAAGTTGTGTGATGTTGATGAATGGTTGGGATTTATCCATAAGATAAATAGCGATAGGAACGTTCCCTCCCGCTGCGCCCCCCCCACCCGTGAGACTGGTCTATCAGGGCAACCTGGTCTACCCAATAGAAAAATAGCGATAGGAATCTATTTTTTCATAATGTGAAACATTGTCCTATGAAAAAAGACCAACATCAACAAAGATGCAAAATCCATTGTAGTCTTGACCGTATTCCAGATTCACTGTGAATCACCTAGTAGTTTTAATAATGCATTCTCTGTGGGATATAATCCACTCAGCAATGTCTCCAGTGATTCATTTTCCATGTAACATAAATGAACTATTCTGTTTGTAATGAGACTAGCCTAGCTCATGGAGATAGCTAGTATTTGGAAAGTATCCAAGACTTATAATTAATTTAAATATTCTAAATATTCAGAAGCCTTGATTCCGCCCCCCCCCCACCCAAATTTTCAGATTTATCCATCAGTGATCAAAAGGGGGCATATACAAGGGAGCTTGTATATGCCACTCCAGTCATTAATGGTCTTGAACAATTCACATAGACTGCTGGGCAAATGAGATGACAACAATGATGGAAGGAAGAAAAACCCATTTTATATAACCGGAAAATAATCTTTCTGATTAGCCAAGGGGCAATATCATTCCATTCACAAGAAAGGAATTTCAAATAAAGATGTTATAGCTCATAATATATCTCTTCCCAAAGTCCTAAAAACCTTCCTAAAAACCAGTATGGTTAAGTCTAAACAGATTTTGGAAGAATGCTGTTTCTGGCAGAATTGGAAAGTCTTCATGGATGTTACTGACAGTGTTTCTGAAAAGAAGGAAGCCCTTTCTTCCTGATCTTATTAAGTAGGCAGATATAGTCAGGAGTGAGTAATCCTGAAGACACTAACATTTTCCCTTATGCAATTTGGAAATAAAACTATAGCTTTATTAGATACCCAATTCAAGAGACTATGGTTCAATCAATGATGAAAATCTCATTTTTGCCATAAATATTTCATAATTCATCTACCTATTACTCTACATGTCTATCACATATCCACGATTACAGATCCAGTTAGTATGTGTTTGGGAAGGTATCATTCAGCTTTGGAAACCAGAAGTCATTAATTTTAGTTTCAATTTCCACAGAAATGAGGAAAGCGGAAGAAGCAGTCAAAGCTATAAATCTAATAACCCTACATTCAAGAACACCAGCTCTGTAAAGAAATGTGTACTTTCCCAAAACAGTATCCGAGCCTCAGGAGGCACATTTTGTATGCTTTGGTCTTACAGAGCATATATTGCTAAGTTTTAAAAGGCACATATGCCTAGGATATCAACCAGCAAGCTCTTGAGAAGGAATCTAGGACAGAGGGGGAGACGGGAGGGGGGGGGAAGACATGACTCTTAAGGATACATCAAACTCTTAAGGAAGTAAATTGTGCCATGTTTGAAGATGCAAAGATAATCACTGTGCTGGGAACCGTCTTATATGCAGGAGGAAGCCAAACAACAAGAGGAAAGCAGCATATGCTCCTAATTTCGCACAGGAAGCTCCCAGCACCTCCTGCCTAAGTAAGATAAGAAAACTCCCATGGCCTATTCTGGACAAGGCCACTGTTATCACCCTTAGCTTCACACTATCCTCTCCCTACTCCACAGTTTGCTGTCTTAATGAGATCCTACCTCCAATTGCTTGCAGCTTGCCAAGTACAATAGAATGAAATATTTATAACTGTGGATAGGGAAGCTTTCCAGGCTGAAAGTTTACTGCGTGTCACCTTGATATTTGTCCATGGATTTAAAGTATAAACTAGTTTATTGATTACAAGGACTACTGATATAATATCCAGTAACAGGGCTCTGTTATTAGAACTTAAATCACTCATAAAAACACAACTATGTCTTCAGTTATGATAAACAATACATTATATACATTGTATTTTACAGGTATAGCATTTCAGATAAAGAACGCTCTGATCCATAAAATACTCCTAAGTAATAAGTTTTGAATATCACTGTCGCCTGTAAAAAGATTAGAGTCTTAAGACTTTTTAAAAACCTGCTAGGAAAAAAAACCCTACCAGGTAAGATATGGATTTTGCCTTTTAAAAAGAGTTTATAGTAATGTTTTTTAAACATACACAGGACACATTTTTCAATGCATATAGTAATCAATAAAAGGAAATGTAAAATGTGACACAAGTTACTATTAAAAATAATCATAAAATTTTTTGGAAATCCTTTCTGTGATATTCGTTGTAAGAAGTATTTTTAGGCAAATCTTGCATGTTTATGAGTCATCCTGAAATTATGGATAATTTTCAAAAGGACATTCCAGTGTCATTTTGGGAAAAACTATAGAGCCTTAAATACGAAGATAAATATTAGTGACATTCAGGGTATGAAAGGCATAAAAATGATGTCATCTTTTTTGAAAAGTTACAACAGCTTCTTTTAACCATATCTAGTCTCATTCCAAGTTGTAGCTGAATTAATTTTCCTCATCGGTCTCCATTTCAATCAATATGAATTATTTCTTTCAGGGGTATATTCCTTGCCTCGTGACCCACAAAGCTCAGCATCTCATTTGCAATCCTCAGCATTCCAAGATTCTATCACCTTTCTTCAAGTGTTACCATTGTGAGGTCATTTGCTTTCTCTTCCCTTTCCCTTAAAAAACAATCTACCGAAGGTCTGGAAAAAAACAGCCATCCTATTTCCACCAATATCTTTGATTACATCCTCCACTCCCTGAAAAATTGTTCACTACTTTCCTGCCTTTGATGTCCAGAATCCACAGGGAAGTAGATCCACTGTGATCTCAGATCTACACAGGTTGAGAGGTGTCTTCAATGATTTCTTTTAGTAATCATAATATTATATTAGCAGAGCATTAGGTAGGAGTTTTATGGTGGGGAATCTTGTTCACAAACCTACCAGCGAAATGCCAGAATTACTCAATAAAAGCCATACAATATTGATTCCAATGTTCCAAAACCCACAGGGTTCATACAGAAAGGACAACTAGAATCTAACCAGTGACAACTATACATTGTTGTCTGTTTCTTTTCCATTTGTTTCCTTCATAATTTGTGCTGCATTAAGACTAATTGGAGGCAGACAATAAGTCCATAATATAATTAAAGCCCCAAGTTCACATGAGCAATATAACATAAGAGACACCCACGAAAGGTCACAAGGTTGCCTCTTTTAACATTTATTACAGGGAGTTAACTAGGCATTTATTCATGCCTATTTGTCATCTGAACCAATTCTAACACAACCGAGAGTGAAACAGAACAATCCTGGCGGTGTTCCAAGGAAGGAATCTTCCTTATTAAACCCACAACTTTTGTAGGCTCATTGTGGCTGTTATATGCCTTTGTTTCCTGAATGAATCAGTGACCTAATGTTTCTGAATGCAATACGATGGCATGTTCTAGGGATTACTCAACTTCCTATCTTCAATGAATTGTGTTACACCAGGCAGATAAATATTGTCTTTTATAGTTTCCAAGCAGTTTTATAGTCTCTGCATGTGTGTATACTATGAATAGGAATGCATGCATTTGCTGCACACATCAGCATACTGTGCAGATGGCTAAAAGCAACAATAGGTCTAACAGAAAGGAAAGAAAAGGAATCTGAGCAATTGGTAAGCAAGGACTCTCTATATATTTATGAACATGTAAAGTTAAGCTTTTCAGTTATTTGCAACTGTTTGGCGGGAAAGGGTCCATCTGTATCATATGTATTGACTAACCATCTTCATACTATTACTGCTTCTGTGCTATAAAGGCCACAGTACCTTGACTATAGTTTGTAATAAACCCCATTAATTGTGATTAATCTACTTTTAACAAGCAGTCTCACACTCAGATTGGCACTCTGTAAAACTAAACATTCATTGAATTACATTGTTGTGCCATCCAAGGTGCTTATCAGTATTGGTACCATCTTTACTTCTAGTTCTTTAGCTGTGTTGGTCTTTGTTCGCAAGTAATTTAAGAAACCGGAAAGAGCAAAAATGGAAGAGGTAAGGATAAAGACAAGCCTAATAAAAATATTGGCTTACCACAAGAAAAAAAAAATGAAGTCGTTTTAAGTAAAGCAACAAATATTAGAACAGCTGAGGAAATGGAATGCTATGACATAAATTATCCAATTTAAACAAAATCAGCTGTTTCAATCAGACCAGAGGTGATTCTGGTCTGAGGTATAAATGGCAATAGGAATTTTGAAAACGGAAAACCAAATAAAAAGGAAACAATCCAGTTTTGAAAAGCTCTTTGGGACATGAGAAAAAAAAAGAAAATTCTGGATGAGTAGAAAGAATCTGGAGATGAATTTAATAAAAATCAAATGGAAAAACTTTACTAATGACAACAGAAATGGTTAAAAATTGAGCTAAAAAAGGGTTAAAAACAGGACATCTCCTGGAAGTGATCAACCACATGGCTTTTGGCTCAAATATCTGACTTACTTACATCCAATTATAGCTAAACATCTTAATGAAATATTGCATAAAGGACACATCACCTAATAACTGTATCTGATTCAAAAAGACCCAGCAAAACTGATAACACCAAGAAATGCAGGCCCTATAATATACTTGCTTGTATGTTTAAATACTTGCTTGTTTAAATTATTCACAGGCATAATAGCAGACAACATACAAAATTAGTTAGAAGAAAATAGCATCCTCCCTGTTGAACAGAAAGAGAGAGAAAAAAAGGAAAAACACAGGTACCAAAGATCAACTTTTGAGTGATAAAATGGTTCTGGAGAATTGCTGAAAAACCAATTTGAATATGGTCTGGATTGTTATAAAAAGGTGTTTGATTCATCACCATATAGTTGGATCATCAAATGTTTGGAAACACTGGTATCAGTAAAAATATTAGAAAAACTATACTGAGTGGTAGAAGACAGAATTGGTGGTTGAAAATTAAAAATATGGGTTTATCAACCTTCGGAGAGACATCTTCTAGGATGATTTATTATCTCTCTTATTATTTGTCATTGTCATGATCCTACGTTCAGTGATTTGAAAGTAACAAATACAAACCTTGGCTGTCAAACAGCAAAGCATGTTAATAAAATCTCACATTTACTTTCTATGGAAGATCTGAAGCTTTATGGAAAATCAAAAATCAAAATCCAGTCATTGCCAAACACATTGACAGAATTTTTAGCACAGCTATAGCAATGGAATTCAACTGAGGGAAATGTTCTAGAGTAACAAGGAAGAAGTATAAAATCCCGAATAGAAACGAAATTAAAATGCCAAAAGACCAACTATCCAGAGCAGGGGTGAAATGCTCCCTGTTTGGACCGGATTGGGCTATCCGGTAGCGATCATGGTGGGTGGTTCGGCGATCCGGTAGCGATGGCGGAGCAAAGCTCTTCCCACCCGCCCCAGTGTCATTACTTCCGGGTTTTAACCACGAAGTAATGTGTTTTTTACCTTCTGTGCATGCACTTCTGAAATGGTAAGGAAGGTAAGTAGATTTCACCCCGATCCAGAGCTATCATGATGAGGCTTGCAAGCATCTGGCCATTTTATAGTTAGATAACATTAAGTATAGACAACTTAAAAATGTGATTATTAAAGAGAACATCCAAAATAAGAAAATTGCTAAAGACAAAATTGACTGGTGTAACACCATCCAAGACATCAATTCCTAGACTATACCTGTGATATAATACATTGCTGGAATTATTAACTGGACCCAAGCTGAACTGGACAGTTAGGAATGAAAAACAAGAAAACTGATAACTATTCACTATGTATTACAGCCTCGTAGTGATTTTGATAAATTATATATGGTCCACAGAAATGGAAGCAGAGGTTTACTTCTGTTGAACAAACTGTCAAAGTAAAAAAGCATGGATTGGCTGATTATCTTTTTAAAAAAACCAGCCAAGAACTGATGAAAAGTTAAAAATTGGAACTTACTAAATGTACAGGAAACAAAAAGTAAATATCAAAATAATGTAATAAAAAATACAAACAGAATGCTGGCACGCAAAAGAATCACATGGTCCATGTCTACAAAACATTGAGGGGAAAGTGGATAAAGATAAAATCTGGCAATGGCATAAAACAGGAACATTTAAAAAAGAAACTAAACCCTTGATTTTGTCTGTGCAAGAGCAAACTATTTGAACTAATGCAATCAAGGCCAATGTTGAAAAATTATCAAATGATTCAAAGGGCGGATTGTGTAAAGAAGCAAAAGAAACAATAGATCCTATTCTCAGCTCATGTCAGAGGATTCCACAAATTGATTATAAACAATAGCATAGCACAGTAACATAATAATTCACTGGAACATCAGGAAAAATTATCATGAAACAGTCATGAAAAATTGGTAGGAACATATAGTTGAAAAAGAAGCCAAACATGAGCAGGTTAAAATATTTTGGGATTTCTGAATACAGATTGATAAAGTCATAGCTAACAACACATATAACAGATATAACTGTGATTGAAAGCAAGACTGTGTGGATAATTGATGTGACAATACCAAGTAATAGTAGAATAGAAGACAAAAAATTGGAGAAGATCACAAAGTATCAATACCTGAAAATCAAAACTCAAAGATCATGGCATAAACTGGCCTTGGTTATCCACAACAGGGGTGAAATACCGGTTCGGACCAGTTCAACCGAACCAGTAGCGATGACAGCAGATAGTTCCGAGAACCGGTAGCAATGTCAGCACGAGGCTCCGCCCACCCGCCCGGTCATCATTATTTCCTGGTTTTAACCAGGAAGGGTTTGCGCATGCGCAGTGTGTCCATGACACACATGTGATGCACGAGCTGAGTGAGCGTGTGCGCAGGGCGCGTGTACTTCCAAAACGGTAGGGAAGGTAAGTAGATTTCATCCCTGACTCACATATATACTATGTCAATATATTACAACATCCTAAGTTCTTGGGAAGGTACCGTAGATGTGTATGAAGGCCATCACTAGCTAAAGAACTGGCAACTGTGACTTCACAATATTTTGAAAATATAATTTTTATTATAAATATGTATGTTTATCAAATTGAACTCTGAAGAATATGGATAAACAAACAATACAATAACTAGAAAAATGTACAATAATCCATAAACTAACTGGTTGGAGTTATAGAAGCCTAAGATTTAATGCCAGTTCACCCACTGGATTACCGTATTCGCTCTATAAGACGCACAGACATTTCCACCCACTTTTTTTGGGGGGGGGGGGAAGTGCGTCATAGTCCAAAAAGTACAGTACTTTGTGAAACCAATTATCTTAGTTTTTTACATCTCCTGAATAAAATCTATCTTGTTCAAAATGCATTTATTAGTAATATATAGTGATAAATAAATATCTGAACATGGCTTATTGAAGATCCCAAAATCATCTGCTGATGAGGTCAAAGAACCACCAAGAGGTTGTGTCCTCTATGCCCCAGAAAGACCATTATAACAAGATGGAGAGCAACCTGGCCCCTCATGTAAGCACGAGAAGGTCAGCTACAGAGAATTTCGACTCCTGAATTAAAGACAGAATACAAAACTAACAATAGATAAATTTGCTTTGTAATAGAGCATTTGATATCTTCTGCTTCATTTTCAGGAGGTTTCCAGTGAGGAAATCATTTAGTAATTCATTTTGAAGAATAAATTTTTAAAAAGCAAAACAAAAGGGATAATTCAACCACAAGCAGTTAGATCCAGTCTACCTATCGTGCATGATGTGTGTTCACTGAACTCAGCATTAGTCATTTTTAGTTTAGTCCCTGTTTTAAGCATATTTGGATGAGCAGATGCAGAGCTGACTCACCAAAATACACTGGATGTTTTGAATTGTTTCAGAAAGACTTAATGCTGGGAAATACAGTATATTCTACAGTTGGATGAATGCCAAAAGGCAGAATGCTCTTGGCTAATGAGCAATTATGAGCAATGGGCAATAACTCTTTCTGAAATTTGCAGGAGATGGTCTGCAGTGGGGAAACAATTCAAGGGGCTGAGGACGGATTACTTATTTCACCTGAACTTTCACTTTATTATTTTAAAATTCCAAAGATGTATTGTTGTTAAGCAGAATTTTGGATTCATGAATTAGGTAGCCATTTCATCCAGTGAAATTTCATAAGCATTGGTTAAAACAGAAGAAAAATAAAATAAATGCCTGGAACTTTTGACATTGAAGTGTGAGTATCCATGTTATCCCATACCTTCCCTTTTTCTTCCAATTTTTCTCTTTACCTTTGAACAATCAACTAATAACTCTTTCACTGAGCATTTTCAATTTCTTTATTAAGATTTTTTTTGGGGGGTTGAGGGGGTCATTTTACATGCAATGATGTCTTTGTTCATTTATTTAATAAAATGATATGCTGCCCATGTCACGTTTTGAGGGTTACAATCTTCTTACATGTTACATGTGTGAATGGCGCCATTTAGCCATCACCTCTGCACATCAGAAATAGAGATGCTGCCATTTATATCCTATTCAGCATCAAATTAGGTTTGTTGGATCAAATTAGGTTTTGTTGTGTCCTGTCGGCTGCCGGCCCCTCCAGCAGCCGAATCAGATGAGGAAGTAGCGTTGGAGTCCGGGCCAGCATCAAGGCAACCTGAGAGCTCCGAGGGGGAAGAGGGAATGGAGCTGTCAGAGATAGAGACAGAGGTGGAGCCTAGGCCATCCATCAGCCCTCAGATGGAGAGTCAACAGCCCCCAGGTCTGGAGGTGGCTGATGAGGAAGAGGAGGAACAGCTGGGTCCAGTATCTGACATGCGGATGCGCAGAAGGTAGGAGAGGAGAGCAGTGGAAATCTATGAGCTGATCCTTGGGACGGAAGAGCCATCCAAAGCCCCACCCTAGCTCTGGGGATAAAAGGCAGGTGGTGGAGATGAACAGGTGTGGCAGACAACTATTCATCTCCCTACTGGACAGATTTGTTAGCCTGTTTGTGTGAGAGAGACTTTTTGCCAGGCTGCTGGTGCTCCTAATAAAGGAATCATTGATTTAATACAGAGGGTTTGTCATGTTTGGGAGCCGTGTCTTTCTATAGAATAAGGATTTCCGTATGCTAACGTAATCAATTGCTGTGCAATTGATTCTTCCACACAGACATCTTTCTCATCAACAGCTGCATCACCCAGGAAAACCTACATAAAAATTTACGTCAGGATACCACAATAAACATGATGACTATTTTAGGTAATAACTTGATTGTTAGCCTAGAAATAATACTGTTAAATACTTTTAAAATGGTTAATTTGAATTCTGGACGCATAAGATTTCCTGAGAATGAACACAGGAAGAGTAATTTATAGACTTGCTGACTATGAGAGGACATGTAAAAAAAATGACATGAAGGAACAGTCAATCTTTCCCAGTTGAAGGGAATCAGGTCTAAGGATAGTCACACCTAACTACTCTCTCGGACAGTGGCTAATTTGAACAGCCTCCTTCACAATGGGATTACAACTGATCTGATCAATACAGACATATGGTGACTGTGGCATTCAGAGAGTCAAGAGCCAACCCATGTAGAGGACATCTGGGTCTGAAACAGGGCTTTAAAGAAATAACTGTTCCTAACTCCATAATAATTTTGTTGGGGGGGGGGAGTTATTTGGGGCAAAAAACTTCCTTCTTTTTGACTTGAAACTATCCTAGTAGTTTTGTCTTTCAGTCTTTGTTTGTTCCTCTGCCTCTATCTACAGCCCAAGCATATCACAGCAATCTTTCAGAACAATATTTTTGTCTGATCTCAAGCCCATAAGTCAGCATGAAGCCATCCTTATCTATGTCAGTGTTAAAGTCATGTTTCATCTTAATGCAACATACAGTCGTTTTGCTGTAGATATTGTCTAAGGCATTTTATTGATCATTTTGTTAGCAGTGCAGCTAGCTTAATATCAAGTGCTCACTTTAGCTGGTGCAGGCCTGTCCCTTCTCTTCAGTCTCTAGCCAACATCTTTTGCTTTGGACAAAGAGGACAGTATCTTTCAAACCAAGTTCTCATCTTTACTTGGATCAGCCTCAATAGTAGCTGTCCAGGGGTGGCAGAAGTAAGGAGAAAGTTTACGTGGTGAAGAAGTGGGAAAGAATTATTTCTGTCTCTGCCACTGATACCATGAAAGAACTTTCCCTACTTCGATCAGCTACGATTTAGGCTGATTTTGAAGACAACTTTAATGTTATTTTGGAATAGCATTCTTTTGGTGAAAGCTGCTGAGTGTCAACTGGATTACAGCAGCATACAAAAGTGATAAATAAATAAATAAATAAATAAATAAATAAATAAATAAATAAATAAATAGCTGATATAAGCTGCTCTTCAATCTCCTTCTTTTAAAGTTAATAGTGCCAGATAATTGCACTCTAAGCAATTTACTTTATGCCCTAGCTACATTAATGAATATATGTTCAGGGCATGTTACTAGTAATGTTTTATGAGAAGGCAGAGAAACAAAATCAGGGGATTCTGCCAATCCCTGTTCTTAATGCCTTGTTTGTGGTAAGACATAAGGACAGCAGCATTTGCCACCATGGTGCCCATGCAGGATAGGGTTTGCCAGAGAGGATGGCAAGGTTTATACCAGTATACAGGGATGCAATGTTCCCGGTTTGGACCGGATTGCCTGAACCGGTAACGATGGCGGCGGGTGGTTCAGAGAACTGGTAACAAAAATCCCTGGGCCCCACCACGCCCAGCTGAGGCGCGCGATCATCAGAGGTTTTTTTTTTTACTTTTAAAAGCATTTTTTCTTCGGCTGAAAAAATGCTTTTAAAAGTTTTTTTAAAAAGCCTCTGATGATCGCATGGCTTAGCTGGGATCGTCAGAGCCTTTTAAAAGCATTTTTTTTTACAACCTCTTCGGCCGAAGACACTGTAGAAAAAATGCTTTTAAAAGTTAAAAAAAAGAGTTTGCCACGCCCACCCAGTCACATTACCCCCCACCAAGCCACGCCCACAGAACCGGTAGTAACAAATTTTACATTTCACCACTGCCAGTGTATTTACTTGGATGGCACTTCTACTCAGCTGTCAGAAAGAATTTTTTGAGTTCTTATTCAAGAGTGAAAGGAATGTGAGTCCATATATTAAATGAATGTCAGTGAGTTCATGTATTAAATGAAACCATTTAAAGCATTGTTTGTTGAGCTACCTTAAAATAAAACCCAAAGAATGTCTTCTCCCACTCAGAAGAGTACAAGTGTGTGAATATAGAGATCTTATTGTCTCAGAGACTGCACATTGTCTTATAAACTCTTCAACTGTAGAGCAAATTTCAAAGGATTAGTTGGGTTGGACTTTTTTCAGTCTCTTGCATAACTAACTTTCTTTACTTCCACAATGCAACCACGTTTCCACACATATGTCTGTCATTGCTCAATTCTCCTTCATTAATGTTTTTCTGCTGAAATCTGGCCATTTCCGTGGAACTCATTACTTCTACCTCTCGCCTGGCCCTTCCTTTTTTTTATTTCTGTTGTTCGTAGAAATTAATGGCCCCACACTTTTCTTAGTAGGAGATATAGTGGTATATTTTAATCCCAGGGGTGCATTTTCAAGCTAATTCTTTTTCCTCTGTAAACTTATCAATAGAAAGGAAGAGGAGAATAACTGTAGCTCTGGAGTACACTCTTTTCATGAAAAGATCATGGGTTCAATCCAGTGGTGAAATGTAAAATTTGTTACTACCAGTTCTGTGGGCGTGACTTGGTGGGGGGATAATGTGACTGGGTGGCCTTGGCCAACTTTTTTTTTTTTACTTTTAAAAGCATTTTTTTCTACAACCTCTTCGGCCGAAGAGATTGTAAAAAAATGCTTTTAAAAGCCTCTAATGATCAGGCAACTCAGCTGGGATCGTTAGAGGCTTTTAAAAGCATTTTTTTCTACAACCTCTTCAGCCAAAGAGGTTGCAGAAAAAAATGTTTTTAAAAGCCTCTAGTGATCAGGCAACTCAGCTGGGATTGTCAGAGGCTTTTAAAAGCATTTTTTCTACAACCTCTTTGGGTGAAAGAGGATCTGACGATCCCAGTTGAGCCGCGTGATTATCAGAGGCTTTTTTTTTCACTTTTAAAAGCATTTAAAAAGCTTTTTCGGGCGAGGAGGTTGTAAAAAAATGCTTTTAAAAATAGGAAAAAAGCCTCTGATGATCGCGCAACTCAACTGGGCATGGCGGGGGGCACAGGGATTTTTGCCACCAGTTCTCTGAACCACCCGCCGCCATTGCTACCGGATCGAGCAATCCGGTCCGAACCGGGAGCATTTCACCCCGGTTCAATCTTTGAGTACGGTTAGGAACACTGCTTTTAACTTCTTCTTTGTCTTGTGCCATATCCGTCATCGGATGTTGGCAATCATGTTGGCGATCCTATTTTTATCAACAACTGATCAATATTGTGTTTAAGGGAGAATGGTCTGATTCACAATGATACTCATGGCTGGTCCATAACGCTAAAAAGCTATAATTTATTTGTGAGTAACAAATCCAAAAGAAAAGATAGATAGGTCGATAACAGAAAGAAAAATGAATAGTCCAATCTTTTGAAAAAGCATGCAACAGAGGATTTAAATTATCCCGACGTCTTCTGGGAATCTAACTCTGCCAAGACTCAGAAATCCAAAACATTCTTGTCTCCTCTTCCTGACAACTCCATTTGTCAAAAGGTGAAAGAAATTATAGTGGGGTCTCCTATCCTCTACTTAATCCCTACCAACAGGCAAGAATCAGATGAAGAATTAAAGATGGCATCTTGAGGGAAAGTGATCAGGTAATACTTGAATATAAGCTATCCTAAAGAAGAGGAACTAAAGCTTGCATACTGAACTTCAAATAGTAATCAACTTCAAAAGTTTTTCAGATTACAGATCTCTCAGTCTGACATGTATGTAAGGCAAGATATTCAAACTGATCATTAAGCAACATATTTATAAGCATTGTATAGGCATCAGTGGTGGGTTGTTACCAGTTCGCCCCAGATCAGGCAAACCAGTAGCGGTGCCGGTGGGAGGCTCCGCCCACCCACCCGGATGGTTCTCTGCACGCGCAGACGTGTCACATGCGCACGCACGCACACACGAACTGGTAGCAAACTAAATTGAAACCCACTACTGATAGGCATGCTGCAATTTCAGGGTAAAAAGCAGACCTTGTTTAATTTCTTTTCATCCCAACAATGTCTTTAGATAACCTGCATGAGGAACAAAACCAGTGATGCTGATGAAGTTATCTAATGGGTAACGAAGCATCAGCAAGCAAAACACCAGGCTCAGAGAGCACCATGTTTTGGTCCGCTGGTGGCCTGAGGAGCTGGCAGCAGAGTCGGACAGTGAGTAGGCTGGGGAGGACCATAGGCCAGTCTGGAGTCTGGGGAAGGCTCGGACGAGAGCTCTGCATCAAAGGCAGAAAAAGGGCCATCTGGGAGGTATGTGCTGCTTCCAGAGCCTCCAGAGTCAGACTTCAGTGAGGGGAAACCTGTTCCCAGTGCGCGCATGCGCAGAGCTGCCAGAAGGCAAGAACAGTTAAAACAAAAGGGACGACTTGGGAGTAAGGCTTGGAGATGATTGGCCCCTCCCATAAGACTTAAAAGAGGAGCAAAGGCACGTGGGCCTTTGCAGGAAGCAATATTGTTAATTCTGTTCAGTTTAAAGTCTGAAGCTCTGTTTGATTCTGGGCTCTGTGTGGCTTTGCCAATTAGGTCTTTAGCAGCGTGTCAAGGGAGATAAAGGTGGGTGATTATCAACCTTATCCCAAAGGACTCTTTACAACTATTTGGGACTCATCTGTGAATGAACAGAATTCACAGCTGTTGCAATAAAAGAGGCTTTTGGGACTACTCGTGTGTTTTACTGACTTAGGAAGCCTAGGTCAGAACACTCCACGGTAAAACCAGCTTTTGCATCATGCATCCTCCTCTATGACTCATGCTACCAACATAATTAATTTAAAACATTTTTAATATTAAGACATCATAAATACCTGAGTTGCCAATTGCATGGAGAAGACTTTTTATGAAAACATAGAAGGGCAATGATAGAGTATTGGAAACGAGGATCAAAAATGATCTACCTTGTTCTGGAATGGTTCTGTTGACATGGTTGCCAGGTCCATTTTATCACAGGTTGAGGAATTCCATAAACAATGCATGTTAAAATTTGCTTAGTTCCTAGTTGATAGAGAGTAGGACCAGGAATTGATGACACTTTTTCATAAATCTGAGGTTTCACTGTTAACAAACAAGAACAGGAGTAAACTGAAATGTTATTCTAAAATAAAATGGAAAGAATTACTGTTTCAAAAGAAAAAACAAGATTTTGGCCTCTTCCACAAATAGTCTGTGTTTTGATCTGACATCATTGCTGCCTATATATGTCCCAACAATGCAGCTTCCAACAGCCTTGGAAAATCAGAATCAGTTTGTTCTCTGCTTCAGAAGTGCTGCAACAGCAGTTTTGCAATGCTTGTTCTGGAGCTACAGTTGTAGGGACTTCCAACCTGTCTTAACTACTTCCTCTAGAATTTCTTCCTTCTCTCCAGAATCCAAGTGGTAGGCTCCTTCTCCCCTATCTTTCTCCAGTAGATAAACAATTGCACTCCTCATCTGACAGTGACTAGCTTATTCTTTCCCCTTTTCTTTTTGTAAGAAGCCAATGAAATAAGGTGAAGAGAAAATATGAAAAGAGGGCATTGGCTGCAGGCAGAGCTGCCTGGCTCAAACAACCCATTTGCATGGATGCATAGGACAGGGGTCTACAGTCTTAAACACTTAAAGAACCATTTGGACCCATTTCCCACAGAAAAGAAAATACAAAACCCTTCCCATGCCTGAATATTTCTTGAGCAGCCACAAAACTAGCATATGTAGTTGAATTAAACATTCTGTTTTCTTCTGAAACATTTCTTTTCTTGGATTTATCCATGGTTGGCCTACCAGGGGTTGAAAAGTTCAATAAAGCGTGTGCTGGCAGGTGTTGCACATTGGCGGTTGTGACGCACATTTTGAGTGACAGAGAGCCTCAGCAGAGGGGTGAAAGAGCCACATGCGGCTCCAGAGCTGCAGGTGGCTGACCCCTGGCATAGGACATAAGCTAAGCAGCTGGTGACACAAAAGTTGAGCATGGAAATGCCATTTTTTAAAGACACAAATGCCTTTGTCAGAATGCTTTTAGCATAACAACGTGATCTCTGATAATGAAAACTTTTTAAAGAATATTTATGTTTAGTCAGAATTCAAGATAACTTAATTTTCAAATAAGTGTCTACAAGATTGCATCTTACTGTTATTGATAGTAATGTGGACTCACCATTTATTCTGAGTGTTATTGTTAAATTTTTTTGTAGGTTCCACTGCCGGGTGCTCAACATTATAGTGTAGTTTCCTGCATCTTCTTCCGCAACATGTTTTATAATGAGTGAGAAACCTTTAATTTTATATCTGGCACACATTTCAGCAGCAGGCAGCCCATCCTTCAACCTGTGGAAGAACAATCAAATCCATAATTGCTTATGATGTCACTACATACGTTACCTATGTAATATATAAACATTTCACAGGAAGCAAGCAGAGCACATTTTTATGAATCAAGGACCACACTTATTCTTTTAGTAGCATGCTAGAGGCACACATCGTAGTTAGGGCCAATATGAAGAAATAGGAGCAGCAGGTATAAAGACGGAAATTGATATCATTTAAATTACATTAATGTGGTTAATATGATTACTCTTCAATTGTGTCTTTACTAATTTCCCACTTACATCCATGAAAAAATGATAAACCTTTAATGACAAGCTTTGAATAATGTCTAGGGGACCCATATCCAAGTCCTCTGAGGACCAGACTCAGGCCTGCTGTGTAACTCTGATGTGAGACATTTAGGGTTGGAGGAACAAATTATATTACAAGTCTTTATAAATGTTTAAAAAGCTAATTAATAGTCAATTTAGTGGATTTATTCAAAATCCATGTGGATTGAACTACATATTATATGAAGAATGTGTAGCTGATAATGAACTTCATTTTACTCATTTCATTCCTGCTCAAATACTAATTGTTAAAAGAAATGTGAAGTGTTTGAAGTGTTCATGAAATGAAATGTCAGGCATTCCTTTTATTAAATATTATTAGGGAATACATGGATACAGAAAAGTGACAGGAGTTCACTGCAACCCCAAATCTCCTGGAGTGTGCGGAATTCCTCCTGTTTTAGTTCTTTATTAAAAGACATTCCAAACTTAAAAATTTCTAGGGAACATCAGGATATTTGAACATACAACCCAGGGGGGAAAAAAATCTACTGTTTTAATGCTATCTTAAATCTACAAATAATTGTACTGGCAATAATTTGAAACTGGAAAAAAAAAACCAAGTATTTGAAATGTCATTTTTAAAATCAGCATGACATTTAAATGATTCTGTGTTACATCTCTACACTTCTCAATGATCATGAAGCTTTATTATATTGGATGTAGTTGTTTGGACTAAAATGATCATCCAGAATCAATAATTGGTTCTTTTGAAAGTCAGTCTAAATGGTTAAACCCAGGGGTGGGCTGCTGGGGGTTCGCAGGGGTTCGGGAGAACCTCTAGCTAAGATTCTGTGCAGTTCAGAGAACCCCCAAATCCCATTCCTGGCTGGCCCCACCTGCCCCTCCCCTCCTAGGAGTCCCCATGCAACCCATTTTGGATGCAAGTAAGTTCAGGGCACGTGCAGAGGCTCAGGGAGGGCAAAAAACAGGCCTACTGGAAGTTCGGGAAGACCAGAAATGTGCCCATTTCTGGCCTCCAGAGGGCCTCTGGAGCCTGGGGAGGCCGTTTTCACCCTCCCAGAGGCTCGAGGAAAGCCTCCGGAGGTCAGGGAGGGCAAAAATGCCCCCCCTCCGCTGTGGTGTAGGAGGCCAACTAGGGCGTGCCCACCATGGCCATGCCCATTCAGCAACTGGGCTTGCTAAAATTAACCTGGTTAAATCCCATAACAGATCACTCTGAAAAAGAGAGTTTCCTTCTCCTCTGATATGGTTCAATTACTATTACTACTGCTTTGGCTGAATTAAAGAAAGAAGTGGTACCCTTTAGTTAAAAAAACAAAAAAGGTTATAGCTGAGTCTCCATGCAGACCAGTCATAGAGGATGAGGAGGATATAGCCAGGTGTGATATTTGGGGATCTGATATCACATTTCAAATGTATGCACAAGGAAGCACAAGATCTAAAATGCTAATAATTGCTGATTTGCTAAAATTTCCAACAATATCTTTTTTTAAATATATGATTTTATTTTAGATCTTATAAAAGACTAATTAAAAATAATGTTTACTATAGCAATGCTAATGTCTGCTCATTAGTTTACTTTAATAAAGTAAAATAATCAAATGCATTGATTATTTATTTTGCGGTATTTCCAATCAATCTATTTGATTAGCTAATAAAACTGACATAAAAAGACAGGAGACAAAACTAAAAAATAATAGTATACAAAAAAATTGAGAATTGACCATTTCAAGTGACCATGTCAGTTGACATTTGACCAGGAAATTATGGTCAAAGACTTGAAGCTTGGTTGCTCTCAGAGGGACAACAGGTGAAATGTGTCCTCTAAAAGCAGAGATTCCATAGGGGGTAGGTCTTTTCCAAGTGCTAGGAAACAGAACCTTTCCTGGCCATTTTAAAAGGTGAGCAGGCTAGTAACAGTAAAATAGCCAAGCTTTAAGTCATTGTTAAATTGAATCTGATAAACAATTGGCAACTAATGCTGGTCCTTCAATAGAAGAATCATATGAGCATCTTCCAATACAACCAGTTATCAGCCTAGCATCTACATTTTTCCACCAAAAACAACTTGCGAGAATTTTTTTCAGACTGGTTCTTGGAAGAATAAATTGTGGTAGTCGAGAAGCTAAGAGGCAACTCCCAGATTGACTTAGGCCAGGAAAAGGCACAGCAAACCACTAGCCGTGATTGAGCAAATGCACTCCTCATAACAACTACCTCCTTCAAATCCAATGACAAGTGAGGCCAAATAGCATTCCCAAGGAATGGGCCTGCATCCAACTCTTTTCCAGCTTCTATTTTTTTATTTAGAAATGCGATTGTTTCAAAGGTGGAAATCCAAGCTTTAGAGCACACATTAAATTTGGCTGCAACTATGGTGAACTAATGCCACACATGCATGTAGGGAACTGTTTTCCTAATCAGTCTTGTAGCAATGCTTTTGTGAAACACTAATGAATTCAGGAATAGCCCCTGCCATTTAGAACGATTTGAATGAAAACAAAAGCAAAATTGAGATCAAAATTGATACCATTGTTTCACAGGCAAGTGATACAAAAACACTCCTTAAATAATATGTTCATGACCCAAGAAAATCTCAGGTCAATTAGGAGTATAGAAGTTGTATGAAAGGTGTAGAAAAACAATGGGTTTGCTGAAAACGCGCATTTCCCTGTTTGGGCCAAATTATAAGACATCTTACTGTGATGGAGTAGGGGTGCGGGTGGAGGGGAATTCTCTCTATGTCACCTTTTTAGCATACATCTGTCCAAGATGTTAACCTCTAATAATACTTCAACAGTAAGGTCAACAACATGACTTAACTGCCTTGATACTCTAAGCGAACTAGATTCAGAGAAATATTGCCTTCACCTCATGAATCTATCTATATGTGTACATATTTGTGTGAACTTCTAAGGTTTATGAAATGCACCTTCTATTAGATCATTAACTAGTAGACCACTAGTTTCTAAAATGTTTGAGACAAACTTAATTTCTGGTAACCTCATGATATGACAACATGCTGTTTGAATAGTAACAACATATTAATTATTGGCTATTTTCTACTTCCAAGATGTTTTGCAACTTCCGAACCCCCTAAGCCTAGTATTTTCTCATTAAGTGCTAAGATCATGTCATAGCCCTAATAGAGAAAAAGATGCAAGGAAGTCTTCGTTGAAATAATATATAAATTAATAAATGGGGGAAATTCCCTTATATGCAAATACTATGTCTTTAATGGATTGTCACATAATTTTAAAGTTGTCATTAGCAAAAGAAGCCCTATATTGAGAGATCTCTGATACAAGATAGAAAAACAAAAATATCATTTTATTTTTTAAAAAAAATCTAATATAAGAACTTGATATTTTATAGGTGTGTGTGAGTAAGTCTGCAAGTGTTTGATATGTTGACTTCAGGTAGTGTCATCGAAGCAATAAAGTTGAATTTGGGCAAACTCCAGGAGACAGTGGAGGACAGGAGGGACCAGCATTGGGATCCATGGGGTCACGAAGAGTCAGACATGACTTAGAGACTAAAAAACAACATAGGCAAATTTGCCTTCCTGTTTCCTTCTGTGCACTGACATATTCATTCCTCACTGCCTTACGACTAAGGGCCCTTTAAGTACAGTAACTGATTATTTTAACACAATGATTCAGAGCAATTGCTGATCAACTGAGCAGGAAGCAAGTAAAAGCGTAGGCAGGTGGAGTCATACAGTGCAATAAAATCTGAAAGTTTGTGACCTCAACAAAAGACAAAGAAAGATAAAACATAGAAGCCTAATTCAGAAGCTTTTTAAGACTGTAAATGTCCATGGGCAGAATATTCATCTGATATTGCATTTATACTTTTTTCTCGAGCCAGCTATAGGTCAATGTAATTTTTCTCTCCAGAAGTCAGACAAGAAACATTGTTATAACTGTTGCATTTTAATTGAATATTTTTATTGTTCTGAATGAATTATGGTTATGTTCAATGCTTTGTGCCTGCCTAGACAATTACCTTCATTGGCACACCCTTCCCAGGAAGACAAAAAAATCAACAAGCAGACATTAGAAGAGCTATTGCTGAAACTTTCCCAACTTGTTAATTTAGTGTGGCTACTGTTATCCTCTTATTGCTAGTCCAAAATTGCAGGTTAATAAAGGACTATATTAGACCCACCTGGAAAATGTGGGCGCTTCTAAACATGAACCTAAATATGTACTAATGGAATGAAGCTTAAAATAAGTATTACGGTGCATTCACTACACACTAAGAGACACATGGGCCAATTTTCTCACTGACAGGGGAAAGGGAGGAAGTTCCTGTTGTATCACAAGGGAGTAACACCCTTTTTATCTTGCTAATGAATGGATCTGAACCAAAGACCATAAGAATTTGTCATTTCAATTACTGCAAATATAATTTATATAACTTAATAGGCGTCTCAGAATTAAGCACCAGTTAAAAGAACTTCCTTTCTCAGGACAGCACATACCCTTTAAAATGTTCACACTTTATTATGAAGAAAGAGTCAAAATGAAACTGCCAGTGGCGAAACTTAGAGCTCAATTAGAGCCCTGGTGGCACAGCAGACTAAAGCACTGTTATTAACATCAGCTGCCTGCAATTACTGCAAGTTCAAATCTCACCAGGCTCAAGGTTGACTCAGCCTTCCATCCTTTCTAAGGTAGGTAAAATGAGGACCCGGATTGTGGGGGCAATAAGCTGAATATACAAAAGTATGAAGGCTGAAATATAAGCTGAATATATTTCAATAAGCTGAAATATACAAAAGTATGAAGGCTATTGCTTAACGCATTGTAAACTGCCCTGAGTCTCTGGAGAAGGGCGGCATATAAATCAAATTAAAAAAAAAATTCTATATTACATTTCTGAGTTTTCATATGTCTGTTGAATTGTGAGGGACTTAAATAGATAAGAAGTCTTATTAAAAACAACAACAGTGTAAGATCCATGGAGGATAAAGTTAAGAAGGACGTCTGGGCCTTTTGATAAAACATAATGAGGTACAAGTTGTTTTCCTGTTTGAGGCAAAGCAGAAACTATGCCTCCCACTCAACCAAGTCAATGTGTATACTATCCAAAGCCAAGTTATCTTCATACATATAACAGAAAATCCTCTTCTGATCTCTGGTCATAAAAACAAAAAATTGGTTTGCTACACTTCTATTACATTCCCAACTTGCAACCTGTCCTAGCTGCTTTACTTTATATAATGATAAAGCTGGCTCTTCAGAGAGAACCATTCTATTGACTGTCAGTTGCTTGAGAACAATAACAGTCACGTGACTGCCCTGGTATATCCTCCGCGTGATCTTTGTAGGGTTATTTGATGACCAGTAGTAGAAACTGGAAGTAGAACTTCTTAAGTGTTTACTTTGATTTGGTTTCCTCTTTATTAAAGCTCCATCCTTTGAACCTCCCCAATTTAGCTTCATAACAGTTATTAAATGTGGAGTTATATATTGTCCAAGAATATGTCATTCTTATTTGAATGATAGATATACACACTCTGTGACTTTGATCTTGCAACGTAACCTATAAAGGAATTGAGCATGTTCCCTTCATATTTCCTCAGTCTGTTGCATATCAACAACAAACCCACACACTACAGCTATCCCATTTCTTCTATATGAAAGGTTTTTTTTGTGAGTATTGTATGTGCAGGAAATAAATATTTTAATTACTAGTACTTAAAAAATAATATTATTTATTTTTCATTCTTTCTCTATATTCTGTCCCACTACACACATATTTTAAAAATATTTTACACAGTTCCAAACTTGCATGCAATGTGACTTCCAATGTACTATTCAAACGTTAGTGCAGTTCTTGACCCAATAAAAATTGTGCAATCCTGTCTAATGCACAAGTCACTCTCTGGAAAAAAAAATATAGGCACTGTTCTTGGCAGTATTTTTCTTCTTCAAAATCTTCCAACAACATTTTATTTTCATGAAGAGTTTAAATACAAGATAAAACTATCAATCCAATTTTAAAATGGTTCTATTCAAAATTAATTTGTAATATTTCTTCCTTGAATATTAAATATATGACAGAATACTGCAGTATGCTTTCTAATCAAATATGTCAAATTTCTTTTAGTGCAAGACATTAATCACAATAAAATGAACACAGTCATCTCACAGATTCTTAAATAGTGAAAATTAAAGTAGGTATTTCAAGTCTGTCAGGACATCTTTATTTAATATCTTTTTTTTACTTAGAGGTAGGAAAATAAGTTATCTTGTCAAATAAATGGCTTCTTTCTCTAGGTAGAAGTAACTGTAATCCTACCATACAACCTCTGGTGTAGGAAATGCTTTCACTTTCATAGAAAGTCGATAGGACTTCTTGCCAGACATAACATCCAGCATGTTTTTTTGTCGATGTTGCAAAGTGATAAATGCTTTATCTTTAAAGACAAGAAAAAAGAAGAGGGGGAAAAAAATCATGTTTTAAAGATATTGATACGGATGAATACTTCAAGCATGACATAAGCAATATGATTTGTACATGAAAAACTATATGAGGCAGGGGTGAAATGCTCCCGGTTCGGACCGGATCACCTGATCCGGTAGCGATGGAGGCGGGTGGTTTGGAGAACAGGTAGCAAAAATCCCTGCCCACCCCCCACCCCCCCATGCCCAGATGAGCTGCACAATCATCAGAGGCTTTTTTTTTTACTTTTAAAAGCATTTTTTCTACGTCTTCAGCCAAAAAATACTTTTAAAAGTAAAAAAAAAAAGCTTCTGATGATCATGCGGCTCAGCTGGGATCATCAAAGGCTTTTAAATGAACCCCCCCCCCTTTTTTTTCTTTTAAATGCCTCTAACGATCAGACAACTCAGCTTGGATCATCAGAGGCATTTAAAAAAACCCATTTTTTTCTTTTAAATGCCTCTGACAATCCAAGCTGAGTTGCCTGATCGCCAGAGGCATTTAAAAGAAAAAAAAGTCTCTGCCGATCAGGCAACTCAGCTGGGATCGTCAGAGCCTTTTGAAAGCATTTTTTATAACCTCTTCGCTGAAGAGGTTGTAGAAAAAATGCTTTTAAAAGTAAAAAAAAAAAAATGGCCATGCCCACCCAGTCACATTAACCCTCCCACCAAGCCACGCCCACAGAACCAGTAGTAACAAATTTTAGATTTCACCACTGATAAGAGGGACTGTCAATATCAATAGGAACACTTTTGCATGTAAAGAACAACATAAGAAGTCCTTAAAGATGCCCTCACTAGTCATCCAATAAAATCAGAGCTCTCCTGAGTTCCAATATCACTTTCAACCAGTGGTGAGTTGCTACCGGTTCACCCCGGTTCGGGTGAACCGGTAGCAGCGGCAATGGGAGGCTCCGCCCACCCGCCCAGACGTCATCAAATATGCTCTGCGCATGTGAGCAAACCAGTAGCAAAGGTAAGTGAAACCCACCCCTGCTTTCAACATAAAAACAGTGCAAACCATAAAACACCTTAATAAGTAGCCTGAATATACTGCTTCTTCTAATGAGAACATATGAAAGTCATCTTCTTGTGGACTTGAAATTAAAGTTCCATTTAAAATACTAATGCCATGAGGAAGAAACTTGCCACAGGTAGTCCTTGACTTACAACCACAATTAAGCTCAAAGTTTATGATGGTAAGTGAGAGATTTGTTAAGTGAATGTTGCCTTATTTTATGAGATGTCTTGCCTCAGATATTAAGGGAATCGCTGCAGTTGATAAGTTAGTAACCTGGTTGCTAAGTGAATCTGGCTTCCCCATTGACTTTGCTTGTCAGAAGGTCTCAAAAGGTGATCACATGATCTTGGGACATAGCAGCCGTCATAAATATGAACAGGTTGCCAAGCGTCTGCATTTTGCTCACATGATCATGGGGATGATTCGAAGGTTATAACTATGAAAAACGGTCATAAATCACTTTTTTTCATTGCCGTTGTAACTTTGAAAAGTCACTAAATGAACTGTTGTAAGTCAAGGACTACCTGTCCATAGAAAAAAAATGTTCTGGAACTGGTATGTGACGCATAGCTGTGCCCTTATTTATTTAATCAATTTGTACAATTACCTATTCCACAATTGTGACTCAGTGTGATAAATAGCACAACTGAG
Source organism: Pantherophis guttatus (assembly GCF_059756535.1). Classification (NCBI taxonomy): domain Eukaryota; kingdom Metazoa; phylum Chordata; class Lepidosauria; order Squamata; family Colubridae; genus Pantherophis; species Pantherophis guttatus. The sequence continues at coordinate 24,520,994 of NC_142067.1, forward strand.
TGTCACATGGACAACCCATTGTAAAAAGCACAAAGTCATAACAATGGTCTCATCTAACCTCTAGAGCAGGGGTCTCCAATCTTGGCAACTTTAAGACTTGTGGACTTCAACTTCAGCTTTGCTGGCTGAGGAATTCTGGGAGTTGAAGTCCACAAGTCTTAAAGTTGCCAAGATTGGAGACCCCTGCTCTAGACTGCAATCTTGCCTTTGGTGTCAAGCTTCAAAAGACTTTTGCTGTTGCAACTATTATTGCATCTCAGCTTGCCAACCAACTATGAGGGGAGGGAGAGGGAGATAGAAAATGGCCCAAGATGTTGACGTGAGCACCAAGGACATGTTGGCAGATGAAGCCAAAAAAGACTTTCCCACAACAATATCCAGAGACCATATTGGACAATGTGACCTGAGTTAAAATGGGGGAGAGTGGGCAGTGGAATTTGAACTTTAACTATAGGGTTAGTGCGGGAAAGCTCTAGATCTGATTTTGCCTTCAAACGTGCCGAAATCATGTACTCAATAAAGTTTTGCATAAAGAGATTGGATCGTCTCGATCGTGTTTGCTTTGGTTGGGTTCATCAGTCAGAACCTTGGCATTTGGAGTATAAATGGCTGTCATTAACATAGACAAATTATATCTTACCATAAATAAAAACTTTTACGCTATCTGATTTGAGTGACGGCCCGCTCTTAACATTGCAGATGTATTGGCCTTTATCTATATCATGGACTTTATCAACAACAAGGATGCTATAGAATAGGTTGGGCCCATCTTTTCTTTGTTGAATGCTTCTACTAATGGTGGCTCTTTTGCTTGCCTAGATAGGAGAAAAAAGTAACACAGGTCTTATTACCATCAATAATAGCTATTTGGAATTTATACAGTGGTCACAATTTAACATGCAACTCCAGATCAGACTTAGTTTTCTATGAGTATAAAAATACATATACCCTTGTTTCCCTGAAAATAAGACTGGGTCTTATTTTCTTTTGAGCTCCAAAATAAGCACTAGAGCTTACTTTCAGGGGAGGTGACTTATTTTTTTTTTCCATTATACACGAAGCCCACTTCCGCTTGTTTGTGATGGGGCAGGAGGCTGTGCGGTGTGCCAGTGCCACCACTGTGAGGCCGGGGGTGGTGAAGCTGTCCCACGCCTCCCACACTGGCTTACTTCAGGATCCCGCAGCCAGGCCACTCACTCCCTGACACCTGCCTCGCCTCATGGTGCCACCTCCAGCAGCCCCATCCAGCAGGACTCCGCGTGGTCACCGGCCCACTTCTTCTGCTTGCTCGTGGCCACAACGGAGCAGGAGGCCAAGCAATGCACCGGTACCATGGCCATGAGGTGAGGCAGGTGTCAGGCGTGGTGGCCTGGCTGAAGGGGCCCTGAGGTAAGCTGATACGGGGTACATGGGGCAGCTCCACTCACCCCCTGCCTCCCCTCGTGGCCACAGCACCGTGAACAACCAGACAGAATAGCGGGTGGCTGGCTGGGCAGGCTCTTAAGTAGGGCTTATTTTGGAGGGGTAGGGCTTATATTAGGCACATATGTAAAAACATGCTAGAGCTTCTTTTTGGGATAGCTCTTATTTTTTGGAAAACAGGGTAATATATGTGTGTATGTATACATACATGGTATTTACCAGAAAATAAGACCCTGTCTTATATTTTTTTGAACCCTGAAATAAGCTCTTGGCCTTATTTTTGGGGAGGTCTTATTATTTTGGGACACGTGGTGCAAGATGGGGCTCCTCTTGCCATCTTACCTGATTTCCAGCTCTGTCTCCCTAACCCTAACCAGAGAAAATGGCAGGGACCAGCTGCACATGCATTTAAATATTTTTGGGGAGGGCTTCTTTTAGCGCATGCGCTCAAAAGCCCAATTGGGCTTATTATCAGGAGATGTTTTATTTTTGGGGAAACACAATATATATAAAATACACACACACACACACACACACACACACACACATACAAAATAATAGTTAGTGGACCTTTTATAATATACTCTTAAATATTGGTTGACTAAGCCAAACCTCAAGTAGGTTTGAATTTTCCCACACATTAACTTTATTAAGAACCAATGGCAAATTGACAAACATTCCTTGGAAATCTGGGAAATATTTGTACATGGCTGAATATGCTAAAAATGTGGTGAAGAATAGTTCAGTAACCATATTTTATCATTGATGAAGTGATTTGCTCACAGGCCAACTGAAATTTTGAACAAATTAACTAGTTTCTTTCTGAAAGTGGGTTGGAATCCTATTTTGAGGAAGTCTATTATAAAATAAAACCCTTTGACATTGTGTAATAAGTATTACCAATCACGTCACCTAAGAAATTTCCAAGTTTGAAACTTTTAAAAATAAATTTGTTATTATGAAATATGTACAATGAATGTATGCAACTCTGTTATGTAGTCTTGCTCATTCAATGATGCAACATGAAAAGTATGTTTTCCAACACAACATGGAAAATAAAATGAATCGTACAATAACCTTCAGCAGAAGAACAACAAATCAGTACATTTATTTAGTTAACATTTTTATTAGGGTTGCTCATTAGTATTTTACAAAGGAAAAGGTACACACCTCGCCAGGATACGTCCATGTGATTTGCACTCTGGTGTTCCAGGCTGCGGTGATACTGCAGTTGAGAACAAGGCTTTGTCCTTTGAATAACTTCACTGGTTTTGACTCATTCACTTGGACACTAATGATTTCATTGTCTATGTAACACACACACAAAAAAGCAAAATGAACTGGATGGTTGCTTAGTTAAACAGATAGATAGAAAAACTGAGATGTATAGAAAAGTACTCACTTAGCCTGTATGTCAGGTATTTGGTGCTATATTCATGACCATCAACAGTAGTTTCACAGCTAAGAAGCCCTATGAATTTATAAGTTGCTTTCGGAATTATGAAGCCTTTTGTGTTATCCCAGATGACTGTTTTCCCATCAGGAACGATGTTTCCTCCTGGTATCTAAAATGAAATTAATGCATTTATTTCCCCCACTATTTTCTTAAGTACCTATTAACCCTAGAAGTAATAAATGATTTATTTAATAAAATTTTATGACAAACAACCTCAGGGAATTATAGAACATGCCTCATCTATTGCACATAACTGCATTTCTGCGGTTTATGAAAAGTGCACTTGAGTGGGGACATCTGGAACTTGTACTTGCTTCCTTCATACAGCTCCACTTCATTCACCCCAGCTTAGAGAGAAAGCCAAAACACAAGTTTGCTAATTTGCCAGACTCTGGATTTGTTAAAGTAATGCAATTAATAGATTAATTAATTAATGCAATTAATAGAGCTTGATAGAATAGTGCCAGGTAAGATGAGGATCTTTTCTGTTTGTTTCACACACACACACACACACACAGAGAGAGAGAGAGAGAGAGAGAGAGAGAGAGAGAGAGAGAGAGAGAGAGAGAGTGTGTTTTGGGTAGAAGCAGATGTAAATTGAGTAACTGATTTGAAGCAGAGAACAGTGCACTGATTGGCTTGTAGCACAGGTGTTGACTAGCATGGACAAAGCAATGATTGACTAAGCAATGATTGACTAAAGGTGGTCAGTTAAAAAGCCACGATCAAGCCATTTGGGGGCCATGGATAATGAGAATGACTTGGGGACTGCAGCTGGGAATGATTTACAGTTGCAAATATGTTAGAATGATTTGCAGTTGGCATGGACAGTCATATTGCAATGGTCAGTAAATCATCTAAATATGACACAGAAGATTTCTGAAACCTTTTGGTCTCTTAGTACAGGAAAATCTTGGTTTAAAAATGGACTATTTCATTTTCCACTGCACCAAATTTTGTTATTCGTCATTGTACAAAAGCCCATGGGACTTTCCAAGCAATATTGCAGCGTTCTTAATTTCCTATTGACAAATATGGATTGTGCTAAGTATTTAGTAAGAAATGGTTTCCCTTTTCTTAGCAAACACATTGTATACTCTACGTAATGGCAAATTTGCTTCTGAGACAGGTGTTGAGGTATTTCTTAATGCAATGGAAGACCTTTCCAAGAAAGACAAATTGAGCCAAAAAATTTTTTTTTAATTTGAAAGGCAAATTTCTAAGTGGGATACATAGTAGCCACATCTGCAAGATGAGAGCCACTCTGGAAAAACCCAGTGATGACTACGATTAGATTAGAAACATTTGGCAATAAATAAAATAAAATAAAATATAGCAGCAGTACATATTTTAGTGGTCAAGGGCTGCACTTAATGGCCCTGTAGGAAGGGAGAGGCAATGAGGGAGTGTGAAGGGAGAACACCACAAATATGTCTACGATTTTGCTTTTTGTTCTTTCCAAAACGAACAGGAAGAAACAACTTATGTAAAGTTGTTATGTAAGGGGGTCAAGACTATGCCATCTGTGCATTAGCCCATCAACATGAATAATCTCTGAAAACTGAACAAAACAGGATCACATTCAGCATTGAAGACAAGCTGGCAAAATAAAGATCAAATCCAAAAGAGTCTAGATCAGGCTGGAAGTTGTGGAGAGAAAGATCCCTTCTAGACCAGGGGTGAAATCCAGCAGGTTCTGACAGGTTTTGGAGAACTGGTAGCGGAAATTTTGAATGGTTCGGAGAACTGGCAAATGCCACCTCTGGCTGGCCCCAGAATGGGGTGGGAATGGAGATTTTGCAATATTCTTCCCCCACGAGTGGGGAGGGAATAGGGATTTTGCAGTTTTCTTCGCCTGGAATGGGGTTGGAATGGAGATTTTGCAGTATCCTTCCCCTGCCACACCCACTAAGCCACATCATGCCCACCAAGCCACGCCCACAGAACTGGTAGTAAAAAAAAATTGGATTTCACCACTGTTCTAGACCCCCAGTACAATGCTCTAGGAAGGGTACAGCATCTTGCAATACTACAAGTTGTTTTATTCCAAACCAATGTTTTTCACCTTTGGCAACTTTAAAGATGTACAGATTAACTCCCAGAATTCCACAGCCAACTTGCTGGCTGGAGAATTCTGGGATTTGAAGTGCACCCATCTTAGAGTTGATAAGGTTGAGAAACACTGTTCTAAACCCTCTCCTCATGATCTGTTGACCCAGAGCAGATAATATTCAGGTTTCCCTGTCCTTGCAACCACAAGAAGAAAGCAGGGAAACAGAAGCGTATGCAACAGTTTATTTTATCACACAGAAGAAAATGTAACGGGGCTGGAAAGAATTCCAAAAGTCATACGCTGCATTTTTTTCTTGTTTTTTTTCTACCTTGTCTCTGTTGGTTTCTAAATGTTCCAAAACTACAAACAAAATAAAATCAGTATCTGCCATCATATGCCCACATTCATGATGATCAAACTCTAGTGTGTGGGGTGTGTGTGTGTGTATGTATATGTATGTGTGTGTGTGTATGTGTGTGTGTGCTGTACACACATACATGTGTGTGTGTGTACGTATACATATACATATATGCCATACATATTGTTCACATACAAACCACAATCTATGAATGCAGCATTAGATACATTTGAAATTCAGCCCATCTGCTTAGAGAACCTAATGACAAAAACTGCCAGCACCTCTTTTAATTATTCATCTTTAAAATTATAGCTGGTCCACCTTCTCCACCAAAAATGTGTTCAAAGCAATTGTGAGAAAAATTATCTCCAACAAATTCTCAAAAGCAAAACTCCCCCATAGTTGTGATAGCAGCATAGCTACTGAAAAAGAGGGGCATTTCAATCTTGCTATGGAAATCAGTGCGTAGGAAGCTAGGGAGTCTGGATGGATTGTGTAACTAACACATGAATCCACCCTGAACTAACACTGCATGTCCACAAACAATTTTGTTTTTCTGACCCTGAAACGCATGCTTTCTAGAAGGGGTTACTAATCCTTGTCCTTTACACAATCTTCTTTCTCTTTGCTTCTGTGTATTATTATTAAATAAGTACAAGAGCACTACTCCATCCCATTAGTTTTCGCAAACATGCTTTTTCAAAAGGCAACTGGACTTTCTTGTTTTTCCTTGAAGATGTTTCGCTTCTCATCCAAGAAGCTTCTTCAGTTCTGATTGAATGGTGGGGGAAGGATTTATATTCCTTGCAGTCATCTGATCATTAGCACTCTTTTGGAGAATCATTGAGGCCACTTAGAGTTTTATCTGTGCCCTCAGCTTTCACCCGAATAATGTAAATGGGTGTGGAGTCATCACAGATAAACCTCCAAGTGGCCTCAATGATTCTCAGAAAGAGTGCTAACAACCATTATATTCCAGAATGGAAGGAATATAAATTCTCCATCATTCAGTCAGAACTGAAGAAGCTTCTTTAATGAGAAGTCTTCAAGGAAAAACAAAGAAACTACAGTTGCCTTTTGGGACAACCATGATGTAGATTACTGAGAATCTCCATAGACATCCCATTAGTTTCTTCACAATTCTCTTTGCCTTTGAAATATATTTTGAAAGTAAATTCTCTTCCATTAAACTGAATGAGAACTGATGGGGGGGGAGGGAGAATCCCTTTGTTCAGCATTGTTTAAAACATTATCATACCATGACTGCAATATTAGTCAGTTCCAATTCCACATAAAGGCCTGAGCAGGATAAAATGTAGTTTGTCTCAAAGAGGAACACTTTTTCAGCAATATGCAAAACTGAGTTAAGGACTCTGGTATCAAGTACTGTATTAGTAAGCAACATCACACTTATGGGGTCACGAATCCATCCAATATTGTACGAACATATACAGATGATCATTTTTTTGTGACTTTAAGATACAGAATTCCATTTAGAAATTCCTAATCCGGGTTTTGTTTTTTTGTTTTTTATTTGACCAGATTAGCAGTTGGTCACATTACTTGAAGTATCACTGTCCTTTAGAATGAAACTTTTGGTTTTCAGAATTAACTTTTATCTAGTGATTAAGGTGCTGCTAGAAACCAGGAGACTGTGAGTCCACCTAAGGCAGGGATCCCCAAACTTGGCAGCTTTAAGACTTGTGGACTTCAAGTCCCAGAATTCTCCAGCCAGCTATGCTGGGAGTTGAAGTCCACAAGTCTTAAAGCTGCCAAGTTTGAGGACCTCTGACATAAGGCATGAAAGCCAGCTGGAAGACTTTGGGCCAGTCCCTTTCTCTCAGCCCAACACCCCTCACATCTCCTTCACAGACTGACAGATGCCTCAAACTATCAGCCTGCGTTCTGTCTGGATTCTGTTATCATGGATTACATGGACTGAACTGCACAGGAAGGCCTCTCCCTTCACTTTCTGCCATTTGCTTAGACAATGATATGTTTTGAACAGCAGTCACAGCTCATATCACAGTAGCGTATACTCCTTTATCTCTGCAGAATCTGCTAGGAAGCCATAATAACTATTGAAATAATGAGAGGAGTGTGCCTTACAATACACACACTGCCTGTTATTTTATAACCTGCTGGCTGAGATTCTGGAGTGCCTTGAATGCTGGAGATTATATTGTGGTTCCTGCTGCCAAATAGAGACATGTCTCTTTTGTTCTTAGAACTGATTTATCATTGCATGTGTAGATGCTGACAATAAGCAGTATGCCCATTGATTCAGGAGATTCTGTCAGCCTTTAAATATGTTTATGCATAACTTACAAAAAGCAAAGGAATAAAAGAGTAACTCTTGATTTTGTAATGCCTTTGCTGTCAACATAACTGAAACCATGACAGCAACAGGCTGAAGAAGAATTTAGTTTGCACAATTTGTGTATGCCCAGTTAAGAGAAAGATTTAAAATAGACAATCATGCATTTGAACAGCAGAAGACAGAATTTCATGTTGAATTGAATGTACAAACAATGAACATGAAATTGCTAAAATGTATAAACTCTTGCTAAAATTTGAAATACTGCAGATAAAATGATCTAAGAACTTTGACTATAACGTATTGTTGGAATAGTGGGAAAACGTGGTTGAAAAAAAATGAAATTCACCCTTCGTTACAATTTCAAAGAGAAATTTTATAAAACGATGTACCATTGGTATATGACTGGAAAAATTATCTGGAATGAATAAATTTAATGTTGGAAATGTGGACCACATTAAGGGTCATTTTATCATGTCTGTGGGACTTGTAAATAAGCTAGAAAATTTCAGGTTTTTATCCCAACATAAACCATGGCTTAGAAATTGTAGTAGCTGATGTTACACACTGCTTGCTAAGCTTGCAAAACAAGCTATACAATATACTATTCTTTAAAGCATAATATGGACTGATAGTATTGTTATTAAGAATAAGAACTAAAATAAAACATAACTGTATCTTGAAAACAATTACTACAGGCAAGTCCTGGAGCAAAAAAAAAAAAAAAAAAAGTAACATAAGAATATTAAAATACTTTCCTGATTTATCAGCTTATACTGAATCAAGTAATTTTTAATCTTTGAGACTAAATTTATTATTTCTTTATATTAGTCTACATTTGGCAGAAAGTACTGGATTATTTAAATATAATTGTGCGAAAAAGCTAAAAATTTCAGATATTCTTTTGAACTACATAGTTGGAATTTGACAACTGTTTTTTTTTAAAGGCAGTAGAAGAATAAATTAAAAATTAGTCTACATGAAAATGTAATGCTTTTGTGAGTGATGAACTTTACCTAAATGATTGCTAATATAGTGTGAGTCTTATATTTTCCATCCTGCTCGAACTTCCCATTTTATGGATAGGTAGCCTAGGCTGATAGATCCACAACCAACAGCATGGGAAACAGATACCTTGTCTTAGCAAAGTACCTTATTCCCTAGATAGCTTTGCTTAGGATGTCCTGCTTCCCCAGAAACTTTGACATGGAGGAAATTAATGTGACACGGTTGACATTGCAGCAGACCTATTTTGGGTTTTGGTACTGAAAAAATCAGAAGGGGCTTTCTGCCAGCAGCTTTTCAAACTAATAATATTAAAGAGCTTAGTCTTCTGCAAGCTAAAGTTTACTTCATGCATCAGATGCATGAAGTGGATAGTGGGCAGAAGAGAAGGGAAGATAGGTTGATATGTCCTTTGGTTTCTTTTCCCCTTCCCAGTTCAACCCAGTCTATATCTTACTTCTATCTAGCCCAGGGGTCTCCAACCTTGGCAACTAAGCCTGGCGGACTTCAACTCCCAGAATTCAAGTCCGCCAGGCTTAAAGTTGCCAAGGTTGGAGACCCCTGAACTAGCCACTCTAAGCATCTGATGAATTGAGCTCCAGATCAAGAAAGCTTTAATGGGGGGGGGGAGAGGCGCACATGCACGCGCCTTCCAATAATTTTTTGACTCCTGGAAACTACCTGGACTAGTCCTTTCCGTTTTCTTGGCATTGCTTTTCAGAGGTGGTTTGTCCTTCCCTTCTCCCTAGGACTGAGACAGAGAGACTGGCCTGAAGTCTCTCAGCTGGCCTCCTTTGTTTCTAAAGCAGGACTAAAACTTCAGTCTCCCGATTTCTGCTAATGCTTTACTACACCGCTACACCACTAAACCAAACTGGCTCTTGTGCTTTTTAATAAAATATATTAGTTGGAAAAAGCGATACCAGACTCCGCTGAATTTTTAATCTGTGCTGTAAGACTAATCGGCTTTCTTCAGCTGTAATTATTTTTGCACAAATCAAAAAAAAAAAAAATCCAACAACTTGCTTGTCACCCCCTCATCCTTCACAATCAGCAGCATCTTTGTAAATATTCTCTAGGTTAGTGAAACATTGACAGCCTGCTTTGCCTGCACTGACTAACTATGGACTACAAGGAAAGGAACGGAGACTGTGCAGGCAGCACCCAGCCTCTGAGTCCACTTTGTTGGCACCCCAGAGACCCCAGGTCCCCATAGCAAATCAATGAACATTCAGCAATGCAGTTTTTCACCAGATGTCATGCAAGACAACAGATACGGTGAGAAGGAAGGCACTCCAATGCATTGGGAGAAATATAAAGTATCATCAAAAGACAGATTAGAACACATGATTTGCAACCAAACTAGTTAACACACAGGGTTTGTGTGTGTTTCAGTTATGCAGACCAAGTTACTGCATTATGCAAGCCCCATCCCTTTTCTACATGCCTTGTGACAATGCAAACACACCCAAGAGGACCAGAACTTGTGACACATGGTTGTGATGCTATTATGTCATTCATGAAACCAGCAATAGTCTACAGAGACTGCTAGATATATTTATGGATGAAATGTAATATAGACTGAGCAAGTGTTCCAGCAAGTTCTGAGAACTGAGCAAGTTCTGTCGCAGGTGTTACTTCCTCTCTACAGTAATAAATAAATAATTAGTCTCTTAACTACAGATGTTCTTTATCATTATAATGCTGTCAAAGTGCCTTTTAGAAAATTCCCCATCTACTTTGAGCAACGTAAGTGAAAGCTGAAACATGCCAATGACTTCATCTAAACTGAATACTAACACATCCAACAAAGGTTGATGTATTAATTGCATTTATCCGAATCAAAAAATTTTAATTAAATAAATAACGAGCAATGCATATAACAAGCAATTAAAAAAAAGTCTACCATTCTTAATTTAACATGGATATCAGGTGCTGTAACTCTGCAGGGGACGATCAGCTCCTCTCCGTCAGTTGTACGTATCATTTCTGGTATATTTGTATGTAGCTTGATAAATGGGTTTTGTGTGTCTGCAATAAAAGAAGAAAATCATAATAAATGACATAAGAAAATGCCAACAAATACAACCAAAACCATTACCTGATGAATTACATTTGCCACTTAATTATGCATAATAATTAGTGATTTATCTCAGTTACATGCATTAATCACCAAAAGTAATGGAGAAAGGCTTTTATTAGGAATGCAAACCCTTTCCTGGCTTATTGATGTATTCATCTTGAATTTATTCATCAAAAAAATTGCAGAAAGACTTCAAGCAAGTCAAATATAGTGTTTCAAAAATGCATCTGAATTGAACAATATTACATGCTGGTTAAAATGAATAGAGAAAGGAGGTAGAAAAAACCCCTAAGTATCAAAACAACTTAACGTTTCCTTTTTTAATATCATCCAAGGAAAAGGCGGACATTTTTTTTTTTAAAAAAAACCTCTATTCTGCTTTGTTTTGCAGGAGTTACAGTTATAAAAACGGGTCAACGAAGATGTTGTACCTCCAGTGAAATGTTGCTGGTTACTACTCCCTTAAGGCTCATTCATCCTTGTCACGAAATTAAAAGCTATTTTCCAAAAACAGCAAATGTTGCAAAGCAGTTTCCTGTATGTATAACCTGCAGGCCATTTTAAGTACAAGGAAGAGCTGCCTCAAGTCTCTAGACTTTATGTCACCAGTTGTTGCTGCCCATGGTGTACTAGTGGGGGTCATTGTCATCTTCTGAAGAAATGACAGGAAAGAGATTCAGGATACAAAAAACATTTTCATCCTAAGAATTATGTCCATGGTCTAGTTGCAACCAAAGGTGACAGTCATAGATTACAAAACAGCCTTGCTCTTTTTGAGGAGAATATTAACAAATGTACTGTATATCTTCCACAGTGTGGGTCCCTTCTCTTTAGAAATCAAAAATATATTTTTAAACACAAAGATCTACTTTTCAGATATTTTATGTGAATGTCTCAGTGTTATCCAAATAATCTATCAAACATAAGACAAGGTCAAATCTCCAGGTATCTTCAGGGATACAATTCACTCGAGATTTCCTCAGGAGGTTTCAAAAAAAAACTTTTGGGAGATAGAAGCCTCTCAGTGGCCAAAGTTTTTGTCCAATTTTACTTTTCATTCTTGTTTTTGTTTTTCTCAAAAAAAAAAAATGTTAAACCAATTTTAGGACTTCCAATAAAGTTACTGCGTATTTCCCATCTATGTCTGGCAACTTCTCTGCTGAAATTTGGTGGTGCAACTACAGGTAGTTCTGGAGGCCTCAGAGCTGGTATTTGGTCTGGACACAATACTAAATCATTAACTACAATTTACAGATTGCAATGGCTCATTTCACAAAAACACGTTGAGCCCAAAACCACATTCCAGCTTACTGTGATGCGTAAATTTGGTTACCGCTACAGTTATAGGTTCAAAACATTCAGGAGTACATTTATTCACTAGTAACTCTTTTGAATTAGATTGTCCTTCCATTATTCATGATTAATGTCAGTATTATTTTTAATTTATTGTATGTCTATTGCTGGTCGATGACCGTAATAAAGTTTTTATTCATTCCCATTATTCATTCATTCATTCCCTTCCTAGTGGACTGAAATATATCTATATCTATATCTATATATCTATATCTATATCTATATCTATATCTATATCTATATCTATATCTATATCTATATCTATATCTATATCTATATCTAATCTATATCTATCGATCTATCGATCTATCGATCTATCTATCTATCTATCTATCTATCTATCTATCTATCTATATATATCTTCTCTGTTTTTATTTGGTTCATTGTCTCTATTGATCGATCTACAGGAAGTGTTAAGTGTTTAAGACAAGGTGAACATTCTTCCTCTTCTCCCAGATCCTGTTTCTGCATTCATAAACATTTATTCTGCATTTCTAAATACTGCAACCTGCCAAAATGCTGGAAAAGCTACACAAATAGCCACCATAGGAAACAATCCAAGTTTAGTCTCAATCTTAATTTTAAATAAGTAGTCTTCCAGGAAATAATAATTCCAGTATTCTTGATGGCTCTTTTTGTTTATTCCTATAATTTTTTTCACTTGACCAGCAACTCTGCCATATTTTATCTCCATTACTATGGGCTGATATAGTTATATGACAACTGATACTGCAAACAAAGCCTGGCATAATTTACTTTATTTGGTTATATATTGAAAGTTGATCATTTGGGGAAAATGGTATCCTTTTCTCTATCACATAGATAGAAAAAAGAACTAGTGGCATTTAAACTTTTTCTACCATTAAAAGGTTTATGTATTTTTCTTAATATAAAAATTTATTTATATTTATGCTACAATCAATAGCAAGCAAGTGAATATTTGCCATAGAAAACCTCTTAATCAAAATTATGTTTTCAGAAAAGTGACTGGATAAAAATATTAATGTTACAAGCTCAAGTGTAAGAAAGTAAATCCCAGGATTTGGGAACTTTTATCCATCCTGTTTCCATCTGAAGCAAACTTTCTACCATGGCAAAAAAAAAAAGCGCATCATTTAGTACACATTCCATTTCAGAGACACTTGAACCATTCTTTTTAAAATAAACTCATAGACTTTGCTGGAACTTTCTGCATCAAGTCCATGTTACATAAACATAAGTTATTTAGGGCTGAAACGATCTCATAACTGGACTTACTGTAACTATCACTGACCATTCATGCAGAATTTCAGTTTTCAGATAAAATTGCTGCTTCTAGACCAGGGTGTCAAACTTGTGGCCCACGGGCTAGATGCGTCACATGCTGGTCTTGGCCCCAGCCCCGCCCAGTTTAGCAAAGGGGAAAAAAGTCCCAATACATCAGATGATGCCGCCATGACGACTTGAGTTTGACACCCCTGCTCTAGACTGATAGATGGTTTTGGGGGTTTTTTGGAAAAGTTTTTCAGTTTTATTTCTTATACACATAATATAAAATGTACATTTTCTTATATATAATTAATTCTACGTATACATGTTTTCCTTAAAAAAAGCATTAAAATAAGGCATTTTAATTACATTTGGAGTTGCTCTTCTACCTTTTCTTCCCTCATTTCGCAACAACCCTTCTTCTTCTTCTCCTCTTTCCCTTCCCTCCCTCCTCTCCTCTCCTGCTTTCTCTTCCCTCCTCTCCTACCTCAACCTACTTCCCCTTCCTTTTCCCCCCCTCCTCTCTTCTTTCCCCCTACTCACCTTCTCTCCTACTCCTATCCCCTACCCTTCCTTCCTCTCCTTTTCCCTTTCTTCCATTCCTCTCCCTCCCTCTCCTCTTCCTACCCTTTTCTCCTCTCTCCTTTCTATCTTCTTTGCTGTGGAATATTCTCCTTGTTTGGCATCCGAATAACTCCTGTATTCTAATAGTATATACTTTCTTTCAATTTCTTTTCAGATTTATTCTATCAGTATTATCATCATAATTGTACATTTATTCTTATTATCTTCTTTCTTTTCCCCCATCCCCCTTTTTCATTTACTCTGGTGTCATCTGGGTTTCTATTTCTTTTTTATCCTCTCCCTCGTTTAACTTTCTATTATCTAAATAATTTATCTATAGACTGATAGATGTTGCAAGGCCACATCATTCTAATATTTCCTGATCAAAGGGTTTATTTTTGTACTCTATTATGTTTATAGTTAATCATTTTTTTCCTTATTTACATGTCAGTTTAAAGCATGTTATTTTACTTACAAAGAATTCGGTCACATGATCCATATCCGAAATTTAGCTTCAGGGAATTTGAAACAACTGTGCTTTTGAGTCAGGTATTCTATGAGTTTTCAAATGCACCTACTATCTAACACAAGGTTTTATTTATATATTTTGCCTTTCAATATTTTAAACTGCAACTTTCATAAACCTTAGTCGGGACTGCCCTGTAGAAAAAAGTAAATATCAAGCTGTATTTTTTTGCCAGCTAAACTGAGTGTCATGTATATGTGCTTTAATCTGAATATAGAGACTGCTTGGGAGTGGGCTAAATAAAACTAACCCGAAAATCATCCAAAATTTTCTAGTGCTTTGCCTTATGAAACTAGATTCCAAAATATTTGGTGGAAAATTGATGACAGATAAAATATTTACATTGTTAGAACCAAGATTTGTAGGTTTGGGATCTTGGGATAAGGAATTTGGGAATGACTAAAGGCGTAACAATTATCTTAACATTGCAGTATTAAATGTACTTATTATAATTAAATAATAGAATAATATGATTTTTAAAATCTCTTTCACATTCTTAATTAATTCCTTGTACCCTGGTACGTGTGCACTTATACTGATCTAGAGTAGAGATTGCCTTGGAGTGAGCTATAGACACAAACTAAAGTGGAAATTACAACAAGTTTCCAACAATTATGAGGTAATCAAGACTTGTCTGTGAATGTCCTGTTTTCACTGTACAGTCATTTCTCTGGAAGTCTTCCACCTTCCCACACTTTAATTAAATCTCAGTGGAAGCTATCATGAGGGAACTGATCTTTTTTCAATAAGCCAGTGGAGTGAGCAGGAGAGCTTTAGAGTGACAGAAAAAGATGTAACAGAAAAACACCCTCCTCTCCATCATGAAATTGCAAAATGTCCTCAAGAGAAAATTTAAACAAATTCTCTTAAAATGTCTGGTAGAAACCTGACATTTTAAGAAGTTGCAAAATAGCACTAATCAGTCCTAGAGTTAAAATCTAGAGGTACACAGATCTTTAAAGGCTGTTTCATTGCAACAGAGTAAAATGTTCCTTTAGAGCACTTTACTAAGCAATGCAAGGAGGGACAGATGGTATAGTGCAGGGGCCTGCAACCTTAAACACTCAAAAGAGCCATTTGGACCAGTTTCCCACAGAAAAGAAAACACCGGGAGCCACAAAACCCTTCCCATGCCTGACTATTTCTTGAGCAGCCACAAAATTGGCATATGTAGTTGAATTACACATTCTGTAATTCCGAACAAAGGGAACCGGTTCGGTGATGTCATATCGTCACCGCTACCAATTTGGCCGAACCGGGCCGAACCAGGAGAAACCCACCACTGCTTCACTAGGATCAATTGTCAGCATTCCACACACCTCCAATGTATGGAAAATTGCAAGTGTGAATTTGTAAGGATAGGATTTAAGCATTCTATCCATCATATTAGCAACAGTGTAAATGTTAATATCAAAGATTTCTCTTTTTTCAGTCCAATTTCTTAAAAAACAAATAGACCTTCATATCTTATAAAAGATACAACTCTCCATATATAAACAAAGCAATTAAATTTACTAACGAGCATAGGTTAAACAAAGTTATATTTTTTAAAAATGCTGTTTTGGGGACATTTATGCATCAAAGGAATAAAATAGGATAAGATGAATTAAAAAATAAATCTGGAAGGATTTAATGTTAACAATTTTTCAAATTAGCAAAATATGTATTGTTCACAAGGGGACTTTATACCAGGAGATATTGCAAATACAAATGATGCAAAGTTTTATACTTTTTTGGAATACAAATTCATTAATACTATCGAAATAATATTGTAAATAATATTTGGTAATCACTGTATAACGTACCACTAGTATGGGCATTCAAAAAAGCTTATTTTATACTAATCAATATATGTATATACTCAATGGGAATTCTTTAAGACCAATGGAAGGAAAGTATTTGTAACAATTTTGTGCATCTTATAAAGACTGTATCTTTTACTTTGCTTTGATGACAATGGAAAAGTCACATGGTCAAGATTATCAAGATTGTCTTCTAGAGTAGAGTTGATTAATGGAAATGAGTCAAGTATCAACAAACTAAATAATAAAACATTAATTTCCTAAACATCCATAATATTGCTTCATGACATTCCGGTGTTTTTTCTGTTGGCAATGATTTGGCATTTCACACCTTTTGGTTGAGATACATTTACAGCATTATCCTAACAAGAACATTACCAGCTGTGTATTTCATACTGTGGACATGGCTTAAATAATATTTTAATCATACCCTAAAACACGTCTGGCCTGCTTCCTTTCAGATAAGGCTAATGAATAATTTTGATATTGCATTTTGATCCAAGACCACACAATAGTATGTCTACTGCAAGAGGTATGTGACCACCTCCCAATCCTTATTAAAAAATTTTAAAGAGAAGCCAAATTGGGTTGGTATGTTAAACTATGAGACAAAAGACTTAACCAAGGGACAGAATGAGAATGGCTGCAGGTCTAACACAATTGTCCTGGTCTCATATTTGCCGCCTATATATCCACAAGAATATGTTCCTGAAACAAGTGGTACTTTATCAAGTTTTAGCAGGAATTTTTTTTTTCTTCTTCTTCTTCAAAATAAAATTTCCAATAGGTTTAACTAACTTTTTCAAAAACTTATTAAACTGCCTCCAAAATTCAAAGAAGACCCCCCCCCCAATAATCACTAATTTTGTCACTGCAGTATTGGTGGCTCACCTAGTTTAATTCTTATTCTCAGACAGTTTTAGGGCAAACAAAGCCCCACGCCCACGTAATGACCTACTGTAGCTAAATAACAGGCATCAAGTGCATTTATTGCACTAGAATTTGTGGCTTTATGGAGAGGATTTTGTTTTAAAACGAAGAATGGGAAATTGTTTTGCTATCATTGCCCAAGTTCAATTTGGAAGTGTGGGGTATTTGACTGCATCTTCCCCTTACAAAGCCTGTCAAGTGTACGTTTCATCACACATTCACAAATTACTTTGGAATCATGGAAACAAAAGTGGTTAGGAAATCCAGTTGAAGATCTTCTATACCACATCAGTTTTGGCCCTAAGTGTCCAAGTACAGAGTGAGTCAACAACATCTTCAGCTAGTTTCTCTGATGTTATAGCAAGTGGGTTGCAATTCATGTATAAATACAGTGGCACCTCAGAATTTGTTGTTAATTGGTTCCAAGAAGTGCAACAAGTACTTAAAATGACAAGTGTCAAACAAGCCATGTGACTTACCACATGACCCCTTTTTTCCCACTGGGAAGAATTTCCTGTCTGCTCCTTTCCTATGTCAGTACCTTCCCATCATGAACTTCCTGTCTGCCCTCTGTGGCCATCTCCTACTTTGACAAACCTTTTGCAGTGACCTTCCTGGCATGGTCGACTTCCTTTCCACAGCCACCCCCATTTTCCTACTGCAGCACATAGAGTACCAAAGAAACAACGAGTACCGGGACAACATTTTTGCATCAAAATGGGTTGAGTACCAAATCTGATGAGTTTTGAAGCAGTCAAGTACTGAGGTACCACTGTGTGTCTTTTCCCCTTAGCTATTGTGAAAATGAAGCAATCTGTAAAATTCATTATAAAAAAAATCAGATCTTACCATTAATAAATACATATATTTTAGATACAGTCTTCTTTTTTACTTCACTTGAGGATGGATATTTGCAGCTGTAGTATCCTGTGTCAGTTGCTTGAGCTCTGTTCAAAGTCAGGCTGCTGCAGAACTGCTTGCTGTGCCTTCCACAAGCATAAGTCATTGTATTCAACCGGTTGTCATTCCTACTTAGAGTTTCAGGCAGAAACCAAGAATGGGGCACATCTCCACTGCAAATCCAGGTTAAGAAAAAGGTGAAATTAGAATTAACTTTCTAGCTTTCATTTTGATTACAATTAGCGATTTGGAGTCTTCCCTGTTACATTCTGCAAAAGCAAAAATAACACAAAAGCAAAGAGCCCTTCCAATGAAGGGTCTCTCTCTCCCATCCAAGGTATGACAGATCATGGGTATATGATACCTTTATGCCACACTGAGTGAGGACATCCCTTCCCACTGATACCAAGATTTGCATTTTTGGAATGATTTGGAAGAAGGGGCAGTGTCAGCACCCCTTAAACTTTGGTACCTCAACCAATGTCTATTTAGGCTTAGCCTAAAGTTACCCTGCATCCAAATGTAAGATTATAGTAGCCAAGGGACAAATGTAAACGTCAGTTCAGCCAAGCTAATTACCTGCACAAGATGTTTAAAGTATCTCCTTCTTGTATGACATGGTGCGCTCCTGTTATGTTTAATTTTGGGCCTTTCCATTTGAATCCTGAACTAGATCCTGCAAACAAAACAAGCATATTATTAAAATCTAATTATCTCTATATTTGATCCACAAATGCATGCCTTCATCTAAAAAAGATTAGATTTTCCAAGTCAAAAACCTCAAGGGATTAGAACTATCCTCTGGATGAGGAAAGTTTTGTTAACTGTACTTGATGATACTTTCTTTAAAATGTAAGAGAAAAACAGAAATCTTCACAGAGATGAGCGAGTGGTAGTTCTTGTAAATTAAAACCAAGGTTGGTTTTAGGGTAGGTTTGCACATATTGGTTTCTTTAAATATTTATTTATTTATTTATTTATTTATTTATTTATTTATTTATTTATTTATTTATTTATTTATTTATTTATCTATTCACCCATGGCAACTCAAGGCGGCTTACAGAATATAAAAAATCACATTTAAAAAACAGTAAAACTCATTTAAAAAATCAAATAAATTAATGTAGTAAAATCACCCCTGACCCCCACCTCCCGCCCCAGCGGCAGCCGATCACATGAGCCATTTAATGGGCTCCATCCCGCTCTGGGTTCCGCAGGCCCACTGGCAGAACCAGGTCTTCAGCGCCTTCCGGAAGAGAATTAAGGAGAATTAAGAGCTTCCAGATGCTCTTCAAGGGCAGCCCCATGTAGAGCGCGTTGCAATATGTTTTACTGAAGCAAATTCAATAGTAAGGTTCACATATCTTATTCGACCATCAGCTCTGTTCCTAATTCTCAGTGAATGAGTTCACACATGACAATAATCTCACATCAAACTATGTCGTTAACCTGATGTGTGAATTCAGTCATTAATTATCAATGGAACATTGCCAACATCTAATATAAAACCATAATTATAGCAGCAATTATTATTATGGTTGGCCACAAAGTCAGCCAGATGTTTAGACAGAGTTTAGCATTTTAATCCACTTATTGAGTCCTTCCCAAAGGCCTGGACTATGCAGATATTGTTCATTGATGGTGTTAAAGGTATCGTTGTAAGATATAAACTATTCCAAGTAAATTTATTGTTATGTGTGGGTAATCTAATCTGGTTAAATTCTGTTTAAGACTGGTGGAAACCTAATAATTCAAGTCCTTACCAAACACATTAACAATAGCAATAGCACTTAAACTTACATACTGTTTTACAGCACTCTCTAAGCAGTTTACAGAGTCAGCATATCGCCTCCAACAATCTGGGTCCTCATTTTACTGACCTCAGAAGGATGGAAAGCTGAGTCAACCTCGAGCCAGTGAAACTTGAACTGCAGAATTGCTGGCAGTCAGCAGGCATCAGAAGTAGCCTGCAGTGTACTGCATTCTAACCACTGCACCAACACAGCGCAGAACAAAGGTTCCAATCACAATTGATATAACAACGGATTTCTTTTTCTATAAGCGTACAACTTCAATCTCCAAGTCACAATATTTTGTAACTTATTCCAATTGTTTTTCCTCAGTCCTAGAACCCCCAGAATAGCAACATCAATGAACCAGACACTCTTCTTTTCAATAAATGTTATATCATCCATAATATGAGCAAAATGCCTATCTGTTTGGATCTTAAAGTTCCATGGGATCTTAAGCCACTCATTTTCCAAAACCTTCTAAACATGATGGTCCCAGCAGTTTTTACTACATTCACATCCAAATCCTTAGCAAAGTTTCCAATGATTAATTCTGGAAACTCAGTCATGATACTGCTTGCAATCATTATCATTATTCTGAAATATTTCTGGTCCACCCAATGCACAGAGCATGGGGAAAACAAAGATTTTTCCCCCTCTTTCTCCTAGCACTATAACCAAGTTGATTAGAAAGGAAATCAGAACAAAAGAAAATACTTCTTCACTCAGAGCATAATTAAACTGTAATTTAATATTCAAAACTGAATGTGATATCAGTGTGAAAGTAACATCACGGTATAATAAATGTTAATTCTTTTTTTTTTTTTACCTCAAACTATGCTAGCTGGGGAATTCTGGAAGTTGACATCTTCTCATCTTAGAGTTGCTAAGGTTGAGAAATAAAAGTCAATGAGCCGGTCATTTGCATTCAAATTTCCCTGCATCAGAAGCAATATTTCCACAAGAAAGCTCTTTTCTTGTGATAAACCTGGACGCCCCATAAGAATAAGTCATTTTGAAGGTGATTAATGGATTAAGGTAAAATCCCACCTTCTCCCAGGATGCATCCTGCTCCCTTCCTCTCCAACTTTGTCAATGTTAATGTAATGTTACTATTTATTGTTTTAATGTTTTATATTGGGATTTCTATTGATTGATTGTAATTCACATAGAGGCACCTTTAGTGAGATGGGCAGTGTATAAATTTAATTAAAAAATGAATAAAACATTTTCCCAGCATTGGAAATTTTGTAGGGGGTGGGGTGGATATTATAACTACTTTCTGGCATCCTGGTTGTCTGTAATGTAATGGAAGTCTCTACTTGGATGGCAAATTCACTTTTGTATATGTTTACGTTATGTTAAAGTTGCCAAGATTATCCCTACTAGAAAAGCCAACCTGATTTCCAAGAACAAAGACTATAAGTACCTCCAGCTGCCCTTTGATGGATAGGATGTCAATTTTAATATGACCATTTCTGATGCCTTGCTAAAATTCCAGCAGTAGACTTTATTAAGCAGCCCAGAAAATTCTTCATAACATGGCACCACATACAACATTTTACTAAATGGTCAGTCTTGGCATAAACAAAATAAGGTCTCAAAAATAGACATATTTTAAAGCCATTTTTTCTGAGTTTCTGCAGTCTTATATTAAGCAAGCCCTATATATGTCACCTTGAGCTCCTAAATGAAAAGTGAGATGTTGTAGGACGCTATAGAGATGACTTTAAAGCGAGCATTCAGAGATGATGACAACAACATGTGCAAAAATATGTGTTGAGCCTGGGAAACAGGGAAACCATTAGGAAGCCTGGACCCTCCCTAGGGTATTAGTGGGAAGGAGGAGAATACATAGTCAGACTAACAAGACTGATATATCAGCCCTTTGAAGGTGATCAGATTAGGAAACAGACTATACAAATGGCTAGAACCAAATCTTACTGAGTAGACTACTGTAAGGCAATCTTGCAAGCCTAACCATATTTCCGCCCCTCCCTTTGACATGCCAGGGAATCAGGAAGATGTCAATCTGAATCTCTTTCTAACACATAGCATAGTCTTAAACTTTCAAATGTGCCCAGTAAACTTGTGCAGGGCAGGTTGTATTTATCTTGACAGGTTCTATGCAAGAAAGCTACTTCTCAGGGAACTACAAACTGCAACTAAAGAAGAACTACTGTTGTAATTAGACATATTATACATATCTGGAGTGCAAAAAAACTAGACAATTATTAGATGGCAGCCAGCCAGAAGGATCTACCCCTACATCTAGTAGTTGTCCGGATTTTTGCAGGCAAAATATTGTATGTCTAGTTATAAGTGAATGCATGAAGATTAAGGCAATCAGCACAAAACAGGCAAAATTTCACTTTTGAGGGAATGCTTCATGTGAATTACAAGAGAATTCCATCTTGAAAATCTTCACAGCCCCCTTAGCTACCTGCCCAAAAGGTTTGCATACCCTTAAGCTAGGACAAGAAATAAAGCAATTTCACAATGACAGTGACTATTTTCATGTTTGCACTATGCCCCTATATGTGGAGCAAACCATTGTTGCTGATTCATCCATCATTCTCAATAAAACCAAACAAATCATATTATGGTTTATTGATATGAGTTCCCATTAATTGAAGCTCCCCAGCTTAATTATCAGCTTTCCTTGACATATAATGAATATCCGATTAGATTATTGTCATAAATATCCATACCTTTTTATAAGCTCCTGTCCATAAACTTAAATAAAACTTTATTTTTCCTATGAATACATTTCCTATGAATTAGCACATACTAGCATTAAGTGCTTTCATATTAGTTATATGTTTGTACTACATCACACAAATGGGTTTTGTACTGAATACTGACCAATTAAACTTATATTACATAATTACATCATTTGCTCATGGTATCCATAATGCACATGCTATCATTCCTACTCCTGTAGTTGTGCTGGGACTTTTGATCTTCCACTACTACAGTATCCCAAACTGTTATTATTTGATGGAGAGAAAGGATGTTTACTCGGTTTGCACATGCTGCAAAACCAAGTGGCATAATATGGCAGAAAGAAACACATCAGGAATAGAAGGAAAGATGCCTGCCTTAGTGATACTATTTGTTGAAAAAGGTCTTGAAATAGTTAATTATTTTTCTCTCTTGTTCCAGAGTGCCAACACAAACTAATTTAAGCCATATATAGGCAGATTTCAAAGGAACACTGGTTAAAAAAAAACATAACAAGAACAATTCAAAGTAGAAGCTGTAACCATGAAAAGTGATGGACTTCCCTTCCTAACAGATGTTCAACAAACCTTTCTTTGGAAAAGGAGAAGCTGGGAGGAATCTGAATGTTAGCATAGGGAGAGATGAGTGCAAAGATTACAAAGGGACACAAAAGCACACCCTGTTTAAGTCATTGAAATCAATGGGAAACGCAAGAGGAAACATTCCCAAACCTATTAAGATTATAATTCTATCATACCTATACCACTGTAATTTATTTTGCTTGCTTCCCCAAGAGAAAACCGAGCATGTCTTCTTAAGGGTAAATTTTGCATGTAGGCCTTTCCTTAAGTTGTGATCCATCCATTGGTAGCAGAAAACAAAACCAGCATGAAATTCTTCATCCCTATCTTGCCTCAATAGCCTCAGTACCCAATTAATGATCTGACTTCCTTCCAACCTAATAGACTTGATAGTTCTGGGACTGTCCTTGGGAGAAAAAACACCGCTTCAAACTAGCAACAACTTAATGCTATTTTGCTCAACAACAAGATCAATGCAACACAGGAAACTTGCAGTTGTCTTTGATGGTTAGGAGCAAGTGAAGATGTGACCTAAAATTCCAAACCTGCCTTCATACCTGTTCAATTGCAGAGTTTCTTTTGTTTCGAACGCAACAAGTATGAGGGCCAGACAAGAGTTACTATAAGTGCATTTCCAACTCAGTGAGCTTTGTCCCATAAAGCTTTAGAAAAAAATTATGATTATTTCAAGGGAAAGGGGGGGGAGTAAAAAAAAAATTCTCACTCATACACTCCTCATGGTCTCTACCCTCTCTGCCAGGCATTTTAGCCACAATGACAAAAGATCCATTGTCTTATATCACTCCCATTTCCTTTCCTTTTTATATTTTAAGGACTGACAAACCATGCATTACACCCCGGGGACAAATGCTTCCATCTTACTTGCTTCCTTTGCTCTCTCAGTCTCTGAGGAAAGATGTCCATCAATTCAAGGAATGCCCATAAAAGCATAAAGAAAATTGGATAGAGAAGATATACGGAAAGCATTTTTTCCCAAGTATGAATTGGTTTTTATTTCCTTTGGTATGTTCACACGTTTTACACCCTTGTATACTATCATGGAACAATCAAGTCCTGATAATAGCAATTTCCGCCTTGGCTCTATAAAGTCGCCTTCATCTCCTATATTTGAGCCCACCTTAGGGAGACAACCTTAAATTTAGGGTTGATGTATTGTTTTGTTGGATTTCTCCAAACCTGGAGAACTGTACTCCAAGTTGTGGAGTACCACAAAACTGTACAACTAATTTTTATTAGTTAAATCAATACAGTAATAAAAACAGGATAGACTCAATGTGTATAAGCTTTGCCTTAGATGTGATGTCAGTTGATAAGTGGGCTGTGTGCCTAAAAGGTATTTTGGATGTTTTATCATGATTGGAATGCACCTCCCTTGTGGTCTCCAGGAACCTTCAACACACCATTTCTCTCTCGCTATGTTTTCTGAGTTCATTTTCATACCCATTAGCTTTCCAACCTCCCAGGTGTTGACTCCAGCTTCTCTCAAGACTTCCAACAAGGTGAAGAAGAGAAGGAGCTCTACTATTCTATTTAGGAAGGAGTGGGGGGGGGTGTTTCTTGCACTATTCCCACTTTAACATATTTTGTACATATGCATTTCAGCTCTACCTTTTTGTTGTTGTAGTAGTGTTCAGAAAGTAATTAACGATTTTACAGGGGACTTTTGATGCTTGGTTGCCAGTTTCCTTATATTTGTCACTTGCAATCACTCCATCCCATGACCTAAGAGACATAAAATCATTTTCCCCCCTTAGGAAGTTAGCACCCACCCCTTTCCTAGAAGAATGAAATATTTTAGGAAATATTAAAAAGGCAGAATATTATGTTTCCCTGGTTGAGAAATGGAGAAACATGTTTTAAAGACAAAGCAACTCCCACCTTCCTGCCTCTCCCCCCGCCCCCTTTGTTAATGGGCCAGAGGCAGAAACTCAATCTTTGACAATAGGACCCATCTGCAACACAATAGCAACAGAAACTCACCACATGGCACCTGGGAAAATTACATCAGCCAGCAAGGCTAGCTAAGACCCGCACCCCCTGGGAGTCTGACAACCAATCAGGATACTCTTTTTGGGGCCCCAGGAAGTTCAAAGCCAGGGAGAGCATAAAAACCCGGGGACTCGCTGTATCTCACCCTTTTCTGTTCAGGAACTCAAGCCATGTGATCCTGTCCACCATTAAACCATCTTTCCAAGCAGTCTCCATGTTTCCAGTGTCTTTTTCCCCACTTGGAGCAGAACCCAGAAGGATATTTCTTCCAACACTCCCATTCTGGGACATGGAAGGAAAAGTAGACAAAAGCCTGAAAAAGCCCCAGAAAAGCTCTGAAGCCTAAGCCTCTTAAATTGTTACCGCAGTGCCTATTTAACAAATATTATTCACAGTGTCTGAAGACATATGGCAAGAAAAGCAGAAACAATGCCCTACCCCCCCAAAGTGAGATGGGCGTTTTCTAAATAAATAAATACGGTAAGTCTCAAATTATTACTGTACCATATACAGTAAATTATCACCTGATACTACACCACATGTATACCTAGCTTATTTTCAAACATTGCCAAAGGATGTTGCTCTTGTATTGGAAAACATCTTTGGCTATCACCTTTATTTCTCCATCTCTACTTCTGCACTTCTTTTTGCCTTCAATGACTTCCTCGAAGTCCTTTATGCCTGGAACTCTTTCTTAGAATAGAAGATGATGCAAGCATCTCCCTTGTCCATACAACTCTCCTGCTCTGTGTTGCCTTTAACACAACTCTATATTCCTTGTGTTGTGTTAAAATCAAGCTCAAGAATGCAGTTGGTCCAACTTATATGGAAGCCAGGGCTTCCGTGTTCTGTGGAAATTACCTTTGAGTGGAGTTGTATAGAATTGCGCTATAGTTTAATGTAACTGAAATGGATGCTATCCTTTCCCTGCGTCTCTTCATTCTCCTAATCTTCACTATGTTCAATTGAAAGTATCTGTGACAGAGACACTATTTTAGAAGCGGAGTGTTGGCAGGAGCTCTTGATGGCATTGAGTCCAATCTCCTTCTCAAAAACAAGAATCCAGATTAAAACAATCTTGAAAACTGTCAATCCAGTTTCTATGGGGAAATTTCTAGCAAAGGGAAGCCTAGTAATTGGTTCTACTGTCAAATAGCTTCAATCATTAGAACATTCTTTTTAACATTCCACCAGAATCTCTCTGGTTGATCTTCTCTAAAATACCATCAACATAAATCAAATAGCTAAACAAAAAATAATTTCAGATACATCAAGGAGATCCTGAGCAATTCATTCTTGTATCAGTGGAGGGATTCATTCAATTCAATTTAATTTTTCCCATCTGTTAAGAAGCAAATACTTATTGTTCTTTTCTAGCCAGTTTCTTTTGTTTCAGAAACACACAATTGGTGGTGATGCACTAGCTAAGATTAGGTTGCTGCTTTAAAAAATGCTCAGACAATTGACTCTTGCAGTGGAGAAAAAAGATCACACACAAACACACACACACACACACACACACACACACACACACACACATATAATTAAATAAGTCTTTTTCTGCAAGGATTCAATAATACTGTGTAGTATTCTAATGGACAAAAAAGAAAATCTAAAATTCATTTAGATCTAACCAGTTCAGTCCAAGTTATCTACCTGAATTGGTTTCAGATATAGGCTGTATCACTGGAAAATACACAGTTTCATACAGTATCTATGCTCAATAATAATTTGATTCCTTTGATTGTTCTCAAATGTTAAACAATCCTTTGGAGTCTGCTCAAACAACCCTATGCAGTCTGAATAGCAATAGTAATAGCAATAGCACTTATATACTGCTTTACAGCCCTCTCTAAGCAGTTTACAGAGTCAGCATATTGCCCCCAACAATCTGGGTCCTCATTTTATCCACCTCAGAAGGATGGAAGGCTGAGTCAACCTTGAGCCTGGTGAGATTCGAACTGCCAAATTGCAGGGAGCCGGCAGTCAGCAGAAGTAGCCTGCAGTACTGCACTCTAACCACTGTGCCATCATGGCTCATATAAGAAAGGAAAATGATGACAAAATATTTAAGAGTTTTCTGAACACATCAATAGTGGTGGTGGGTGGGAGGAAAATTACATTTTAAAAATCAGTTCTCCATTCCAAACACCAACTGTGTGTGCTCACTTACATCAGATTTTACTTCTTCTGAAACAAATGTTGTACATCAATTAAAGAAACAATATGCATTACACAAACTAATAGCACCACTAACATGGTCTGCATCATGTTGCAATATTTAATGGATTACTTACCAAATACAGTTCTCTAAAAATTGAAATTATGTATATGTATACCATATATTTACTATTGCTCACTACTTGAATAAAATACACTTACAGTCTTTGCTTATTGACCATTTGTTCACTGACCATTGAAAGTTACAACACTTAGACCAGTCCTTGAAGTTGCAGCCATCACAGTGTCCCCACGATCACATGATTATGTTACAGGCACTTGGCAACTGGTGGGCTTTTACAATAGTTGCAGCCTCCTCTGGTCATATGATGGTCATTTGCAACTTCACATCTGGCTTCCGACAAGTCAATGGGGAAGCTGGCAGGAGTCGCAAATTGTGGTCATGTGACATTGCACTTAACAATTCATGGTGTTTCGCTTAATGACCACAACCGGAACTAACCAACTGAAATTGTAAATCAGTCACAATCATGTGACATTTCACTTTATGACTGCTACTTAGCAATGGAGTTGCTTCTCCCAATTGTGGCCAGTAAGTAAAGACTACTTGTATATTGTAAAATAAATGATTCTTTGTATTAATGGTTTTCTGATGTTACTTTCATTGATAGATATTATGTATTAAAAGCAGCCATGCTTATTCCAAACTTCTCATCTAGTCTTAACTTTTCCTCAATTTAAAAAATTAGCAAATAAAATTAAGGGAACAGGTGGCAAAAAACTTTCTGTACAAAGATGTTTTAAAGGGCAGCAGGTGCCATGCCTGAAATGTAAGGTGCTAAAATGTGATATTTTCACTTTAACTATCATAACCTGTCTCTCTATCTGAAAAAGCTTCTGATTTGGAAGCTTGGATGTGCTGTACATATATTTGTTGTACTCAGGGAATATTTTAGAAGTCGACCCGCAAAACACAGAATGTAGCTCATCAGTAAAACAGGATAATAGCTCTAAAACAGATTTACTCAAAAATAAATAACAATGGACTTATCTCAGTTTCTGCCTAAGGATAACTTTCAGTGGCAAATCTGAATGACAAATAAACTTTAGAAATAGTAGTATGAAAAAGGCACAGGGTAAGGAAGGCTCCCAGACATATTTATTCTTTATGAGTTTATCATAGGAATCGCCATAAAAAATGACAACTACCATACTACTATATCTTGCCAATTATTTTGGAAGTAAAGATGTACTGTAAATCCTAACTTACCTATTTGATTCAATGCTGAAATATCTGTCTTTGGCTAGGCCATGCCCCCAACTGCAATAGATGTTACTTATATCACACACACACACACACACACACACACACACACACACAAACACACACAAAATTATCATTTTCCCATCTAATAGCTATACCTAATACCTGAGGTTGGTATCAATTATATATTTTCAGTTTGTCTTTTATGGACTTAAGGCTTAAATGAATGATTCTATACTTTACTATGGATTTTATCAACTTTCACACACACTTCTTTGTGTGTGATCTATACACTATACACAGCTTCTTTTAGGGGAAAAAAATCACTTAGCAGAATGCTGACCCAAAATTGGATTTGGTTATTTCTCTAAAGAGAAACTTAAAGGGCTGCTAGCATTCCCAATGTCTTGTTTTAAAATATAAAACAGTAGACTGACCATAGAGCTTCTTCAACCCTGTGTGTGTCTCCATCAGTAACACTTTTCAAAGGATTACATATCCCTGAGAAGTAATATATAATTTTTTTATGTGCAGTACTAATTGGAAAGGAACATTTTTACATTCAGAACCCATTCTGACCAAAGTAGACTTCAATATCTTTAAACAACACCGTGGGAAAAAAAATGTGTTATCAAACTATTTTTACTGTACAAACACTATGAAATGTTGGCAGACTTTAAAAGTGAATTATCCTTCACTCAATCCTGGAATATTTCTCCAGAAATAAACCCCTATAGTTCCATTCACATATTGCAATAAGGCAAAATTTGGTTTTGGTTTAGTGTATCAGGTGAACCCATCTGCTTGTTGGCTGATTCAATTAATTATCGCATAATTAAGCAAACCATGAGATGCAAACTAGTTCCCAAAGAATACTAGTGCATTGAATTCTAGTGCATTTTTTGTCCAGCCAAGGTTATATTTGGAATGAAGGTATTTAATGGAATAGAACAACTAAGAACACTTCAGCTGAATGGATCAGAGGATTGAGGGGGGGGTGTATTCTTCTAGTCATAGGTAACCATTGATATGTTTAAGAGTCCTGTAGGGTTAAGCCAAAGGCACATCAGATTGGCAGCGTATGTCCAGCCATGGCTAACCGAACTCATTCAGGGAGTACCTTAGGACAGAGAGGAGAGTCACAGAGGTCTCCTTTGTTTGTTTCCCAGCACTGATTAAGGCATGCTGCCTAAGGCCTGAAAAGGCTCCTACTGCTTTAGTCCTTAGCCACTTTCTTCCCTTTCCAAAGCATCTCATCATCTGGCCTTCCCAGCTTTAATAAAACAGCATAAAGATGTACTTCCTCTCATTGCTCCGAAATCTCCCAGGATTTAATTTGACACTGTGGGGGATCATCTTCCATCCATATTGCTCACTTCTTCAGCTACTTCTTCTCTTGCAGGTTCTAAGCCAGCATCACTGATGATCCCCACCCCCCCACTCCCTAAGGCTCTCAAGGGAACACATTCCTCCAATAGGAGGAGCGCAGCCAACCCAACTGGAGGTCAGAATCGATGGTCTCTCCCTCTCTCCCCTTCCACCCCCTCGCGCGTCGTCCCAGCAGGTGTCTCTTGGCTCCCTCTCTCCCGGTCTCCTCGCCAGGAGAACTGTACTGAACTCCGGTCTCTTTCCAGCGCTGGTCACTTCTCTTCTTCCACGGTTCAGCGCACTGGTGAGTTGAGCGTTTGTCCCCCGGAGCATCCACGCACATCCCTTGCAAGGTATTTGAAGCTCACCAAGAAAAACACTCGCAGTGGGTTGCCACGTAAATCCCGCCTGTCCGGATCATTTAAGCAAGTTCCTTTCTCGGAGGGTGGCTGACTGTGTCTTGCGGGGCCAGGTCGGGAGAAGAAGCCGATAACTCACAGCATCCTCCTTCTTTTCCAAAGGGAAATCAAGCCTCAGATTCTTCCCAAGACTTTCCTATCCTTTTTTTTGTTGTTGTTGTTTTTGTTGTTTTTTTGTTTTGCAGAGCTGCCTGGGTTCCCAGCCCAGAGCCAGATTTACGGAGGAGGGAATCACAAAGATTAGCGGCGCGTTAGCCGCCCGTTTTTACCCCATCTTGGTTTGTTGAATAAGCCACGATGCCTAGGTTTTTGCATCACACTAAACCAAGAGAATCACGTTTTGCGCCATACAAAACTTTACGCTCAGATCAGATGATGACCCCCTCTGAAACCAGGCGTACAAAGTTATCTGATTTTCTACTGCGCCAAGCTGAGGCGTCCGTCGTTCCTCACCTGTCGCGGTAGATAACGAAAACTAGGACGCTTTTGGTAGGAACCTGTTCTCCAATCCCCCCTAGCCAGTTTTGCTCGGCTTGAAAAACAATTCGCATAGACAGACATGCTGCCTTTCACCCATCTGAGTGACAATGCCAAGGAGCTCCCGAAATAATAATATGCAATGTCCCAAATTTATGCGTTTGATAATCCCGGGCATCCCAAGTCCCCGTTCCTAAAATTTGGACAATCCCTTAGCACTGATGGTCCTCCAGATCGTCCAGAAGCCCGAGGTCGCTCAGAGTACAACCCGTCCCGGCGTGGGGTGTGTGTGTTTCCTTTCCCCACTTTAAGCAGGGAGAAAAAGCCAGGATCGGCTCAGCGAAATAGCAAAAGGGAGGACCAGCCCATCTGCATCCGCGCTACGCTGCGGGGCCAGCAGTTCCAGCTGCGCGGGGCAGCCTTCGTCTGAAAGGGAAAAGCTCTCGGCGCGCTCCATCTCGCGGCTCTTCTGCGCCCGCAGGTGCCTTCGCGGCAAAGCCAGAGGGGATAAGGCGAGATCAGGATTAGATTCTCCCGCGAGTCCCACCACAGCCCCGCACGAGTGGCCAAGCCAAAGCTGTGCTCGCATCGCCACGGGAGCGTTTGGTCCTCCGGCTGGGACCAAGACTCGCCCAGCCCGAGCGCAAGACGCAAGCACCGCCGCGGACGCCAAAGCTGCGCTCGCATCGCCACGGCAGCGTTTGGTTACGGTGGCTAAACCACGAGGCTCAGAGGTTACGCCGGACACCACCACCCCTTCCCCCGTCCCGCCCTGGAACCATTCTAGTCCCGATCCGAGTCGGAGAGCGTCGGGACCGGGTCCAGGGGAAGCGGAGGGCGAGGGCTGGTGGGGAGGACTGGCACTTACCTGCTAGAAGAAGGCAGAAACCCAGCAGCCTGCCCAGCACGGCTCCAGGGAGACCCCAGCTCAACATGCCGCCTTCTGAGCCCCACGGAAGGCCGCCGAGAGAGAGAGAGAACGGCCGCGTCTGCCTGATGCTCCGCTTCGCCTATCGAGCCCAAGCGCCCCGCTCGCCCGGCGCCCGCAAGGAAAGCTTCTTCTAGCCGGCGAGATCCTCAAGCCAGGCAGCTGGGGGATCCACACCTCGCGGCTGTATCCGAAGGGTGCTGAGCTCACCGGGCTCAGCTCCTTTATAACTTCCCAGCCTCCTTTCCATCACGCCCCCCCCCCCTCACGTCACTTGGTCTGTTTCTCCCCCCCTCCCCTCCCCCCTTCCCATTTCCAGCGATGCTTCCTGGCGGGGCAAAGAAAGCGAATGCTCTCTCGGGCACGTTTCCATCTGGGAACCGGGAGCACGACTCTTCCTCTCTGGCACGCTCTGGACCGTCTTGGATCACGTTGGGGAGGGGGGAAGCGAAGCTATTTTGGGGGGTGCGGGGGGGCGCTGTGCCAGGTTTGCTATTGAGGCCATTCGCTCCCAAGTAGGTGAGCTTCTCCTTCACCCCATCCCTCCCACCCACCCCCATCCCACGACCGCCTTGGCTCTTTAGGAAGGCTCTTTGCCAACCGAAGGCGACTCTTGTGAAATACATAGATAAATAAACGCGGGCTGTTTGCACCTTCAGTTTGGATCTTCAGTCCCGGGCACAATTTTTTCCCCTTTGTGTTTCATGCAAACTTTCCAACTTCTCTCTGCCCAACGAAGGGAGGGTACTTCCCTCCCTTCACCACAGTATAAAAAATATGTTGAGACACTAGAAAAAGTGCAGAGGAGAGCAACCAGGATGATTGGGGGGCTGGAGACTAAAACATATGAAGAACAGTTACAGGAACTGGGCATGTCTAGTCTAGTAAAGAGAAGGACCAGGGGAGACACGATAGCAGTGTTCCAATATTTGAGGGGCTGCCACAGAGAGGAGAGGGTCAAGCTGTTTGTTGTTGTTGTTGTTGTTGTTGTTGTTGTTGTTGTTGTTGTTGTGGTTGTTGTTGTTGTTGTTTTGCTTTAATTTATATGCCGCCCTTCTCCGGAGACTCAGGGCGGCTTACAATGCGTTTTCCAAAGCACCTGAAGGAATAATGGATGGATGGATGGAAACTGACCAAGGAGAGATTCAACCTAGAAATGAGGAGGAACGTTCTGACAGTGAGAACAATCACCCAATGGAACAGAAGTTGCCTTCGGAAGTTGTGGGAGCTTCATCACTTGAGACTTTCAAGAAAAGACTGGACTGCCGTTTGTCAGAAATGGTATAGGATCTCCTGCTTGAGTGGGAGGTTGGACTAGATGACCTATAAGGTCCCTTCCAACTCTGTTAATCTGTTAAAACCATCCCGATCGAGATGCTCAGATTTTGATGCGCGTTTAGTAACTCGCCAGTCAGGGCAATCTTAACAGCATTATGGGCCCCGGGCAAAGCAGCGTACTGGCGACTTCTAGAACTACTACTCACAGGAATAAAAAATGTAAAT
Source organism: Pantherophis guttatus (assembly GCF_059756535.1). Classification (NCBI taxonomy): domain Eukaryota; kingdom Metazoa; phylum Chordata; class Lepidosauria; order Squamata; family Colubridae; genus Pantherophis; species Pantherophis guttatus. The sequence goes on from NC_142067.1 coordinate 24,554,256, forward strand.
GGTCGATAAAATTAAACCTATATTTGCATGTTAGTATTAATTTAAAAATGTAGTAAAATGTAATGAATACGTTGCTGTGTTTATATGATACAAGGTGCATTGAAGGGTTGACATACACAGATTAGTAGGGGGCTCCGTGGAGTCCACGGACAAATGCCTTGTCCAGGGAGAGGATTGGTTTTCCTGCCGATTGCAATTCCAAATGGCATCTATTTCCAAAAAAGCCTTTCCAGTTTGGGGCGGGGGGAGAGGTTTCCCAACATTTCAGCCCCCTTCCCCGCAGCTTTTTTCTCCCTGCGTCTTATGTTGCCTGCCTTCTCGCTAATTTTTGTCCATTAAAGTTATTTTTCGGAAAGTTCCTTGGGATGGTAGTTTAACTGATCATTCTAACCCTTCGTTAGAAAGCACTGATTCATCTCATCCTTTAAGATTCTCCGCACTGGCTCCGGGCCAGTGACTCCATAGCTTCCCCTCCTCTATCCACTAAATCGGGGAGACGCTGGTCGAGTCCCTAAGAGGAGACAGGACAAAGACCTCGCTTCGGCCTTTGCACTTGTTGGCCATAAGGTGCATTCGCAACCCGGCGACTTGCAAAATAAATGCCTTCGCGCAGGGTTGACTACCGATGCGTTGATTCTGAAATACGGACGTTCTACATGTTGCACTCGACGGGGCCTGGACTGCAGGAGGAGAGCCTAGCCTTGTTTTTGCAAAGCTGAGACCTTCTCGGCAAGCATGACACGAAACGCGTGACACCTTTTGGGAAAGGAAACGGGAAGGCACCTATCTCAGGAGCTCCGCCGCCTTCTATCTTCTCAAGGGCTAAACCTCCCGGTGACGCGCTCGCATTGCACCACCCGCTGGTTATCTCCGAAGGTTCCTCCAAGCTCCAATAGGACACCAACCTCGGAGGAAATTCCCCCCCCCCGCCCCCAGGATATTACTCCAGCCCGGAGCTTTCGCTCGCTCTGTCTCGAGGCGGGGCTTTCAAACTTTCTCACATCTTTGCTGGAAACTCACGACTCTCTTTCTTCTCCCGCCCCCCTGCTGATATAGCGCAATCTCCAGATTTGTCCTGACTTCGGCTTGGAGGTCCACCAACGGAGCCCAACCGCCTGCTCCGTGGCTGATTCGGGAACAAGCAAACAAACAAACAAACAAACAAAAAACCCAGCCCCATTTCCGATTAACACGTTTCATTAAAAGGCAGAAAATGTCACGTGCCTTTTAATCCAATTTACTAATCCGAGAAAGTGAGACTCCCCCGGATGTTTTACTACCCTCAATTAAGGATTGTAAATAATAAGCATTAGCAAGTCTATAATAAGCACTAGCAAGTTACTCTTCCAGCCAGGCCAGGCCCTGCCTTGCTGCCCCAAAGTGTAATTTTTCTTAGTTTGCTCTCTATCAATCCTCTGGTACTTTGCTGAAAGGAAATGTTTAAAATCTGTTCCTGGTGCACTTACTTAGGTGCCATAGGGAGAAAGTGTGTGTATGTGAGTGTGCATAAAACCATATAAATATAATTTGTAGAACAGCTCAGTGCACATATTCTGGAGAAAGAAATTCCCCGGTGATGAGCTCCAGCACAAGCCCAGAGCTTGGAAGAATAAACCTTCCAAGGTTGAACCTTCCAAGGTGGTCCAGGGGTGAAATCCAGCAAGTTCTGACAGGTTCTGGAGAACTGGTAGCGGAAATTTTGAGTAGTTTGGAGAACTGACAAATACCACCTCTGGCTGGCCCCAAAGCGGGGTGGGAGTGGAGATTTTGCAATATCCTTTCTCCAGGAGGGGAGGGAATGGAGATTTTGCAGTATCCTTCCCCTGCCACCCCCACCAAGCCACACCCCAGAACCGGTAGGGAAAAAATTTGGATTTCACCCCTGCTTTGGTCCCAGTGACTGACTCACATTGGTTTCTGCAGCATTATTCTGGCACACGTATATTTGATATTACATTCATCCGCTAGAATGCCAGTCTTTTGTGGAAGTCCCTGGCTTCTCACACTTGGCTTCAATTGTTGTGATCTAGGCTTCCTGAGTCATTAAAATACACGAGTAGTCCCAAAAACATCTTTTATTGCAACAGCTGTGAATTACGTTCATTCACAGCTGAATCCCAATTAGTTGCAAAAAATCCTTTGGGAGAAGTCCTTCAGGATAATCACCAACCTTTATCTCCCTTGACACGCTGCCAAAGACCTACTTGGCAAAGCCACACGGAGTCCAGAATCAAACAGAGCTGCCGACTGGGAGCAGAATTAACAACGTTGCTTTCCTGCAAAGGTCCCAGTGCCTTTGCTCCTCTTTTAAGCCTTATGGGAGGGGCCAATCATCTCCAGGCCTTACTCCCGAGTCATCCCTTTTGTTTTAACCTTCTTGCCTTCTGGCAGCTCTGTGTATGCGCACACTAGGAACAGGCTCCTCCTGTTCCTCTAGCTCTCTGATGTCCGACTCTGGAGGCTCCGTAGTTCGTACATCACTCCCAGATGGCCCTGGTCCCATCTCTGCCTCCAACACAGAGCCCCCGTCCAAGCCTTCCCTAAACTCCACGACTGGCCCATGTTCCTCCCCAGCCTCCTCACTGTCCGACTCCACTGCCAGCTCCGCAGGCTGCTGGCGGACCACAACATCAATCTACAGAAAGACACCAAGACACCATGGGGAATTTCTCCCTCTGGGGCCTTTTCAGCCTGAGCTATGGCTGCTGCCCTATATATTTTGGAACTCTAGGAAAGCCACCCTGATTGTGTGCCCGTTGACCTTTGTAACAATACAGGAAGCTCAAAATCAGCACCTAGAAATTAAAAACTTTCTTAGGAATCTTGCGAATGAAACAAATTGCATGAAACATGATTTGATACAGTGCTAGCCGTCATCAATAAGCAACCAATGCAAAGGGCAAAATAGATTTAGCGACATGGTTAAAAATAACCCTCTATATTTTTGTTCCCACCTTTGCTTATTATTTAACTGCAGCTTTGGAAGCTATATTAAACTTCCATCTATGCCTGGAGACTTTACTTCACTGGAGGAATCCATGAACATTTCTAACTGATACTACACAGGCAGGTATAATTAAATGAAATGCACTTCTTAGGTGGGAAATAACTAAATGCATTTGCAAGGTTAGACATAAAAACTGCATAATATAATTTATAACAGAAATAATAGTGTAGTATTGCCAGAAAGATATAAAGTTGCCTTTGGAATTAGATGAATCAAGTTTTTACTTGCCCTGAATATGCAACAATATAAATCATCTTCACCATCACGGTAAAATCTAAACAGAAAGGAAGGCTATAAATATAATAATAAACAACAAAACAAAGACTTTCCATTTTGAATTGTATTCCATAAGGTTTTGCACAGCTCCCATTCATTTCAAGTGGTATTCCACATGAGACTTTTCTGCTGGGCTCAACTGAATGCTTGCCAGGCAGTAAAACAAACAAACAAAAACAATATTTTATTAATTCTTCTGCATTCCTTGAGGTGGGCTACACATCAACAGGAGTTCATAAGTCAATTCCATCATACAAAAGAATCAAAGCAAGCTGCAAATGAATGATTCTCCACTTTTGGAGGCTGGATGGGTTCAATTAATCAGCAGCACATTAAAACAATAAATCATTTTTTAAAAATCACACTCAATATAATAGCTCATACTCTCTTAAAGACATTTCAAGAATGTCAGGTTTATAATTTTGCCTGAAGGGTCTATTGTCATGGATAATAAACACTAATTAATTTCAAAACTCCTGCTGATAAGACACACCCATATTTATTCCAGGGCCAGAGTATCTGTCCACTCACATATAGGCAACACTACTTTTCTATTCCTCTTACAGCACCAAATAGTGAGTGATGTTCAGGCCTATCAAATATTTTCCATCTTCAAAATAGTGGAAAGATGTGACCGTGACATGGTTGAGTTTTTGAGAGGCACGTAAATGTCCACATCCTCACTGAGAGTTGATGCCAAACTGGCACTAATTTGAAAATCTAATGTTTCACCCATGCCTTACAAGAATTGCACCATGTGGAGGTGTTTGAATAAGCCAAGCCACAGGAGGTTCTGGAACTTTTTTGTTTCGTTTTGTTTTGTCCACAAAAGCCAAAAGCATGATTTTGTGCCTGGCTGTTGTGTAAAAAGCACAAAAGCTCTACAAAAGGGTGAAACTGAATACCATGTTTAAAACTGAAGAATTGTCGCCAGCACCACCTTAACAATGGAAAGAAGGAAAATATAATTTTGCCCTAAATATCTAACATCCACTTTGTGTAATTGTCCAAATACTGGTGTTCCAAAAAAATAATAATAATCCCATCCGTTTGATCAACCCTTGTAAGGTAGTGCGTGAACCTTCAGTCCTGAATTATAATACACTTGGCTTAATGCTTATCCATAAACAACATATTTCAAAAATACTTTAATGGAATTAACATTATATTAGTTAACATGTGAATAAAGGCTCATTAAGGTAAATTACGTTCAATATATTTGGTAGATAAGCAAAGATCATAATCCTTAATTTGAAGAAAAGGAAGTGAAAAGACATGAAAACTAAGCAATCAGTCCAATATCATAGGAAGCTAGTGAAAGAGCCAAGAACATGAGTTAGATTTCTTGAGTCCAACAGCCAACTTGCATGTGAACCAGGATGACAACTTAAAAAAAAAAAAAAACGAGCTTCCCAATTTTAAAAATATTTCCAGAATGCAGTGGAAAGAGTATAAAATTCTATCTCACGTTAAAAGATAAAAAGTAGCAGCTGTCATAGAACTAGACTGATCAATGGACCATATTATTTTAGATCCAGGTTTTATGGGGAAAATAAAATATTTTTTTCAATCACATCCTCTTTATTTATAGAAATCTCAACGGACTCCTATCACATAAGAATATAAAATCATTTTCTTATTCTGTAGGAAATGATTTCATTTCCCTAAACTCTTTCCCAACTTTAGCAACTTGTAAATGTGAGCACTTCAATTTCCAGAAACCCCTAAATGTCATGGCCATTACTGAGAGTCCATATATCTGGACATCCTAACCTGAAGGATAGCCTCTTCCCTATGCTAAATTTCTTTACCAATGCTCCTTGACAGCACACAATTATAAGGACATGATTTTTTAAAAAATCATTCTTCGGGGGATAAGTTTCCATCTACTTTATAAGTGCCTCGAAATATCAAAATCAACTGTGGGGACTAACTGAAGAAAACGAGAAACCAATTCAAATCCAGATGGGTGGATTATATTATGTATTCCTCATGACAGCTCACATTAACCAGAAGAAAGTAGACCAGAAGACATACCAGCTGATTCATAGTTTGATTTTAATAGATGTTGAGGAACTGGGTTGTATGTCATTTTTTTTTCTTTAAGAATCTGCAACACTTGCTTGAATTAAAGCATATGATGAAGAAAAGGTTCAATTTTTCAATCAGTTCTACCAGGCATTCGGAGATGAGCCCTGTCGATTGCCTGGTTTGAGGATCTTGTTTTTTTTTTTTAATTGATTGATTGATTGATTGATTGTGAGATGTCTGGTTTATGTCCTTTCCCACATAAGTCATTGATTGATTGTGGTTGTAATTTCTTTTTTCATTAATTGAATTGTTTTCTGTTTTTGTTTTTTTTTTGCTGCCCAAAGTCCCATCAGTGAAATGGGCAGTTATGTCAATTGTATAAATAAGTAGATTAAAAAAGACACAACACTCATCACAGCTCTGGTTCATTTAAGATGTTTGCTAAAGATTAGCTTTAAGGGTGCTTTTATGTTAAAGAGCCAAGTAATTTATTAACTTGATTTTATATTTAAAACTAAAGTAGTTATTTTAAACTTGTTTTTCCTTGCCTACCTAACATTTCACTTCCTTTGATAAAAAAAAATAGAGTAGAAAATTACGATGACAGGAAAAGTTAACTTGATTCAGAGTGGGAAATGGAATCTTACTCTACTGATGCAATCAAGTTATTTCCTCCCACTGAGTCAGAAGGTTCCTTTGTAAGTTTCAACCTAAGAAAACTACAGCCCAAAGAACTAAGGTTCAAGACAAAAAGGAGGTGGATTTCAGTATTGACCTGTTTACCCTTTGTTCTACAAGACATTTTATGGTTGAAGAAAATATTTATCACCACCTCTCTGAATATATTTATAAACGTATTTTCATATTGTGCCTATAAATTGATTTTGCTCACCCAGTGAGCTGTTGAAGAGAACCAGGGATCCACAATCTTAAAACAGTATTGAAAAAAAGAAAATGTTGCAGCTGCTTCTTTGGGCTGATGTTGCTAAAGTTAGAGTTCCTATCTTGTTTTTCTTAATGCAATAGGGTGATTTGAATAATTATAAGCAAAGTTAGGAGCAAGGAGATCACATCCACCCTGCCATAAGGATCATTTTTCTGTCTTCAGTTCTAGGATTCTTCCTCTAAACTACATCACACTGGTATAGTAGAAGTCATCCACCAAGTGTGTGTGTGTGTGTACATAATTAATACATACATGCATGCACACACAACTTTGATAATGAAAAAACAAATTTAAGAAGCAATAGATTATACTTCAAGATGAGAGTGTGCAACATGCTTAAACAAAAGTCACCGTGGCCAGAATCTCAGTTTTGGATATCTTTAGGGTTTGGAATGTGCATGAAGTGCCTGCAGATAGACTATGGACATCAGTTGTTTGTTCTTATAATCTGCAAGGCTTGCAGAATACGTGCTATGCTTAATACCCCACTCCCCCATTTATTTGGCTATATTGGGGACCACAAAAAGCACAATGGAGGCCACTGCAAATTCCAGAGTGTACTTTTTGTACCCTGTTTTAAGATTACACTAAGGCATGCCAGAACTCTTGACAATCTGATGAAGTTTCTATAAAACAGATAGGAAAACAAGATGATGACAGTTTAATACGTCTATTTTGCAGTTCCAGGGAAGCAAATCAGAATCTTCATTGATTACTCCTACTCAGAAGCACCAATAAACTCCATTGGCTTATAGGATTGCTTGTCTCTCTCAATAGGTCATAAAACGTCACAGTACAGAATCAACGCTCGATCATTCCATTCATGATTTTTTTTTCTACGCTTATAGAATATAAGAAGTATTTTTTCTTCTTCTTGATCTATGTGGCTGCTAAGAAAGGAAAATGACTTGATGGCACATAATCAATCAAAAAGAGTTAAATTGGGAAAAGTAGGAATGGTGCAGTTTACTATCTTCTCCTTCTGTGTCAATCTTTCTTTGAGTAGGTGAATTCTGGAATGTTGTCCTATGTCAAAACAAAGATGCCTTGTATTTTAAACCATGATCAGTGAGAAAAGATGCTCTACATGTACAGTACAGGTAGTTCTTGACTTATGACCATAATTGAGTCCAAAATTTCTGTTGTTAAGTGAGACATTTGTTAAGTGAGTTTTGCTCCATTTTTATGACCCTTCTTGCCACAGTTATTAAAGTGAATCACTGCAGTTGACAAGTTAGTAACTCGGTTGTTAAGTGAATCTGGCTTCTCCATTGACTTTGCTTGTCAAAAGATTGCAAAAGGTGATCACATGATGTTGGGACACAGTAATGGCCATAAATATGAATAAGTGGCCAAGCATCTGAATTTTGATCACATGATCATGGGGATGCTACTAAGTTGGAACTGTGAAAAATGGTCATAAGTCACTTTTTTCAGTACCGTCGTAACTTTGAATGGACACTAAATAAACTATTGTAAGTCAAGGACTACCTATATACGGCCAGTGTGTTGGGTTTAGTTTCTTCAAGTAACCTTCCATCACTGTTAAAAAGGTAGAGTTTCAGGGAAAAGCATTCAGAATGGATTCAGATGCTGCTTCCCTTCCTTTTTCCAGAACCACAAAGCCAGGTTTCCCGGGGTGTGTCCTGATTAGCAATAAAAAGGGGAAAGCATGATCCAAGTTAATTTTCCAGTACTAAAAGGAAATGGTGTTTCCTGTATTATACAAAACTGGTGCCAATAAGACTGACACAAGAATCTATTGTCTTTTTTAACAAAGACATGGTAAGAAAGGATGCCTGTGAAAATAGACCACTGCAACAGGGAACTTTTGATCTTGAGAATAAAAGTGCATGCACATTGGGAGACAAAACTGGAGGATACACCCATCCAGTTTGTAGAGCAAGTAGTCACTAACAGTTACTCTCCCAATGCATCACAAGAATGATCAACAGTGTAACTCTATGGTGTAGCTACAATATTCAGAAATAAACTATTAAGTTCACTGGGTTCACTTCCAGGTAAATGCTTTCTAATTTCATATGATTTCACATTTTAGAATATTATCCCTTATTCCATTTGATATTCCAGTAAAAGAAAAGAACAGATAAAAGAAAAGAAAATCCAAGATTTCTTATACAAGTCACTGCTGATATCTTTTTCTTGGTTAAATGAACAGAATTTTAACAGATTTCCTGCTTCTGCCATATATACAATTTTAAATTTATGTCTAAAAAAAAACTCTGCATAAAATTTTTTTTTGTTCTTTAAATATTCTCTAAGATTCTTCTAAGATGTTCTTATTGCAATATAATCTTGACTTGGGATAAATATATAAAATAGGATAAAGATTTTAAATAAAATTACTTATTTTGCTCTGGAGAGATTCTGTAAAGTTATAAGTAGAAAAAGATGCCTTAAAGATGTTGACACCTAAAATCCCCATTCAGCTCTCTTTTGTATTCTTAGTTGATGAATTAATTGGTGACATATCACCTTTTATTTATTTTATCTATTCTGCTAGGTTTGCTTTATCTATTTGTGATAACAGGAAATAGGAAAGAAAAACTTCAAAACAGTCCCACCTATTAAATTCTACATTATCTTCTGCAGATCCACAAAAGGTACTTAAACAGATTGCCTAATGTGTTAATCATATTACTTAAAGAATTGACTCAGGCAGTTATTTCACTGAGTGGACCCAGGTAGTGTAAAAGCTTAAACCTAAAATCATAACATAAATAATATAACTATTATTTTTTTAAAAAAAATCTTATATTATTGGACCATAATAATAACTGTCCCAAAATATTTAATGAAAACGTAGTCAATTCTGCACAAAATTATTTCTTTGTTGGTCTACTACATCTTCAAAAGAAGGGACTATGTTCAGACTCAGGACTCTGAGAAGTATTTAGGAAGAGAAAAGAAATTGAAGAGAGTGAATTCATGACAGGAAAGAATGTCTCCTAAACTGCCTTTTGAAACACGGCGGCTCTTCTTCAGATGTTACTTATCTTTTCCTGTTAAGAAATGTCTAGTGCTTGTGTCTGTTAGAGTGTAATGCATCCTGTGGTGTGATCACCAATCCAGGCCATATTTCTTCACAGATGCACTGGAATTCCACTCATTCTTTTAAACCACACAGATAATATAGGAAAATATGAGTGTGTAAGTGCAGGACATATAGCATCCATAGAGATAATTGGTCTTTCCGTGGTAGATCCAGATGGTACATACTCTAAACTTACCATGTTGATTCTAGTATTCAGTGAAATCTTATGGATGTCACAATTAATTACAAAAGGAATAAAAATGTATAATGCATATTAGCATGTACTATTATTTCATTTAAGTGAAGAAAGATTTTTCTAGAGTGCACATTCTCTGGGTACTAATAAATATTAAATTACTGTAGGTAAAAATAGGATTTTTTAAGATCCAGGTATACGATTAGAAGTGAAATAATAATACTGAATAAGTAATATAAAGAAAAAAAATCAATATGTAAGAAACTCATGGAAAACTTGAGTGGTCTGGATTGAAACAGGTCATCCTGGATAAGATGTGACCATCTATGTGGTCACTAAGAGTCAACACCAGTTTGATGGCATATAATCAAATCAAACCTTTTTTTATTACTGCTACTTTTATTACTGCTGTTGCATTAACTAGAGAGCTAGTTTTGTGTAGTGGTTAACGTACTGGATTAGAAGGTTTAGTCCCCTCTTTGGCAAAGAAGGAATCAAGGGTAATGTGGAGCCAGTCATTCACTCTCAGCCCTAGGAAGAAAACAATAGCTAACCATTTCCCATAGTGCTGCCAAGAAAACTGCAGATGCCAAGAAGATACTTGAAGGCATGTACCCATCTCTCAGTATATTTTATAAGTTTATCTTTTTTGCTATCACATATGCAGCAAAAATAATTATTCTTATATTTTTTTATATAGTTTGATTCAGAATTACAAATTCTGGGAAATCAATAGAAATTCTTGGATATTTAAGGAAATACATTATCTGATATACTCATAAATGAATAAACAATAAATAATATAAATTTAAATTTAAAAAGAAATATATTAGGAGCAGCAAAATTTAAGAACTTTTTTAAATTGGAAATTTTGTTGCTCATAACTAATAGGATGTGTGAAAATCTATGAAAGTTACAAATATCGACTAACTATTAAGTAGAGATATGGAAAGATCTGATCTACAGTACGTTTCATCCTCCCCCCCTCCCCGCCCATTCCAGATTTCTTCTATTTCTGGAGTTTCAAATTTAGGGTAACTTCAGTAAAAAACAACAACTCTGAACCAGGCAAACCATTAAAGGAATCTGGTCTGTCTATGCTTAGGAAATGAAATAATTTCAGCTTGCTGCAGTTCTATCTCACACACTGAACTCAAGGTCTTTGAGTTGGAGATAATTTAGATTAGTTGTAGCCATTTGTGTTAGTTATCACCTTTAAAGCGCTCCATGGCTTAGGACCTGGGTACCTACGAGACCGTCTTTTTCCACCAATAGCCTCCCACCGACCAGTTCGTTCTCACAGGGAGGGACTACTCAGGGTACCGTCAGTCAAATTATGTCTACTGGCGACTCCCAGGGGGAGGGCCTTCTCTGTGGGGGGCTCCAACCCTTTGGAATGAACTGCCCCCGGAGATATGGAATATCCCTGATCTCCGTGCTTTCCGCCGTGCCCTCAAGACCCTGATGTTCCAACAGGCGGGGCTAAACATACGAACATGTGAATGATTTTTTAAATGTTATCTAATTCTGGGTTTTATTTAATTGACCAAACTAAGTAATAATTTTAATTAGCAATTTTATGATGTTTGTGTGTCTATATTTTTCTTGACTGTACACCGCCTTGAGTCCTATGGGAGAAAGGCGGTATAGAAATATAATAAATAAATAAATAAAATAAATAAATTTGAGTCATATGTAAAGAGTAACTGGTATGAAGCCTCCAACTCTGCTCTGGAAAAGTAGGGTAAAATATTCCCAAATTTAAAAAAAAAATCAAAAGATGTAGTTCAGTGTAGAACTACAGTATTTCAGATAACTTTGGGGAGATGAACAGCCATCCTAGGGCAAAATAATAGTTTTTCTTTTTTCCATGTTAAAATAGATATTCATAAATATAGGAATTTATTTAATGGGAAGCTGCATGTTAGTTGTACAGAGGAGTAAAGTGATAGCTAGATTCATGAAGCTATTCTTCCTGAAGCAGAGTCCTATTACTAGATGATATTTTTATAAGGTTATTAGAATGAAGTACCATGAAATTATTGCATGCTGTGGAAGTTGCATTTAAAAGTTGGTCCATTCAGTTGGTAAGATTTAACAAAGGATGATACAAAGATGGTTGATGAGGAATATTGTTTCACTCATTTGTGTTTGTGTATGTTTGTGTGTATGTGCATGCATATTCTTTAAACTAGAAGAAGAAACAAAGTAACAGCATAGATTACTGTGGTAAGAAAAATGTAATGGAAATGGTTTTCCATTTAGCATTTGACCTCCCATTACTGAAAACAGACAGTTAGATAAGCATGCACTAGCTCTTGCCCTTCTTTTATACCGCCAATTTTTCAATATGCAGTATTTTAAACTATTCAAATTGTTGGTTTGAGCTTCCTAAAGCTTCTTATCTTTCTTACCAATTTCTTAGATCTCTGCCTGTTTAAATCCACATTCCTCAATCAGAATATATGCAAATATTGCAGAACTGTGTCAAGCTGTTATTAGTACATTACTCAAAAAAACCCTTAGAGGATTTTTGAATAATTATCAAATCAATGAATAAACCCCACCCTCACCCCAAAAAAATACTAGACACTTGAATTACTCCTGAAGCTATATACAGATGTGGAGCTGGGCAACTGGTAACATCAGGGTTCTGCAAGTCCTCCATTTAGCATATTGAGATTTCTAAAGAAGATGGAGAAGATACTGTAAATAACATCCATATCTCATTATTGTTTTTAAGCATATATATCTTACTCTTCAGCCTAAAAGTCACTTGCATCATCTTGCATTTCAGACTGGGTATAGTTCCAGTACCAGGATGACTATTTCTAGGATAATGGAATTCCAATTCTTGATTGCTGTTGCTTCTTCCAAAACCCTCTTTTCTTATAAAGATGGTATCACAGCATAGAGCTGCAGTTTCCTTTGCAGTTTTTTGACAGTTGGTAGATAGGATGTCTCTTTCTGGGTAGCCTCTATATCCCTTGTTTGTGCTCTGACCTTTACATTCTTATAGCCAGGATGTTCCCACATATGTTGCCCACATAGATGAAGCCCAAGGAACGGTTACTGGAATTTGAGATCCTATCCTGGTATTTCCTGAAAGAAGATACAAGAGTTTAAAAACTAAGGAACTCAAAATGATCAGTCTTGGTAGGTGAAAAAAAGAGCAATATGAGATGGTATCATTGGGGCAATCAAAACAAAGGAATATTATAGAAGCAATCTTCTCCAATTTCTGGGAAAACTCTAGGCTATGGAACATTTTACATAAGCATCCGTAGAACCAGAGAAGTGCTATGTGTGAATCACAAAGATTGTAATGAAGAACTCCCTTTTGGTGGCTTAACAGATAGTCTCTTTCTAAGCCAGATTTTGTAGTTTGCAAGCCAGCCTTTTTACTCTTATAGCCAATTATACTTTAGAGCAAGCAATCTCTGTTCATTAGATTCAGTTTACTGGCTTTATTATCTGAACAAGATATAAAATGTTATTAGGCAATTTGCAGTCTGTGTCACTTGTTCAAGTTGTTTGTTCAAAATGTTGAAAATTATTCTGCATTTACTTGACATGGATACCAGGGGGACAGGAGGACACATCTAGTACTATACTCTTACAAAATGGCGGCCATTGTGAAAAAAGCAGTTACATTAATTTAGCAATATGCTGCCTCTTATTCCTTCTAGATCCCCATTCTATATTATTCTTCTTTGTCTGAATAATTAGCTGTAGCTGCTGCCTATTAAGTGACATCTGGAGTCTGACAACACTAAAGGAAGTATTAGAGAAACAGACTGGCACCACCAGGTACCATGTTGGACCTACAACAATGAAGAGATGTCCACCATAACTATTCTTACACACGGAACAGACATATCAGTATACTTTAATGTAGAAAGTAGAAAAAATGGAAATAATTGTAAAAATACCAGATAGGATACAATGGATTCAGTTCTTTCATTGCAAATTTATACCGTATGTATAGCATTTGAGAAGAAGATATTATCAATTTTCTCTTGTAAAATAGGTGGGGCACCAAATGAAGGTATTTACTATTTTGAACCAAAGGTGTTTTTTTTTTTCAAAAGACAACTGGACTTTCTGGTTTTTCTTTTTCTTTGAAGATGTTTCGCTTCTGATGCCTCTTGGAAAAAAAAACACCTTTGGGATAACCATGATATGGAGGACTGAGAATCTCCATTGACATTTACTACTTTGATGTATTTAAATATTGATATAAATGACACTAGTTTAAAGATAAAACAGTGTTCTTTAAAAGCATTGTCAGTGTCATGGAACTGCGCAGCTGGTGTCCAAATGAAGCCATGGACATGAACTTGTAGTTTTATATAAATAAATATATTTATATCAAACAAGATAGTCAGGCAAACAGGAGCATCGTGAGGTAAATGAAACACAGCAGGAACATCATGAGGTAAATTACAGAGCACACACAGGAAAAAAGGTGGGAAAAAGGGAAACTCCCCCTCCACATCCACAGCAACCAATCACAGCACAGATTGCCTCACACAGAAGCTAGCAATCTACAGCCAATTAACCATAACTGTGTGTTCTGGCTCACTGCGCAACCCCACTGCCCCAATTTAAATATTTATTTATTTATTCAATTTGTATACCGCCCTTCTCCTAGTGGACTCAGGGTGGTGCACTGCCAGAACTAAAACACATACCAATACAAAATTTAAAATTATTAAAAGAATTACATAACTTTGGCCCAAATTTAAAACAATTCAAATTAAAACCCATTGACAATTTAAAAAGCTAAAAAAAAAGACTAAAGAAGGGGGGGCGTTCACGCCAGCCCTGCTTGATGGAAAAGAAAAGTTTTCAGGGCTCGGAGAAAGACCCGGAGATCCGATATCCTTCGTATCTCCGGGGGCAAATCGTTCCAGAGGGCAGGAGCTGCCACAGAGAAGGCCCTCCCCCTGGGGGTCGCCAGCCGACATTGCCTGGCTGACAGCACCCTGAGGAGTCCCTCTCTGTGGGAGCATACTGGTCGGTGGGAGGCTATCGGCGGCAGAAGGTGGTCCCGCAAATACCCAGGTCCTATGCCATGGAGCGCTTTAAAGGTGGTGACCAATACTTGAAGCGCACCCGGAAGACCACTGGAAGCCAATGCAGCTCACGCAGGAGAGGTGTCACATGGGAGCACCCCCTCGTTCCCATAATCCCCTGCGCGGCCGCATTCTGCACCAGTTGGAGCCTCAGGGTGCTCCTCAAGGGGAGCCCCATGTAGAGAACATTGCAGTAGTCCAGGTGGGAAGTGATGAGTGCCTGAGTGACTGTGTGTAAGGAGTCCTGATCCAGAAAGGGACGCAACTGGCAAATCAGGTGAACCTGATAAAAAGCCCCCCTGGCCATGGCCGTCATATGCTCTTCTAAAGACAGCCATGCATCCAGGAGGACGCCTAAGTTGCAAGCCCTGTCCGTGGGGGCCAATAACTCACCCCCAATAGCCAACAATGGCACTAGTTGGCTATATCGGGACGCCAGAAGCCACAGCCACTCGGTCTTGGAAGGATTGAGTCGAAGCCTGTTACTCCCGATCCAGATCCACATGGCCTCCAGGTACCGGGACATCACTTCAAGAGCATCGTTGGGATGGCCTGGGGTGGAGATGTACAACTCCACCCCAGGCCATCTAACAGTCAGCATATTTATAAAGTATATTAATTCCCTTCTGGCTAAGTCAGTGAATTTTTATGTCAACAAGGTTATTGTTAAAATACAGTGCATTCAGAAAGAATTTAGACCCCCTTCACTTTTGTCAATTTTGTTATGTTGCAGATTGAGTCTATAGTTGTTGAAATTCATTTCTTCCCTCATTAATCTACACTCAGTCAGTACCCCATAATGGCAAAGTGAAAACAGAATTTTAGAAATGTCTGTAAAGCTGGGAAACCCTGTTCTACCCTAAATAGTTTAACGTATTTTACTCCAAAATAATAGATGTTACTCTTAACAGAGTTGGAAGGGGCCTTGGAAGTCTTCTAGTCAAACCCCTGCTGGAGCAGGAAATCCTATACCATTTCAGACAAATGGTTGTCCAATTCAATCTTGGATTGATAATTTTGCCCACAAGAAGATGAAGCTGGAACATGATCTCAATAAGAGATAAAAGAAAAGAAAAAAAATATGGATGACAGCAGAACTTGCCATTGACTGAAATCAATTTCCCCCCTGCCTTGAGAATGGCATGAATAGGATCCAACTTCCAAAAGTAGGGGTGGCCAGAGTATATGGTTTAAAAAAAGTCATGATGGCTGCCATGACAATACAATCAAGTCTACCACACTATATATAAAAAAAGAACTTCCTTTGTGGCTGCCATCTTGACTCTTCTGATCATATGTTGTAGATGCCCCTGTCCAAACACCAGCCATATATTTACTTCAGAGAGCATGCCAAATGCATTTTGTAACATGAAATTGGGTTGATCAGAAAAATATTTAAAAATTCCAATCATCTTTCATGTAAACATAATAAATAAAAGTTAAGTGCAAAAACATATGCAGACATGTAATATCACATCACAATATCAATGCCTTCAAGCACCCTCAAACAAACATATTTATGAGCATGGAGCAAAACACAGACATAAATCCAATGCTATATGTCTTGCTAAAACAAAAACAAGGAAAACACCCCATTTCCCAGATCCTGTAAAACACACATCCTATTAAAAATATACACCTGGAATAAGCATTCTGGATGAAGGAACAACAAATACAGGAAAGCATACCCCCACACAATAAACAAAAGATACATTCTCATAAAAAGTAGGCAAAGCAAATTTTTTTTGAATGCTTCCAGGCACTAGTAGAAAACAAGCAGGAATTGTCAATTCAAACTATGTTTCTTCAATTCATTTGCAAAATCAAGTCTGGCTTATTTGGCAAACCATAGTTAAAATAAAGTTTAGTGAAAAATAGCCAATTCCTTATCCAAGATAATTTTGGAAATCTTGGATGAAAACTAGAAAAAATATCAGTTGTTTGACTGTGGTCAGCACAAATCTGAAAAGAAAAATAAACAGTGGAACTTCATAACCTAATTATATTTTTAATATAAAAATAACATGAAGAAAAACTGAAAATGTGAAATTAAACCTACAAAATAAATATATAATTTTACTAATTACATCACAAATATATCCAGATAAAATGTAAGAAAAGTTAAAGGCAATAACAGATTCTGTATTCATCTTTTATATTTTTCACAGTACAGTCTTGGCTTAGATTAAGAAGAGGAAAATAACATAGTGGTCTCCAACTAATGAAGAATAACTGTCTACAATGAACAATGGAGGTCTATCACACAACCATCATGTAGCTGTCAGCATGCTTTGAAGGTGATCCAACAAAGAAAGCCAGTATTGGCAATGCATTTGGGTTATGGAGCACTGGCAAAGTTGAATGGAAAAGATTCACGGTAAGAGTGCATTTCGTGTATTCTATTTAGAACAGTATCAGATGTTTAGAATTTATACATTATATCTCAGAGCATTGTGGTAAAATTTTGAACAATACTGCCAGATACACAGTGAATTCAGCTTCCATGAATTACATTAGCTCAAATCTATATGGATATCGGACAGAACTGATGCAGCAGAAGCAAATTAGTGTTAATTAATTTTTGCTAGATATTCTTTTTTCATATCCTTGTCAGAAACAGTACCTAATTTATTTCCATTGTGGAAAACAAATTACACGCAAATCCTGAAGCACTGGTAAAATATGTCGATGAATCTCATTCAGAATATTGTTCTAATTCAGTGTTTCTCAATCTTGGCAACTTTATTTGACTGGGGAATTCTGGGAATTGAAATGCAGACATCTTAAAATTCCTAAATTTGAGAAACGTTGCTCTAACTCATAGATTTTCTTCTTAATGCTGTTTCATCATATTTAATATATTATTCACTGCTTTACATACACTTCCTGATATTGTTTACAGTCTTATGCTTACTTCTGCAGGTTAAAACAAGATGTGATACTTCTTGGTTTTTGCTGAAAAGAGACTTGAGAAAGCAGGGAAGGCTATTTGGATAAAGACTCAGCCCTAGAAAAGGGGAAGCCAAACTACTTCCTCTCTTATCTGCAGAATGGACATAATCCTAATCAGCACCACAAAATCTCTGTAAGGAGAAAGCAAATAAGATTTATCCTTGAACTGGAATGAATCAAAAGGAAAGTGCAAGGAGAAGAACATTAAAAAAAGCACTTTAACTGCTATTTTGATTCACTTTCCACTAGGATGAATGGATAGGTCTGAAACTTAAGATCAACAGAAACATGATCAGAGGATCTTTACTTTGAATGAATCTAAATCTAGAGAATCAGGTGAAGGCACTTAGTCTATTAAGGAAATTAGCCCATGGTCTGATGGAATCTGTACATTATTTGGTATTTTTGAGAAACCATACAGAAATGATAACGTGCCAGATGAATAGTAGAAAGCAAATATTATCCTATTTTGGAAGGGAATAGGTAGTTCCAGTATAGCGTGACCATTTCCTTTGATGATATACAGAAGATTCTAGAAGAGATTATAAATCACTCTTGAAAACACTGCAGTAGTGACTGGAAGTCATCATGAATTTGCCAATAACAAAACTTTTCAGACTAATCTTAACACATTTTATGATGGTTTATGATCATAATAAAGATTTATTATCTGATTTTATGATCACGTAACTTTATAGAATGTTGATTTCATTTGGCTTGAAAATAGTACTTATCTATACTCCTAGTGCTCCTATAGACAAGCTCCATAGTGCTTATCTATGGCTCCTAATTAAATTGAAATCTTATATCACAGAGTACCACAAGGATCAGTCCTAAAACTTTTTTTAGTATTTTTATTAATGATTTGGAAGAAGAAATAGAATGCTTATAAAATTTACAGATGGTATATAGTACAATTTGGTGGGTTGACTAATACTCTATAGCAGGGGTGTCAAACTCAATTTTATTGAGGGTCACATCAGGGTTGTGTTTGAGCTCGGGGGGCAGGGGTGGGCATGGCCAGCTTGACATCATTCATGCCTGTGGTGGCCTGAGTGCTCTGCCAAAGAAAATGGGCTCCTGAGCTCCATTGTTACCTGCAACAGCCTTCGGCAACCCTCTGCCAGTGAAAACGGAGCTCGGGAGGCGGGAGGCGGGAGGGCCCATCCCGAACTCCGTTTTCACTGGCAGAGGCACCACGGGCTGGTCCTTTGCTGTTTCCAGGACGGCCCCACATGCCAGATCTAAGCATCCGTGAGCCGGATCCGACCCCTGGGCCTTGAGTTTGATACCCCTGCTCTATAGGATGGAAATAAAATTAAAAACTATCTTGACAGAACACATAATGGACTGCAAGTAACAGAATGAAATTTAATAAATACATGCATTTAGGAATAAAATATTAGATGTGCAAACGTGAGATGAGCAATACCTGGCTTATAATACTCATAATACTTGTAAAAGAACTCTGAATAATTGATTGCATACTAAAGAGCAAATATTTTGATACAGTTGCAAATAAGGCAAATGTAATTTTAGGGTATATTAAATGGAATTTAATTCCAAATCACAGGAAATAATTGCTCTACTTCATTTTTTTGTAGTCAGATGCCACCTGGAACATTGATTTGTAATCTAATTCATTAGTCTCTTAAAATAAATATAAAATTGAAACCAGTTTTCCTTTTTACGTTTGATGGACAAAAAAACTTGAAAGAAAAATGGGAACTTATTATATTTGTTGACAGCATCAAGAATCTTATATGCAGAAAGATGGAAAGATGCACTAATTTTCAAAATGGAAGAGTAGATAGTAAATGTGACAGTGGAAATAGCAAAACTACTTTTTTTATTAAAGAGAATATAGTTGTTTCTACTTGGAGAATATCTAGTTTGTTTATATTTGGAAA
Organism: Pantherophis guttatus; assembly: GCF_059756535.1. Classification (NCBI taxonomy): domain Eukaryota; kingdom Metazoa; phylum Chordata; class Lepidosauria; order Squamata; family Colubridae; genus Pantherophis; species Pantherophis guttatus. Next base: position 24,573,707 of record NC_142067.1, read on the forward strand.
CCGCTTCTGGACTTTTTGTCTGAAACTGAAAAAAGAATCAAACCTTTAGGTTTTGATCATTAGAACAATTTTGTTATAGAAATGACTTTAAATGTTATGAAATGTAAAGCAAAAGGTTGAGGTTGTTTTTTGTTTCTGAATTTTCTGCACTGAAAAAAGTTAGAAAAAAGTGTTTTACTCTTTTGTACTTTTCTTTCTCTCTTAGTTCCTAACTTTTGGGTTTTTCCCCCCTGTATTTTTATCTTATAATGAAAATTAATAACATTTATAAAAGCAAACAAACCAAAATCCTTTGTATCTACCTTCTCTAATGGTCGAGGACTCAGACTCTGATACTGACTCTGAAGAAATTGCTCCGGTTGAACCATTGGAACAGGAGCCTCAGGGGACACCAAGACAGGAATCCCCTGACAAAGGTACCATGAGAAAAACTGGAGCAGTCAGATGATGACATACAGCTTCCAAGCTCCCAGACCCAGGGCTCCTTGCCAAGCAAGGAAATAACTCTCTTAATTAAAGAGAGCTGGCTGCAGCCTGATTTAAGTGGTAATCCTGATCCATGTTTCTCTGTTAGAAACAGCAATCTGACTGCCTATTCTGGTGTGTTGTTCCTGTGTATTTTGCTCATTTGGAAAATTTTGAACTTCCAACCCTTGGATTGGCTAATGAATCTTGGCTCGCTGAATTTTGGATTGGATTTTGTCTTTGCTTCTGTGCATTCCTGTTGGAAGCAGACTACCCAGGCAAGCTTTTATTCCAAGAGACTGTTTTGATATACATTCCATTCCCCCTCTGTCTTTCATCTTCTCAGCTCTCACTAAATTTCTATTATCAGCTGGCAAATATACCTGAAACAGGACACCTTCTATGTATATGTTGAGGAAACAGTTATTATCAGGTAGACGTTTACAACCCTGCCAAAGGTGTAGAGTATTTAGCTATGGAGCAACCTCTAGTGATCGTTTGCAAATATGACACCCCAAATATTTTGCTTTCACTGTAATACAATAGATATCTTGTATGTTTCTGCTTCTCTACGATGTGCTGAGATCTATTTGTGTGAATTTGTGTTACATACAAAAATTCTACTTGTATTGGCAATCTTTCACTATAATTGAATTGAAAGGATATTTTGATTAAGTAAAGGCAATATAGCAGTAAATATAATACACAACATTGCCATACCTCAAAAAGACAAAAATAACAGGATTCTGAGATAAGTAAGCAAATAGTTGCGGGGTGAGGTATTATACGATAGATGTAAACTTTTTGTTTCAGGTTTATAGTAATCTTAACAACTGAGGTACCAAACGTAAATAAATAAAGTTAGTTTATAACATCTTGTTTGGGACTGATTCCATAATGGCCACAATATCAGGTTTTCCTATCTCTTTCTTTTTAAACACCTCGTCTTAGGAAAGTCTTAGAAAAATTAAAACTAACAGTTTTATTTTACTTTAACATCCAGGTTGATCTTAACAGAATTTCTGTCTTCCTCACCCACTAGACTGTTTTATTTTTACATTGAAAGTTATTTTTAAAAACAGTAGCATTATCAATATGTTGGATGCAAACTGAAATAACTGGTAACAGCAACCAAACAAAGCAATCTGGTCTGGCAAAGTTAGCAGCAACTTTTTTCACTACAATATTTTTAAAAATACTTTCACCAGTTTCAGGAAAGGGTGGGTTCAAGTAGGGGTTTCCTGAGGCATTCAGAACACGATTTTAACGTAGCAGTGTGTTAAAAGAGGCCCCCAGAGAGTTTTGTTTTGGAACACACTGACGCCTACACATTATTATCTTTGCTACGTTTTGCAGTGTTGTGTGAAAATTATTTTTAATCTTTAGCAAAACATGCCTGTGTTTATCTAATATGCAGAAAAAGCTAAATAATTTAAAACAAAATCACTTTTCAAATAACTAGATCTACAATCAGCCCTGAAACATAAAAGTCTAGCACAGATTAACAAGAAAGGGTTGGTTAGGGATCAAAGAACAAGTGTTTATTTTATTTCATGAATGCTAATAAAGACTTTCACTTTTTTAATTTATTTTTTTTAGAAAAAGAACAAAACACAAAGAAAATTACTATGCAAATACATACAGTCTTGAAGAAAATAATGCATAAAAACTGCTGAAAAAAACAGGAGGAAGAAAAAAACAAAGTACAATATACTGTTATAACAGCTATCAGTTACAATTCTATATATACTTATATAATGTAAATATTATTCAAGTATGTATATTTATTTCTAATACATTTATTAAGACATTCACTTAAACAAGCTCATGAATCACTCTTGACAAAGTTCTCTTAGTAGTTGAAATTTTCCCAAACAGAATTATTATTTTTTCTATAGAAGTTTATATATATATATATATAACAGGTTGTTTACTGACATTGCAAAAGTAAGTTAATACTTCCATTACCGCTTGTACTATTAAAGTTCTATTACATCTTTTTGAAAAGTATCTTTTTTTGTCCTCAATTTTGTCTATTCCAAGACTGAAAACTTAAAGCTACTTACCATGGATTGGTCAACACAATATAAATTACCAAATAGAATTATACACTTATTGAAATCAATGTCCATGCTTGAATTTATGTATTTTCATGCAGAGAAGCATAACCTACTTGCTTAAAACAAATCATAAATTTTGAAAGTTACCATCTTCATAATTAACTATGTACATTGACTATTATCAGTTCTGGAGAATTTTCCTTGGCTGACACTATTGTTTTTATGAACATAAGGAATAGGATAAATAAAAGTTAAAAGACACAAGTGTATCTATTTTTTATTACTGGAAACTATTGTAAAAGTTTCAAAAATATACATATTTTACTCACATGAGCACTCCTTGACTTAGGACTCTAATGAAGCCTGTATATTATAGTTGCAAGAAGTGATAGTCGTTAAGCGAGGCACCCATGATTGCTTCGCTTAAGAACCCCTATCCCTGCTTTCCCCAATGCGGTTGTTAAGTGGGAGACCTGGGGCAATCCACATTCCACTTCCTGTCCCTTAGGGTCCCTGTAGGCCTTGGGTCTGCTCCCCACCCCATTAGGTCTCTTGCCCTCCCCCTCCCCCTCCCCACCTCCTATCATTGACTGCTGCACACTTATCTTCTGTAGATATCTGAAGCTTTATGTTGGGGAAGGTGAGCAGGTCACTCCCAATCTTGGCACACCTGAAGGCCATTCCAGAAGTTGGCACCATTTTTGGAGCAGCCACAATTCATTGCAGCCTCTCCAAAAAATAGTGCTGTTTCCTGGGTGGAGCCCCTCATTCTAGGGATGCCAAGGGGTGGAGCGTTCTGCTCTCCTTCACCAATGCATGTTCTGAAACTCTGGGGATCACATTGAGCAAGGAGAGTGGGCCACTTCACTTGTTGGTATCCCTGAAGGCTGTGTGGCTCCATCTTGGAAGTGGGTGCCATTTTTTGAATCAACACAATTCATGGTGGCCACTCCGAAAATGGTGCCTGCTTCCTGCAGGGATGCCGAGGGGTAGACCAGCCTGCTCCCCTTCCCCAAATTAGATTAAATGGGTGGCCATACAAATTGAATAAATACATAAATAGGTGCCAGCTACCAGAAGACTAGCATATGATTCAAGTCATTCGCAACAGAATATATCCAATACCATAGGAGTGTGTTTTTTTAAACAGAATGAACTGAAAGAGTGGACCAGGTCTGATTCAATACAAGTTTACATAACTAATGCTAATTCAGTCTTATTTGCTAAAAGTAGGTGGTCCAAACTATTTTAACTTTTCTGAGTTAAAGTTGTATAGATTAATATCATTCTGCATTTTTTAATGGAAGGGTTATATATACTGCTTAAATTAGCTACTGGAAGAAACGCAGGAGATAAAGCTAATGAATGAATGAATAAACATTCATAAACAAACAAATAAACATTCTGAGGTAAGAACTTTGAGCTCGGTTAGATTTACTTTGTTAACTTGGAGAAGATTATCGCCTACCTTATAAACTTCAAAGATTAATTAAAAGAAAGGCAAACCCAGGAGGGTGGGGGGAAGGGGAACAAACCTGTTGGCAAAACTTTCTCACTATTTATATTTAGCATGCTACCCTTTTATGGAAGTCTGCTTTTAAGGGAAACCAAATTATTAGTGCAACAATACATTCTTTTGTTATATAGCCTAAACATATGTCAATTATGTACGTGTAATGAGGGTGTCGTGTCTATATCCTACATCTACAAGGACAACTTTGAAATGTAAATGATTCACATCCTGATCAACAAACACAAATATAAGAGAGAAACATGAAAGATTTACTTTTTTTCTAGGAAATTAGCTAAGCAGAAACTTAAGAACATTCCATACTTTTTAATAAAAAATCCCTTACATTAATTAAGCTAATATTTGTTTTGCAAAATATAAGTATGTAGAAAAAATACACTCAAATATCAGGTATTAAGTTGTTCTACTATACTATTTGGCAAAGATCAACCTTTCTTATAATATGACTAAGTATTTTAAGGTATGATGGCATGCAGATCATGCTAAGCAAAACAACAGAACAAAATTCTGTTATTAGAGGCTGTCTTTGAGCAAGGAACAGAAGCATAACAGCTGATGCACTAAAAATATTTTGCTAAAAGATGATACTGATGCCCATACTAATGCCCATACCTACCAATAAAAAAAACCCTTGTCATTTGATTAGTAGGTATCTACAGGTAATCCTCGATTTATGACAACAATTGAGCCCGTAATTCTGTTGCTAAGAATGACAATTGTTAAGTTTTGCCCCATTTTACAACCTTTCTTGCCACAGTTGTTAAGTGAATCACTGCAGTTGACAAGTTAGTAACTCGGTTGTTAAGTGAATCTGGCTTCCCCATTGACTTTGTTAGCAGGTTGCAAAAGGTGATCACACGACCCCAGGATTCTGGAACCATCATAAATCTGAATCTAATGCCAAGCATTCAAATTTTGATCGTATGGCCAAGGCTGAAAATCACTCCTAAGTCACTTTTTCCAGTGCCATTGTAACTCTGAATGGTCACTGAACAAATGGTTGTAAGTCAAGGACTACCACTAAATTAATAGCTGTAAGATAAGGCAATAAATTATTCACTCATTATTTTATTATGCTCCAGCACTACACTCCCATTATAAATGGGGCATTTTCTTTTGTTTTTTTACCTGCTATTCTTCAAAAAAGGGCACTGATGAGTGAAGTCAAGACTGGTTTCAAGCTCCTTCTATGCTGTTCTACCTCTGCTATTTCTCCTTTTGGATTAGTTTAGATAATGAAACCTCAAGGAAATGAGGCTTCACTTTTTACAGTGGTGGCCCTTTTGAAGATAACTTCAGAAATATCTCTCACACGAAGGACTAGACCATATTGTATTGTATATCAATAAAACCATCCATTCACGTGCTAATTTTGACAAAGTATTGGATGTAAATATATTAACCTTTTCATAGTTCAGAAAAGAAATGTTGCTGGAAGGACAATGACAAGCCTGGAGAATATCCAAAGAACCACCAATGATAGTAAAGGAAGGCACTGAAGTAAGAAAGGTATGAGAAACAGTTGCCTAAATGTTTAAGCTGGGAAAGAGAAAACTGCAGGATATCCGAAGGACCGAATTGTTGAACGTGAAAGAGACTTCTTTTAGAGTTGCTGCAAAATATAGCTTAAGAAACAATGGATTTAAACTATAAGGAAGATTTTGGGTTAATGTCAGGAAACATTTCACAACAATAAGAGCTTTTTAGTCATGGAACAGATGGCGGCCACGAATAATAGATGGCCAGTAGTTCTCATAACTATTATAAAACCAAGCATTTAATAGCCGTCTTAGAAGAGTTCAAGAAACGTTGACTGATTGTGCTTGGGTCGCCTATATTTTGCACGCCGTAACATTAAAAAAATAAATAAGATAATGCAACTCTTTTTCCTCCCCACTTTTATTTTGACCTCCCTGTGAGAAAATATCCCAGCAGGACTGTCAGAAATAGAAACCAGCTAATAATAACCAATAATTTGTGAAGTCGAGACGCTTAACCCTCCCACTCCGTCAACAAAGGGAGAAGAATAAACGCAGCACAGTACGCTAGAAAACAATTTTCTCTCCGCAAACGGCCGCCTCCTATTGGCGGGTAGAGGAGCTTTCCAAGCCCCGCCCCCTCCCGCGCGCCGAGCTCATTTCTCAACCGTACTTTCTTCTCCCGTCGCGCGAGAATTTCGTACACGTCGGGGCGGGCGTATTTGACGTCACCGCACGCTCTCGTCACCTGGAGCCCGCGGAAGGAAGTAGCCGCCGGTGACTGTGCAAAGATGGTGAGAGGGTCGTCGCGGGGTTGAAGGGAGGCGAAGAACGCGCGGTGGGGGGTGGCTGGGTGGCTGGGCGAAAGGGGGTGGGGGGACACGAAGCGCGGAGAAAGGGAGATGTGGGAAGTTCCGCCGCGATGAGCCGAGGAGCGTTGCTCTCGCGTGCTGTGGAGCGATTGCCGGACAGAACCGGGATTTTAGGCAGTGTGTGTGTGTGTGTGTGTGTGTGTGGCTAATGCAGAGGTCTTCAAACTTGGGCGCTTTAAGACTTGTGGACTTCAACTCCCAGAATTCTCCAGCCAGCATAGCTATAGAGCAGGGATGGGCAATTATGGCCCGTTTACGACTTGTGGACTTTATTTCCCAGAATTCCTGTGCCAGCATGTTTATCTCAGGAATTCTGGGAAATGAAGTCCACAAGTCGTAAAGGGGCCATAATTGCCCATCCCTGCTCTATAGCATAGCATAGCATAGCTGGCTGGAGAATTCTGGGACTTGAAGTCCACAAGTCTTAAAGCGCCCAAGTTTGAAGACCTCTGGGCTAATGTGTGGTTAATGTTCAATGCTGGCTTATCCCTGGCTTCCCCGACGGGGTTCTGCATTATCAGAAGGAGGCCTGGTGGTATCTTGGTTCTGAGAGTCCAGATGGGCGGCTACATTGTCAGGTGGATTTCCCCCCCCCCCCAATTTTGTGGATTCTGCATCTCTTTCCTTTATTAACTAGCAAGAAAGTCTAGATTTCTGCAGGATATTGGTGGGTAAAGGATCACGATTTAATATTTTATTTATTTCAGCAATTTATTCAGGCTTTAGGCGCGGTTCGGGGTGGCTGGTAATGGCATTACTACGTATTCACATTTAAAGATTTATAAGGGATGTTTCGCTTTTTAATTTGTTGCTATACTGGTGCAACTGCAGCCGAATAACAACAACTTTATTGTCATTATATGTGTATACACAGTATACCCATACAACGAAATTCACTTAACACCCAAAGACCAGGTCCAACACACATAACAATCCTTCCTTTTAATGCTTCCTTTAAAAAAAAAGGGGGGGGGGGCTGTGTTACTTGTCAGTTTGCTTTTCTTCTATACTGCTTTAGGGAAGCTGATCTTTTGTCAAAAAATTTGACATGTTTTGAGTTTGACAAAAATTTTACATGGACTTCACCATGTAATAATTCACTAATTGGATTAAGACAGTAGATTTGGTTGCAGGCTTTACATCTAAGCCTGCTTTCCATTTCAAATGCATTCTGTAGCCCAGAAATATGACTGCATGCATGCTTGAAAAACCACCGATGGAAAAATGATAATCCTACAAAAATATTAAACTAAGATTGGGAAAACCCAAGTTCAAGTAGACACTCATCTTTGGAAGTTCATGTTACTTTAGGTCAGCCATTCTATTTCAGCTCACTTTACCTCACAGATTATGGCTATGGGATAAAATTAGAAGAGGGAATGTTTGGTGCTGGAGAAAAGGCTGGATATGAATTAGAAAATAACATCTGTATGCAAATATTGGTTCTTCTGACTTCGTTAATCCTGCTGAATCAGTCTAAAAGAAAAAAAATATTTTATGTTGACTGATACAGGGGGACGTATAACAAGTTCCATTATTTGCAATGGCTATAAGAAAGATACAAAAGCATATGTTGACAAATAGTGTTGTTAGTATTAGAGGGGATGTATTGAACTAAAGTGGATATTTGTAATTTTACATGGATTTTGCTAAAAAGCATGGTTTCAAATAAATGTAAACACCACAATTAAGAAATAGTATCTTATGCGCAAATATTAAAACTATGGTGGCAAGATCCAACACATAAACACTTAAAGTATTTATGGGGAAAAAATAAATACTGGTACAATCATCACATGGAATGGACAACTAAACATAAAAATGAAATGAATACTTGATTTAAAAAAAAAAGTCTAGCAATGGCTAGAAATTGTGGAGATGATTGATTTCTAAGCAGCCATGTATAAAAAGACATTTTACTTATTAAATATGGTAGCATCACTCTTAGTGTTAATGGAAATGCAGCTTTTGAACAATGGCAACCATTCACTTTGCCCTGGGACCAGACCCTTCTTGGTTACTTTTGCTGGATCGCTGACTGCTGGCAAGATTTTTGCAGGATTTACTTTGCAAATATTTCACTTCCACAGGGAAGCAATAGCACATTAGTTTCAGTGTCATTGTTGGAAGGATTTCCTGCAGTTCAGCCTCTTATTTACTTAATCTATCCAGTTTCGGGCCTTGTGCTTTAATAAGTCCGCTCATTTTAAATTTATACACTCTAAATATTTGTAAAATAGAGGTGTGTGTTTGGGCAAAGGAAATGCCTGGAGATTCATGTCAGGATTATGTGGTGCAATAACCCATGCAGACTGGTTGAAAGAGACACAAATGTGCAGTTAAAATAAACAAGAGAAGCTGATGGTGGGAAAGGAAACAAGTGTTGCTAATACTTGTGGGAATCTTGGCTTCATAGTAATAGCATCAGCTTGTGTCTCAGTTCATAAATTAGTCTGTTCTATATTCCATGACTGCTTGTCATATGGTCTTAATTTTATTTCATTGTATTGTTTATAGTGAACAACTACTTAGAATTATGTACAACCTTTTGGGAATATTTAATATATTTTAGTGGGGGGGGGGCTGTCACTAAATAGGTAAAGCATTGGGGAGTCTTGTTCTTTAGCTTGATCACAGACCTTATTTCTACAATTTATGGTAAGTGTTTTCCCTCTTTATATACTTTGCTCGTTTTATAATGGATTTTTGTTGTAAATAAACAATTTTCCATATCCCTGATTTTTCAACTCCCCCTCTCTTTCTTTCTCTTTCCCTCCTCCCTCTCCGTTGTTTACTATATCAGATAGATATAGTACTTGGCTGCTAGAAGTACAAATATAATTTTTCTCGCTAAAACATTTTAGTAACTAACCCAAATTTATGGTTTCTGTACTCCTTTCATCTTCCTAGAAGTGAGAATGTTTAGAGATACTTTAAACGTAGAAAGAATTGTTGCCATTTGGCAAGTCCCTTGGTCAACTTTCTTTGATTTTTACAGTTTGATAGAAGTATGTTTACTCAGATTGCAGGAACAAAGGTTTAAATTGTATTGTTGTATGGAGTACTATGTTTGCTGTGTTGAGTTGACCAAGTATATATATGGATAAAAATATAAAAATGTTTCTGTATTGTTTTATAAAAAGATTTTAGTAATTCCAATAAGCCTTGTCACATATTAATTGTTATAGAAATTGTAGTCTCAAGAACTGTTTAAGAACAGGCTTCATACCAAAGTAATTGATTTAGCAAGTCAGAGAACAGCTAGTTATGTGATGAGTTGCACTGGGTGTAAATTAATTATCAAAGCATCTAATATAAACTATTAAGTCCAAACAATTTATAAAGTAAGCTTTAACTTCATTTGCTACTTTGACAGGACAGAATAGATCAAAACTGTTAGAGCATTAGTGATACAGCCCAGATTTACTACAAGATAATATGCTTCTGTGTTAAAAGTGTAGTAAACAGGAAAAAAATGATTTAAAAATGTTTTGCATTAACCCTAACTCTGAATGCTGTCATCTATAAGTAGTCCTCCACTTGTGACCACAGTTGGCCCCAAAATTTCTGGTACTAAGTGACACAGTTAAGAATTTTGCCCCATTTTATGATCTTTCTTGCCACAGGTGTTAAGGAAATCACTGCAGTTAAGTTAGTAATATGGTTGTTAAGTGAAATTGGCTTTCTCGTTGAATTTGCTTGTCGGAAGTTTGCAAAAGGTGATCTCATGACCCGGGATAATGCAACAGTCATAAATATGAACCAGTTTCCAAGCATCCAAATTTTGATCACATGACCCTAGGGGATGCTGCAAAGGTGGTAAGTGTGAAAAATGGTCATATCACTTTCTTCAGTGCCATTGTAATATTGAATGGTCGCTAAATGAATGGTTGCAAGTCAAGGACTACCTGTATTTAACAAGCAATTATTGTAAAGTTTGAAGTCTCAGTTGCACAGAATTTAAATGAACAATGTTGCCTGTCTACAATAATAGCTTTCTTCTGTTTAAGAATACCAGAGGGCTTGGATCTCAGCTGAAGGACTGCATTTCAGTGCCTGATTTTTCAGCTAGTGGAACATTTGAAAGTCATGATGTGATACACAGAGGGTAAGTACCAGAGGTTTATAGAAATATTAGGGTGACTTTCCTGTGTAATCAGATCAAATCATAATGATCAAATGCTTCTGCCTGACCTTTGTGTATTTTTGTGAAAAATAGTGTGGAAAATAGTTTATTTCCAAGTTCTAGTCAATTTCTAGACTAGCATCTTATTTGGGGGCTGATCTTTGCTTGTAATAAACTGAAATTTAAATCTATTTGGATATGCCAGATCTTCAGTCATTTAGTATAACTATAACTTCTACTCCTTAATAGACATGTTCAAGATCAAGTTAGCAAACCACCTTTAACTTTCAAAGGAATGGAGTCCATTTGTCACTTGTGGCTGGATATTTCCCTTTTCCAAATATCACTTTACCTTATTCTTACAGTAAAATATTTAATAACTTTTAGAATTTAAATCCAGTTATCCAGTTCTAATAAATAAATGCTTAATATATAGATTATTTCTACAGAATTATAGCCCTAAGACATTCCCCAGAATGCTTCCAACTTTAGGTAATGGAACCAATTCATTTTCTTGAATCAGGTGAAAAGTTCTTTTTATTAGTAGTAGGTAGTTGCCATTTCCCAGCTTGATGTCTGGAATAAGGGGTCTGTGCAAGTGTGTGTAGTTCTACATGCTGGAAATGAGCGAGACTTCTCCTGTGAATGAAGATTTTGAAGCTGACCCCTTTGGTTACCAGACTGGTAACAAAAAGATTTGTATGACTCTACAAATATAAATCTCATTTTGTCTTACTAGTTCTGTAGCACTGTCTCTTTGGAATTCTTTTATCTATGAGTAACCAAATCATTGTCGAAAATATGTAGCTGCAAAGGGTTGATACCAATTTAATGGTAAAATAAGTAAAATAAGACTAGGCTACTGAATATTTGGAGTCACACACCATGCTAAGATATATTTTATAAAATAACATTGGCTGGGTTCATATAGTACTGCAACTGCATGTCACACAGAACTCTGGAGTGGTCAGCCTAGTTTTCACGAATATTATCTACTCGTCTCATTTTTCTCTCACGATAGATACACCATAGTGCTAACAGAATATCCTGATAACTGATAGAGAGGGTCAGTTAAGAGTAAGCAAAATAAGGCTGAAATCTTAAATGTTATCAGTCATGGGGAAAAAAAAATACCTTCAGTCGTGTCCGTATAGTTTTCTTGGCAAGGTTTTCAGAACTGGCTTGCCTTTGCCAGCTTCCTAGGGCTGAGAGAAAGTGAGTAGCTCAAAGTCACCCAGATGTCTTTGTGCTTAAGATGGGACAAGAACCTATTGTCTCCTGGTTTCTAACCTGATGCCTTAACCACTACACCAAACTAGTTGGTTAAGGGAAAAAATTCCCATCAGCTTGATGTCTGAGCCTTGGTAGTACAGTGGTCTAAAGCACCCTGTTATTAAGACCAGCTGCCTGCAATTACTGCAGGTTCGAATCTCGCCAGGCTAAGGTTGACTCAGCCTACCCTCCTTTCTAAGGTAGGTAAATTGAGGACCCAGTTGTGGGGGCAATAAGCTGACTTTGTATAAAGTATACAAAAGTATGAAGGCTATTGCTTAGCGCATTGTAAGCCACCCTGAGTCTCCGGAGAAGGGCGGCATATAAATCAAATAAAAAAAAAAAAAGCCAAGTGGTGCTTGACGTATAAGTAGAATTGGGACCAGAATTTCTGTTGCTAAGCATTGTTGTTAAATGGTTGTTAAGCAAGTTGTGCCCGATTTTACAACCTTTTTTTGCCACAGTTAAAGGAAATCAGTGAAGTTGTTAAATGAATCATATGATTGTTAAGCAAATCCAGCCTCCTCTATTGACTTTGTTGGAAGCTGGCAAAGAACAGTTGTAAATGGCAATCAAATGACCCTGGGACATTGCAACCATCATAAATACCTGCCAGTTGCCAAGCACCCATATTTTGCTCATGTGACCATGGAGATGCTGCGATGGTTGTAAGTGTGAGAACACCTCATAAGTCACTTCTTTTTGCTAAACAAATGGTTTTAAATCAAGGATTACCTGTATACAAGAACTATTTATCTCACAGTTGATACAATTCAAGGCCACTGGTAAATTCCTGGAATACAATTAAAATGTTTTCAGTAGTATATAAATGTGCTAAGGGAGATATACTATATAGTGAACATTACAGTGGTAAAAATGAAAAAAAAATTATTAAAATAATTGTTGTTTCTGTCAGATTTTCAGGCTTTTAGAATTCAAAGTCTGTATTTGGAATGGCTTCTAAAGTTGGTGAAGGAAACCAAGACTGACATGTATATTTGCCTTCATTCACAAGACTTTGACATAAGATTTTATGTGGTATCTTTGTTTACTTGTGTTTGTAGCTTTCCACATGTGAAGAGTGAACTTTTTCCTGTTCATCCTTTGGAACTTTCCGAGAAGAACGTAAGTAGAAGGGAATATTATAGATAGGTATAGATGTAGTTATAGATATGAAAAACCTGTCCATAGCAAAATGTATTTCTCGGGTGCCTGAACTAAAGCTGAGACGTTCTAAACAACCAATAATTTACAGAATAGATACTTTTGAATAATTAGTACAAGCTGCAAAAATGGTAGCAGAGTACAAGAACACCTTGGTAGGGTTCTTTATGAGTGAAGTTGAAAATTCCATTGGAACATAAAATTCCTGTTGTCAATCATATCACCTTAGAGAAGACTAAATGGATAATAAAACACTCCAGAGTATAAGACACACCTTAGTTTTGGGGGAGGAAAATAAGGGGGAAAAAAGTTCCGCCTCTGCCTACCAACATCCATCGGTATTCATCTGGCTAGCGTCCTTAGCAAACAGCCTGGTCAGCTTCAGCACATTAGCCTGATTCGAGCAGCTGATTGGTGGATGAATCAGACTCCAGGAATATCCCCAGTCAGCTGTTCCCGGGGTGAACTTTAGCAACAGGTTCGCTGATTGTGAGCACGTGCCTCATTGGGGCAGATATGCAGCTTCAAAAATGCAGCTGATCATTGCAGGGCGTTCTAGTGAGTACAGCTGGGGAAGCACGGAACCGGTCCGACAAGGCAGCAGCATCCGAAAGCTCCATTTGAGAGGCTGCCTTTGCAAAGAGGAGCTCTTTTGCAAACAGAGCTTTTGGAGGCTGCAAAGGTGACCTCTTTTGGAGGCTGTTTGAGAGGCTCTCTGAGAGGACGTGCTGAGGCCGAAGGGTGGGGGCCGGCGGGTAGGCGGGGCTACATTCGGTGTATATGACGCACCCAAATTTTCACCCTCTTTTAGGGGTGAAAAAAGTGTGTCTTATACTCCGAAAAATACGGTAAGTCTGAAGCTTTATGTGATAGAAATTTATCTATAATTATATAATATACTCCAATTTGTACAAATTTGATGAAATAGACTAGTAAGATAAATTGCCCAGATTCTTATAAAACTTGGGCAAAGTCATCTCTTTTCCCTTCTCAAAATAGTCAAAGTTAAGAGGGCAATGCCAAATATATTGGTGGTGGGTGATTTGTGTAGGATTTGGATCATTCATCTGTTCATTACATGCGGTTCACATGAATTCAGTTGGTGTAAAACAGCAAAGCTGTATGTTAATGGAAAGGAATGTTTTGTTCTGACCTAGCCCCCAAACACGACAAACCCTTTGATGTGAACTCAAAAGATTCCTTTGTTAGGAATGCCAGCAGCCCCAGCAAAAAGTTTATCTCACAGCCTAAAAAGTCCATCCAGCCGGAAGATGAATAGTTGTCTGCCACACCTATTCATCTCCGCCTCTTGCCTTTTATCCCCAGAGCTAGGGTAGGGCCTTGTTAGCAGCCATGGCTCTTCCTTCCCCAGGATCGGCCCATGGCTTTCCACTGCTCTCCCCTTCTCTGCCTTCTGTGCAGCCATGAGTCAGGCACTGGACCCAGCTGTTCCTCTTCTTCTTCATCAACCACCTCCAGGGGCCTGTTGACACTCCATCTGAGGGCTGACGGACGGCTCAAGCTCCACCTCTCCCTCTCCCTCTCTGAAGCTCTATTCCTGCTTCCCCCTCAGAGCTCCCAAGTTGCCCTGATGCTGATCCTGACTCCCATGCCTCCTTCTCCTCTGATTCAGCTGCTGGAGGGGCCGGCGGCCAATAGGCGACAACATGCCTATTGAACTTTCTTATTCTGGACAGGAGATTTTCTTTTTCTGTACAGTGAGAAAAAAGTGAATATTAGCAGTCTCTATGTGCATAGTTTTTACTAAGTTAATTCACATCTGACTGCCTAGAATGTAAAATAATGTTTTTACCATTTCTTTTGGTAGTTTTCCTTAACTCAAGATAAAATGAATTTTTCGACTCTGAGAAATATTCAAGGACTACATGCGCCATTAAAGTTGCAAATGGAATTCAAAGCAGTGAAACAGGTATGCTTATTTTCAACAAAATAATTCTCCAGATTATAGTTTTTTTTATAAAAATTTAAAACACAAATTAAAATTTACAGAATTAAAATTGCTACTAATTATTATCTATCCCAGTTTGAAAAAATGTTGAACAATTAATAGCATGACACCAAATTAAAACGGGAGAAAGGCATAAAGCAAAAAACTTTATTTATTTAAGTTAGCTATTAACAGGGCGACTTATACTTAACCAGAGTAACTTGCAAACTGGTATTTTTGGATTCCCCAAATAATGGGCAAAAATGTTCATGTTCAAAAATGTTCAAATGTTAATTGGGCAAAAAAGTTAATTTTGGTAGGATTGTATATGAACTTGTTTTGCTCTATCCAGAACCTCAGGGTACTTGTTTAGGGCTTCCATAGTACAGATGGTCCTTGACTTAAGTTTGGTCACTTAGTGACCATTCAAAGTTATGGCAGCCCCACTCTTCCCAAAAAATTATGACCAAGTTCTGATGGCTACAGTTCCCCACAGCCACATGCCTGCAGTTAGAGTGCTTGGCAACTAGCTCATTTTGTGACTGATTGCAGTGTTCCAGTCACATGACTGCAATTTGAAGAGCTATGGTGGCCCAGTGGTTAGAATGCAGTACTGCAGGCTACTTCTGCTGACTGTCAGCTGCCAGCAGTTTGGCAGTTTGATTCTCACTGACTCAAGGTTGACTCAGCCTTCCATCCTTCCAACGTCGATAAAATGAGGACCCAGATTGTTGGGGGCAATATGCTAACTCTGTAAACCGCTTAGAGGGGGCTGTAATACTACTGTAAAGCGGTATATAAGTCTAAGTGCTATTGCTGTTTACAATGGTTTTTGCTATTTTTGTGATTGGTTTCTAGCAAAACACCCATTGGAATACATAAATTACCTTAATAATTGTGGTGGTAACAACCACCACAAAAAAAGAAATCAAATCAGGTCCAGTAATGTAGATGCCATCATGGCTGTCATGATTTATAATGGAAAATATGGCTCTGTTATGTAAGTTGAGCACCTATAAGTTTGGCATGGCCCAAGATGATGATTTATAATTGTGGGACTGTATACTTGAGCATCCATAGTATAAATTAGATTTAGTTGAACTTCATATCTCATTTCTATATTCTTTTAATTTATTATTTCTTAGTCCTTCTCTGAGTTTTGCCTAACTTTGCTTTATCCAAAAGGGAATGGGTAGCTACATATGTGTTTTGTCAGGATTATTAACTGAATATAAATTAGTGCTCTGGATTTATTTGGAATAAATCTCAGTATCTGCACTGAAATTTACTTTTTGATAAGTACACACAGAATTGTGTGAGGCTTCTAAAGGAAGCTTTGCTTACCCCTTGCAGAGCCATTTTTTCAAATTTTTTAGAGAACCCTACTAGGCATTACATGTTGCCTAGGGGAATTACCCCTTCATAGAATTTGCCATTTTATGATATTAAGTATAATGTAAAATAGTGTTAATTAACACTGATACCTCTATTGCCTGAAAAGTTGTGTGTCTTCCCTCCAGCCCCTTTAGTAATTTATTTTTCAAATGGAAGAATCACAGACAAAAAGTAATGTGAGGCCAGGACAGAAATATTATTTTGAAGAACAATTATTTCTTCTTGCTGACATCTCAGAAGAAGAGGGGAGATACTGTTTAACTGCAGTATTCCTGTACGGTGGCAAAATGGTAAAGTTCATATTTTTAGAATGTATTTTTTCAGTATATTTCATGCTACATTTACATCCTGCTTCAAACATTAAATAGGTGGAATACAAAAAGTACAGCCTGAGTGAGCAACTTGATACTGTTTCACTTGTTCCTTTAATATATCTCATTAGTAAATATGGATGACTAACTTGTAAAATCTTTTGTAGATCCAGCGCCTGCCTTTCCTCCACAGCTCTAATCTGGCACTGGATATTTTAAAAGGCAATGATGACTCCATTGGTTTTGAAGATATTTTTGGCGGTAAGGATCTTTCTGAAGTTTGGACAAGTTTTAAGTTCTAGGGAGACAAGACTGAACTTGGTCATATTCCCATGTTGGCATAGTTACATGCATGGCTGTACATTGCTGAGGGCTAGTAATAGAAACAACCTAAGGATATACTTATTGTCCCCTGCCCTTGGGCTTCTTAAACATTTTAATAGGCATCTACAGATAGTCCTCAACTTATGATCACAATTGAGCCCAACGTTTCTGTTGTTCAGTGAGACATTTGTTAAGTGAATTTTGCCCCATTTTACGACCTTTCTTGCCACAGTTGTTAAGTGAATCACTGCAGTTGATAAGTTAGTAGCCTGGTTGTTAAGTGAATCTGGCTTCCCCATTGATTTTGCTTGTCAAAAGGTTGCAAAAGGTGATCATGTGATCCTGGGACACAGCAACAGTCATAAATATGAACCAGTGGCCAAACATGAGTTTTGATCACATGATCATGGGGATGCTGCAAAGTTCGTAACTGTAGAACAGTTATGTCACTTTTTTCAGTGCTGTTGTAACTTTGAATGGTCACTAAATGAACTGTTCTAAGTTGAGTTTACTATATTGTAGTTGTTTACTATGTTGTAGTAGTTTACTATCAGGAAATGCTGGATCAGAATAGGTCTTCAGTCCAATCTATCAGAATTCCTTTTCATATGTGAAACCATCCATTTAGACATTTTGTAGAGTCTGCAGGGAAGAGAGGAAATATTTGTGTGGGATGTAAACACTGTAAGAAATTATTTGCTATATAACAAAGAAATACTAGATTTTATTCAGGCCTGAATAAAATTAAATTTGCTCAATATGGATTAAATGAAGAAAAGTGTAATGCATAAGTGACCCGTTTTCTGCCAAACATGCCTTCAATTGTCTTAAATTAACATTTTACTAAATCTCTTTTCCAGATCCTGCACAAAGTGAACTAATGGCAGAGCCTCATATGATGGTTGAACATAAACTTGGTTTATTATAATACTTACACATTACAGCTTTTTCTGTTCATCAGAACATTCCTACCTGTGTCTGTGAGGATTGAAATAAACTATATTAAATGAAAGTAAAACAATACTTGTTTTGATACGCAGTTTCTCAGCAACTCAGTGAAAAAAGCACAATAAATGTTACAAACATCCTGTTCTGTTTACTGCCAAACGTCTTATGAATTGGATTTTTAAAAAAGGAGATATGACTATATCCAACATTATAGTGGCTCATATTTATAGTTAGAGAAGGCCACACATCTAAATATAATCAGAAACAGGAAAATATGAAACTGCTTGGATTAGAAAATCTTTGCGGAAGAATTTTTTGCAATTTTAAAGCAAGAGATTTGCTGTTAATTTTTCTTTGCTCCTGATGGTTGATGTCTTTTAAACAATAAACATTTTCAATAAGCATTGGGACTTTTTCTGAGTGTTCAATAGCATCTTCAAAATTGTTCACCCCAAGCAGGACTTGTTTTTGTTAGGAGACTGTTGCATGTAATGCTAGCCTGTTTGTCACTAATGCCATTTTAAGACAGAAGCTGAATCTGGTGATAACCAATCATAAGAGCAGGTTGTTGTTGTTAATTGTGAAGTTGTGTCTGACCCATCGTGACCCCATGGACAATACTCCTCCAGGCCCTTCTGTCCTTTACCATCCTCTGGAGTTCATTTAAGATCACGCCTACTGCTTCAGTGACTCCATCCAGCCACCTCATTCTCTGTTGTCCCCTTCTTCTTTTGCCCTCAATCTTTCCCAGCATTAGGTTCTTCTCTAGTGAGCCCTTCTTTCTCATTAGGTGGCCAAAGTATTTGAGTTTCATCTTATATGCAGAGCACATCATGAGAAAGGCGGGGCTAGATGAATCAAAAGTTAGAATTAAGATTGCTGGGAGAAATATCAACAACCTCAGATATGCAGATGATATCACTCTAATGGCAGAAAGCGATGAGGAACTAAAGAGCCTCCTGATGCGGTTGAAGGAGAGTGCAAAAGTTGACTTGAAACTCAATATTAAGAAAACTAAGATCATGGCATCTGGCCCTCTCAATTCCTGGCAAATAGATGGTGAAGAAATAGAGGTAGTGACAGGTTTTATTTTCCTGGGCTCCAAGATCAGTCCCCCTGGCTGGGGACTGCAGCCAAGAAATTAAAAGATGCTTGCTCGTGGGAAGGAAAGCTATGGCAAATTTAGATAGCATTCTAAAAAGCAGAGACATCAACCTGCCAACAAAAGTGCATATAGTCAAGGCTATGGTTTTCCCAGTTGCAATGTATAGCTGTGAAAGTTGGACCATAAGAAAAGCTGAGCGCCAAAGAATTGAGTCCTTTGAACAATGGTGCTGGAGAAGACTCCTGCAAGTCCCTTGGACTGCAAGGCGATCAAACCGGTCAGTCCTAGAGATCACCCTGACTGCTCTTTAGAAGGCCAGATCCTGAAGAGCAGGTACTAGCCTCTAATACATTCTTTTGTCTACCTGAAATAATACCTTTATATTGAGCCTCATTTCCTTGGCAGGCACTCTTGCTTTTAGAAGAAAGCAGGGTATGTAGTTTCCTTTTTGTCTTCTAATATAACTAAGGCTGGATTTCAGCTTGGGTTTCTCCATTCCTGGCACACACTGACAAGCAGGTTAACAAGCATTTTGGGGCTACTTACTTGTAAATTAGGAAAGGACTGGGGAAAGGATGGGGAAATGTGCACAATCTGTTGCCTATTCCCTAAAGTCATCAACGGCTACGTGAAACACAATTACCAACAGAAACACATTGAACATTCAGTGGTAGCTTCAGGAATCTACTAGAAACCAAAAAACAGCTGAATTTAATTTGCCAGAATGGATTGCTCCCAGCGTCTAGTTCTGCATGTGGAATAAAAGAGCCTCAACAGTCTGAGCAAGTGGCAGGAAGCAAAAACGTTTTCCTCACATTTGGTTCCATGTATAAAATCCATCTGAAGATGGTTCCAGTTTAAATCTCAGTGCTGCTCATGTGAGAAACTTTCAAGATGCGGCAGCAGAACACTACAAAATAATGTGAAAACAAAACAATACGCACATGGAGTTACAGGAAATCCACTAAGCCATTCGCAGAACTTTTCCTATAGGCACTGAATGGGATTCCTTGAAATGCAGACCAAAGTGCTAGGAATTGCTTTTATTTCATTGCCTTGAATGCTCTATGGCGTTGGGATGAGTTAGCCTTTTTAGATTAGATTACTCACACATAGGTATAGAAATAGATTCACGTCTCACAGTAGCATTGAGCAAGTACAATGACCTATGCGCTTGCAACATCTTGGAAGAGAAGCATAATTGTATAGTTACATGGCAATTTAAAACAATAGCTGTAGACCAATTAGATGCATATCTTTGGTTTAATCGCAGAAGCATAAAAATGCAAAAGGTTTCTGAGCCAAATGGAAAATATATTTATATAAGAATTATATTAAAAACACATGAGAAAGATTACAAAATATACATAATTGCAACAGTGGGCAACAGAACACAAGACTGCTTCTCTAATCATAGCTTTTAGTCTTTATTAACAACAATAAAATGGTATATACTTACAAAAATACAAAAACCACAACCCACTAAAGATTGTAAGGTACAACCCTATATGGAATTACCCAGAAACCACAGTGTTCAATGGAGCCAATACATTATCAAGTGCACTTCGCTGCTGATGCATTTAGGCTACCCGCTTCTCATTTCACCTCAGTTTAAATATTGTCTTCAATGGCAGCCTGAAGGCATAATAAATAACCTGCTCTGCAGGCAGTTATATATTGCAGTACAAGCACTGCGGACCCTGTGTATGTCACTTCCATTATTCATAGTAAAATTCTCCTAAAATCACTGATGCATGGCTCTACCACTTGCCAGTTCCCAAGCAAAATCAAAATACCATTAAAAGTCTATTTCTTATGTCAAATTACATAGTGCACTTCAAAAGAAACAACACAGAAGAAATATTGCGGATTAATTGTCTTTTTGGCACATGTGATTTGATAGGTCATGTGACTAGCATGACTAAAGTTGTACACTTTTAATACATTAGGGCAGAAGTGCAGTGAGCACATTTTAAGGATTTAACAGAAGGTGGCAAACATCAGGTAGTGGCAACATATTTTTCTGTTAATATTCTAATATTTATATATCTCTTATTATTTTTATAAATAGCGCAAGGTGAACATACCTAATACTACTCCTCTATTTTCTCCAAAGCAACAACCCTGTGAGCTGGGCTGGGCTGAGAATGAGTGACTGGCCCAGAGTCACCCAGTTGGCTTTCATGCCTAATGTGGGACTAGAACTCACAATCTCCTGGTTTCTAGCCTGGTGCCTTAGGCATGATTCTTCTCTGTTGAGAAGAATCTATTTGGTTTCATAAAATCAAGAGGCAAAGGCTTTCAGAGACCATGTGCAATAAGAAGAGAGGTTTTCAGTTGAGTTTACTCTTCCCCTCATTCCCATATCCCTTTGTTCAAAATACACATGTACAGGGGATACAAATGGTACCCATTTGGATTCCAAGTCTTTACAGTATTGCTATGATTTTATGCTCATTATAATTGCTAAGAAAAATTTGAGGTAGAGGCAAGTATTCAAGCAAGGATTTCTCAACTACGTAAGAGAAATTTATACAGTTCTGTTGGATCAGGACATGCCTGTTGGTCATTCATTCATTCATTCATTCATTCATTTTCCTTCCTTCCTTCCTTCCTTCCTTCCTTCCTTCCTTCCTTCCTTCCTTCCTTCCTTCCTTCCTTCCTTCCTTCCTTCCTTCCTTCCTTCCTTCCAGTTTTTCTGCCAGAAAACTCTGTTTTTTTCTCAATAAAGATATGCTTTCTATTTTCTGAAGGAAATTTTAGTTTACAGATTTTTGGACTCAACTAAAAAGCTATGTTTGCCTATTGGCTGACCCTTTTTTCCATCCTAGAGTGCAAATGTATGATTTTTGCTGTATCTTCTACATCACAGGTGTCAAACTGGTGGCCCGTGGTCCAGATGCATCACGCACAGGCCACATCCACCCCAATTCCGTGAAAGGGAGAAACGTCATGAAACGTCACATGATGGCGCAAGTTTGACACCCGTGTTCTACATAATACCCTCTTTACAAAACTAAGTAAGTTAGGAGAATGGAGGGTTATGATTTACTGGGTGGCTCACCACTCCTTCTCTTTGCTTTTCAATTCCTATAAGGAATACGAATCACTGAACTTTACCGTTATTACATTCCGTTCTTAGCCTTTAAGTCAATATGCACTGTGGCCTTCCTTGTTTTCTCCACAATAACCAGTGAAGTTAAGTCTGATTAAGTCTGGATCCGACTGCACTATGGCTGAGAGCAGACTTTATCTACCGTTGTTTCCCCGAAAATAAGACCCTGTCTTATATTTTTTTGAACCCTGAAATAAGTGCTTGGCCTTATTTTCAGGGATGTCTTATTATTTTGGGGCGTGTGGAGCAAGACAGGGCTCCTCTTGCTGTCTTACCTGATTTCCAGCTCTGTCTCCCTAACCCTAACCAGAGGAAATGGCAGGGACCAGCTGTGCATGTGTTTAAATATTTTCAGGGAGGGCTTATTTTTTGGGAGGCGGGCTTATTTTAGTGCATGCGCTCAAAAGCCCGATTGGGCTTATTACCAGGGGATGTCTTATTTTAGGGGAAACACGGTAATTCTCCCCAGTTCCAGCCCAATCTCTTACTAACTACTTTACACTTTCTGTCTAAACCTATGCATTTGTTAAAAGAGGAGCCAATGAATATAATAGAGGTTAAAGAATTCCGACAGAGACAAAAAAAAGAAGAGATACTTACTTCATAGGGTGATCATGAAGGATTAACCTTACTGACCTAAATAAATAAATCTTGAGAATTTTGAATTCAGGATACAGATTAGTGGGTGGATTAGAAAACACATATAATCCAATCAATATTTTAAGCATAACTTGCTTATTTATCATAATAATTTTATAATCTGTGATCTGACAAAGCAAATACATTTTTTTAGTAGACCTATGGCTTTACCTAGTTTGGATCAAAGGGCAATGTGCAACAGGGCAGCAAGCAAACTTGAGCCAATCAATTATTGCGGAATTCTCAAAGTGGAGCCATTGAAAGCACTGAAACTCTGGCAACCCCATGCACAGGTCAAGCCATTATAGAACGTGAGAGCAGTAGCTGCTAGGTGTATTCTCTGTTCAGCTGTTGTCATTCTGGCCAGGACAGCCCTCTTCAATTGGGAGTTGCGCATAGTCCTCTTCATGCCGAGTAACATACATAAACCAACTGGGGTGGGGGTGGGGGGAGAAAGGAGATAAGACATATTAATTCAACCGAAAAGAAACATAAGCCAGAAAACTGTCATAAATTGTAATGCAAAAGGCCTAGAATTCTCTTTATCACGAAAGAGACACAATCTTTCTTTTCTTTGAAGTTAATTTAGGAAGAAAATGTCCATTGTGCCATTTTTAGATTAAGACTAAAGGTGGCTCTAAATTGTTAAGAGCGTTTCAGACACTTTAATATGCTTTCACCAGGACAACTGAATATTGCAGGGGGGGGGGAACTCAAATAGACAACAGCAAATTTCAGTGGTTGTTTAGAATATTTTAGCTTATAGTTATTTTATATTTGTTGTGTATATTTTAATTTAAATTGTATTTTTAGCATGTTTTATCATAAACTGCCCCAAGACCTTTAGTTATTGGGTAGTTTCAAAGTGTAAAATAAATATATAATTTAAAAAAACCTAAATTAATATGCCTGTAATGTTATCTCCTTCCCCACCTTCTTTAAACAAGTCATTTTCAAGACTATTCTGTCCAGATAAAATACTAAACAAGCCAAATGATTTCAATTTATCTAACTCTAACTCTATTACTACATGAATAGATGTTTGTCTTAATTCTCCTGCTCCACTGTGCTCCAGGCCCATTGAATTTCAGATTCAAAGACCTTCACACTCCAGATTTTCAGAATCAATTAGAAATATTCTCATAATAATATTATTCTATTATTTTAGTTCTGTTTACATTCTTTTTATTTCTTCTTGTTGCAAACTACCTACTACAGCCCCATAGTGAGATGGGCGGCAAATAAATGTAATAAATCCTAACCAATTTAAAGGTGGATATTTGCAATTTAAATAGATGCTACATTTACAGTGTATACTTCTAAAACTCTCATTCCCACAACATTCAACTGGTAGAAATAAGGCATCATAGGGCAACAATTTTTGAACCAAGATACCTCAAATGTGGTACCTCAAGATACCTCAAATACCTCAAGATACTTCAAACCTACAGAATGTGTCCAAAATCCCGGACTCACTAGTTCCATCATGTGGGATTGATGTTTGGCAAATTTTATAAAACATTTTATCACATAAAATTGATCATGAAACAGTTTATGATGTAATACAAAATGTCATAAAACATTTCTTGCGCGGATGTTCATGCTACACAGTTCAACATGGGCTGTTTTCAAGGAAGGTATATACAATAACAGTAACAGAGTTGGAAGGGACCTTTGGAGGTCATCTAGTCCAACCCCCTGCTCATGCAGGAGACTTGTACTAGGGATTTGAACCGCCGAACTGCCAACCTTTCTGATCGACAAGCTCAGTGTCTTAGCCACTGAGCCACCTAGTCAGGCTTCTCTAAATTGTATCCCAAATTTTTCCAGTGAAGGGAGTACATTAGAAGTTCTATCACTGTTGTAGGCCCTGAGAAATTTCATAAGGAAACATCTCTAAAAGGACGATTCAAGGGGTCATGGGTTCTCTAGTACTCTATTTATAAAAACAAATAGTGGTATGGTCAACATCATGCAGATAAATTTTCTATGGTTTTATTGTTAGTTTTCATTCAAACTGATATCAGAGAATCTGTTTCTAACATTTTTTTTAAAAAAAGGACTTAAGTAAAATAGTGCAATGTTGCAGGGGGTTGGACTAGAAGACTTCTAAGGTCCCTTCCAACTCTGTTATTCTATGTTCTTCCATTTAGTTAAGAGGTGGTCCATAGCTGGTATGTGACAGTCCTATTCTTCAGGAAATAGCCATCTCTCCTCCCTAGCTTCGTGTGCTTCAATTAAATCATGACGGAATTCCTCCCATAGACCTTTTTCTGACTGAGAAGTGTGGGCAGTCAGGTTGGTACAGAATAAATGGAAAGGGGCATCATAGAAAACAACAGAGTAGCATTTTTATTTAATTTATTTGCAGCTCATCTCCTTTCAAAGTGACCCTGGGTGGCTTATCCCATAAAAAACACATTAAAATAATTAAGGATAAAATGACAATACAAACAAAATCAAATCAAAATAAAATAATACATTTTCTATCATTTTCTACGATTGAAAAATACGACTAATATGAACGATGAGAATCAGAAATAAAAACTAATATCCCTTTTGTATGGAGATGACATTTCTGGGAAATTACAAAACAGATTCCAACCTTAAAAAAATGAATGGTCCCTGCTTACCTCATTAAGCTCAGTGGAATTATGCAGAAGCCAGCTGAAAAGAGAAAACTGAAGCCAGGAAACCATGCTACAGTCACTGCATAGATGGTATTAAAGACAGTAATTGAAATGGTCCCAGTCACAACCTCTAAGCAGGCAATGCAAGCAAATAAAGCTCCTGCCAAAAAGGAAAAAGAAAAACTGGATTACAGAGATCGAGACATTTGTGTGTGTGTGTGTGTGTGTGTGTGTGTGTGTGTGTGTGTGTGTGTATAACTACACTACACTACACTACATTACACTACACATTTCAAAGGTGGCCACCAAATTAATGATGATGATACTCAATGCCATGAATCTGGGTATCCAATGGCAGAATGGAACTTATATTCACCAAATGGAAATGGTGTTATTGGTGCTAGAATTACAATTTTATTATTGTTTTTATTTTTATTATTTAAAAAAAAATTGGTGCTAGAATTAATTAAGATAACAATACAATATAGAGCTGTTGCTTCAGGGAGAAAATACAAACTGACAAATCCAAGGAACTTCACTGAATTCCTTCGACACCTGCAATAAATTCTTTTGCAGCCCCAACTCACCTTGTTCATTAGGAAGAACTATTTTCGATAACATGGCTCGAATAACTGGAATGGGTATGAAAAGGAGCATCGATGGTATTCTCACTGCAAAATAGATGTCACAAAAGTCAACACTCTTTAACATAATTACCCCAAATAGCTAATCAATTTATACTGTGACAAATACTATAACAGCAAATAATTATCTGGGTAACAAGCATGGTAGCATCTTTCAGAAATCCTCATGGATTTAAATTAGGGAAAAGATGCCCTCCACCAAGGTTGACTCAGCCTTCCATCCTTTCTAAGGTAGGTAAATTGAGTACCCAGTTTGTGGGGGCAATAAGCTGACTTTGTATAAATATACAAAAGTATGAAGGCTATTGCTTAACGCATTGTAAGCTGCCCTGAGTCTCTGGAGAAGGGCGGCATATAAATCAAATTTTAAAAAAAAGGACATTTTCATTACAGCTATTCCTCAATTTATGACCACAATTAAGCCCCAAATTTTTGTTGCTAAACAAGACAATTGTTAAGTGAGTTGTGTCTCACTTTATGACTTTTTCACCACAGTTGTTAAGAGAATCTGGCTTCCCTCATTGACTTTGCTTGTCAGAAGCCAGCTGGGAAGATCACAAATGGTGATTACATGACCCCAGGACACAGCAACTGTCATAAATACATGCCAGTTGCCAAGCGCCCAAATTCTGATCACACGATCACGGGAATGCTGAAACTATTATAAATGCGAAAATCAGTCATAAGTCATTTTTTTCAGTGCCATTGTAACTTTAAACGGTCACTAACTGAATGGCTGTAAGTTGAGGACCACCTGTGTCATAAGCAATATGTTTGTCAACTTAGAAATTTTGTATGAGTAATAAAAATAGTAGCCAAAATATTTAATGTATATCTTTTTCAGTAGAAATTGGACATTCCTTTGTGTGCACATTTTCAACTGTAGTATGTGGATAGCAATAGCAATAGCATTAGATTTATATACCGCTTCAGAGCTTTACAGCCCTTTCTAAGCGGTTTACAGAGTCAGCCTCTAGTCCCCAACAATCTGGGTCCTCATTTTACCCACCTCGGAAAGATGGAAGGCTGAGTCAACCTTGAGCCTGGTGAGATTCGAACTGCCAAATTGCAGACAGACAGCAATCAGCAGAAATAGCCTGCAGTACTGCACTCTAACCACTGCGCCACCATGGCTCATACGAAGCTGCAAGGTACTATTCGTGCATAGCAATTGCAAGAAGGAATTCATTACATTCTGATTTTAAATGCAACATCGGACAGGTGTTGTTTCCCTTAGTTCCATATAGCACCAGTCATGGTTTAGGTGGGGTACGGCATGGTAGAAAATGGACAAAAGTCATGAAATGTATTAAATTAGTTATAATGTTATCTTATTTGAAAGCATTGTGGGGATAGTAGACAAAATGGAAAGTGATCACATTCCCTAAATGACGAACTAACAGAATGAAATCTCCCTAGTTATAGAAAATGACTAAAAGACAAGAAAATAATAGATGTAACATAGCCAAGTATCTCTTATGGGCCTCTTCTGCAAACTGGGGACAGGAAGTGGAAGATTCAGCTCTATTTTCCAATAAAAATGTAGCAAGTTTACTTTTACTGCTAGCTTTCAGTGGCTAAGTTATTGCTATTTCAAGAGGGTCTTTTGGTATAATTTATATAAATTGTTGCCTCTGGTAGTTTTGCTGCTTGCTGTTGTTTTATTGTAGCTTATATTTTACGCTGCTATTATGTTGCCTTACAGATCCTAAAGTGGGCCCCCAACCCCCGGGCAACGATCCACTATTGGCCCACAGCCCATTCAGAACTGGGCAATGCAAGGGACGGGTGAGTGCGCAGCTCCACTTGCACAAGCGGCAGGTGCATGCGCTTATGCGCACCTATCATTCACACAGCACCATTCCCTCCCCCCCTCCTCCCGCCGGTCCACAAAGCCAGAAAGGTTGGGAACCATTGTCCTAAAGGCATGGGAATTATAATTTGAAGCACAACATTTCTAAAATTCACTTGCATATTACAGAATTGGAATGTAGAGGTTGAAACTTGTGTTCAGAAAGTCCTGGTTAAATCCCCTGCCATTTCCAACTAAAAGTCTGGGCAGCTGATTACGAGAAAGACCTGAGTCTTGGACCAGTGCCATAAATAATGTAGAAAATAACAAGCACCACCAATTTTCTAATCACTTACATCAATATTTCTCAATCTGGGCACCTCTGAGATATGTTGACATCAGATCACAGAATTTCCCAACTTGGAGAAATCTAGGAGTTGAGATCCACATATCTTAAAAGTGGCCAAGATTTTAAAACACTATCTACATTATCAAAATGTTTTACCATCATCTTTGAACTTAACCAAGTGAAACTTACCCAACATCATCAACAATGTAGTGTTGGCAAAGGCGGTCATGATACTTCCTCCCATATAAGAGAAAATTCCAATAAAAACAAGGTAGCTATCTCTCAGATACCGAGAAAGGAAAACAATCCCCAGGAATCCAGTCACAGAGACTGAGGTGGACACAGCTGAGCCGTATCCGATGTAAATGGCGTCCCAACAGAGTGGAGCATTCAGTTCATATAGCACATAGAGACTAAGCCCTCCAAACACTGTGAAAAGGTAAGTCATGAATGTGCAAAGCAGCAAGATGATTAAAATTCGCTTCTTACAGGAGGAGGATTTAAAGAGCATATATACTCCAGAAAGAGTGTCTTTAAGACCTTCCCGCCAAGATTGTGTCTGGATTGCAGAGACTTTCACTGTTTCATCCAAGCAAAATATGACATAGAAAATGTTGACCATGTGGAATAGAGAAATCATGGCAAATGTCCACATAAAGTCTATTTCTTTTAGAATGTATCCTGAGACCAATCCTCCCAATCCGGATGTGAATCCAAAGATTAAGTCAACCACAGCTATTCGGATGGTCTTTTGTTTCTGAGTCTCACAGCAATCAACTACAAAGGAAAAGGCTCCTCCAAGAAAAGTAGCCAAGTCTCCAAACAGCCCCCCAACCAAGGAGAAAACAAAGAAAAGGTAGAGGGGCAAAGATAAATCTGACATAACAAAGAGGAAGATGCTGCTGATAAGACTCCCCATCAGGGGAAGAACCAATGAGATTTTGCGTCCATATCGATCTCCATTTGCCACCAGGACAAAGGCCACCAAAATGCTGAAAATTGCCCCACATAAATCTGTTTTCATAGCAAAGAGAGAGGCTTTTTCTTGGACTTCCTGAAAGAAGAAAATAAAACAAGAATAGAGACAAATCAATCAATGTATGGATTATAATTCGACTTCTGGTCTCATCTATAAATAGTAATTCTGGTTTACTTCAAAGCTTTGTGTATAGAAACCAGCAATCAAAGATACTATGAATATTCTAAAGCCATGCTACCGGTATGATAGCTAAATAGTAAACACATTAAAAAGAGCTTTGTAATGGTGTAATGGATTTATTAGACTAAACCTTTTATATATTGAACTCCAACTTATCCAGTGCATGAAATATTAGTTGACAGTAAATTGCTATCTAATGTATCTATCCTGGATATGTACCTTATTTTTCGGAGTATAAGACACACTTCCCCCCCTCCCAAAAAGAGGGTGAAAATTTGGGTGTGCCTTATATACCAAATGTAGCCCCGCCCACCCATACTTCGGCCTCTACCTCCCAGCAATTTGCCTCCTTGCAGCAAAAAAAAAAGAGTCCGTTTCAGTTTCAGCTTCAGCACAGCCTGATTAGCACAAACAGCTGACTGTCGGTTGGATCAGCCTCCCGTGGATCAGCAGGGATTGCCATTGCCTATTGCCGCCTTCATGCACCTGGCAATCCCTGCACCCTGAAACAGCTGATCTATGGGAGGCTGATCCAACCAACGATCAACTGCTTATGCAAATCAGACTGTGCTGAAGCTGAAGCGGGCTGTTTGCTGTTTGCTGCAAGGAGGCAAACTGCAGGGAGGCAGAGGCAGATTTTTTTTTCTTGTGCTAATCAGGCTTTGCTGAAACTGAAACAGGCTGTTTGCTGCAAGGAGGCAAATTGCTGGGAAGCAGAGGCATAATTTGAATGTAGTATAAACAAACTATGGAATTAGCACGCTTTGAAATGTAACAGATACTATTTGTGACATTATCCAGTGTCCAAGTGATTAGCATTCAATTTGCTTATCATGTAAATAGGCTTGAATCAAATATGTTATATTCTATTATCAACTTTATCCAGCTGAAATACTGTGAAATCCCTGAAATATTCCATCTTCCCTTAAGAGGATGAGGTGAGGGTTTTTAATGTTCACTATGCTTCAAGCAATTTGAACAAACCAGCCAAAGTAATTGGAATATATGTTTCTTTGTTCCAAATTCAAATTAAATACAAAAAATTACTTTATACCAAGGGATTGCTATAGCCCAAAACAGCCTAAACTGACTAAAAGATATTTCCAAGAATTTTAAATGTAGTCTTTCCCGATCTTTATCCAGAGATGTCAGGGATTGTAGTTTGGACCTTCTGGATGCAAAATCCAGCCCTGGACCTACAGTTGTGCTAGCAATGCAAACTACAGTTAAAAAGCATCTGCCAAATAAGAAAAAGACTAACAAAGCCACAAAAATGATGATCTGAGAACTTGGAAGAAGATAGCAATAGCAATAGCACTTAGATTTATATACCGCTTTACAGCCCTCTCTAAGCAGTTTACAGAGTCAGCATATTGCCCCCAACAATTTGGGTCCTCATCTTACCCACCTCAGAAGGATGGAAGGCTGAGTCAACTTTGAGCCTGGTGAGATTTGAACTGCCAAATTGCAGGCAGCTGGCAGTCAGCAAAAGTAGCCTGCAGTACTGCATTCTAATCACTGCACCACAGTGGCTCATTGGATGAAAACGTAATAGCAAGAACAAAGATTTAAAGTTATCTATCACTGTTATTTTTAGCATATTATTTTCTAGTCCTATATTTAATCATTTCAGTATGGCCTCCATACTTTCTCTGGATATTATCATCACTGATTGTGTGTGTGGGAAGACACATTAGACCAGGGGTGTCAAACTCGCGGGATCATGTCACGTGACATGACTTTTTCCCCCTTCGCTAAAACGGGGGTGGGCGTGGCCAGCGTGTGACGCATCCGGCCCATGGGCTACAAGTTTGAGATCCCTGCATTAAATAAACAAACTCCAGTAACTCAGCTAATATAAATTGAGCTAGCTTAATTTAGTATGGCGTATAAACGAAAATCAATGTGGTTTGAAACATAGTTATGGAAATCAGAGGGATTTAGGCACTACTAACTTTGGGACAACATCCAATGAAGTTTATATATATCTGCATATCAACCTTCACCATTTAATAGATTGGTACAGCAACTGCTTCCTGGCAGCATGGTTAGAAATCCTAAGAGCTGAAACGTGGATACCTGTTGAAATACTGGATTTGGAAGCTGTGTTGTAAAGATTTCTTGAGTCAGTTTGACTCCAGGGTACTCCCTGGACATATTTCTATAGTTTATTTGGCAGCAGTATGGCAGAAGGCCTCTGAAAAAAGGTGCTAAAGTATTTATCCCCAATTTATGGAAAACCCCGAGATGTTCTTGAGAATTCAGAATGGAGGCTAGTTGAAAGATGAGAAAGGACACATTTGAGTCTGAATCGGATAGGGTTGTGCATTTTTCCAAAACTTTTAGCTCAAAAATAATTTCTGCATTTTATTTTGCAATGCTGATAAAGGCATTTCCTTAGTGAATTGCATGTGTGTGTGATATTGACTGCATCCAGGAAAATAGTGCTTATGGGTTTTTTTGTTTGTTTGTTTGTTTCTGGATTACTCTACAGCCCTCAGATTTGCTGGGGGCTTCCCCTCTAAGTACCGTACTTTTCGGAGTATAAGACACACTTTCCCCCCCCCCTAAAAGAGGGTGGAAATGTCGGTGTGTCTTATAGACTGAATATGGCCATTTTTGGCCTCCTGAAACCCCGCCCCGTGTGTCCCATTTTCGCGAAAAACTGGTCCATTTTTTTGCAAAAACAGGATACACAGAGGGCTTGGGAGGCCTGCAGAATGCTCCTGGGTGCCAGGGAGGGCAAAAACCAGATACGCAGAAGTCAAGAACTATTTTTTTTTCTTGTTTTCCTCTTCAAAATCTTGGTGCGTTTTATACTCTGGTGCGTTTTATAGTCTGAAAAATACGGTAATTGCAGCTAAGTGAAGAGATGCTTTGCCAGGGTGAAACCTTTCTCTGAACATGTTAAATTCAACATGATCTGCTATTATGCATCATTAATTCTGCTTAATTTTATCTAGGGCACACCCAGTGCATAATCTGATCTTACCTTTTGCTTCACATAGGTTGGGTTGCTTTGATTCAGTTCACAATGAGACATATTATCTTGAACTATGAAGGTAGAGTTGGTTGTTTCTTCCCAGATCCTCTTGTATACATATTGCTGCTTCAGAGGAGTGGTCAAAGAATAGGCAAAAAAATATAAGGAAATGGCAGGCTCCAGTAACAAGGTTTTCTTCATTCTTGGGGTTTTGCTTTAATTGTAATTCAGGAAGAAAACAATAGGTTAGCCTTTTCAGAGGAAGAGAATTCATGCATGCCTTACCATTCTCTCACCGATCATTAACCAAATGATGGAAAAGTTGGCAGGTGATTTATTTTGTGTTCTTTAATTCAAAGGGGTCACTGGGAAATCATGAACAATTCAAAAATCATGTTCTGAGCATGCTGTACTCATCTGGCTTACCTGTTACGTTATACATAATGCATTCTACCAAATACATTTGAGGGTGCATGCTGTACTTTTTAAAGCTAATTTTACTTTCTACTGAGGTATTTTCATTTTCAGCTTTTCAGTTTCTTTTTCTGCCATTAGAAGCTGGTAAGACTCAAAAGAAAAGGAAAATAATGAACAACTTTTTATTTGTAAGCAATGCAATGAAATAATTCAATGGGCTCTACTGAACATGTTCTACAATCTTGGTCTTAGGCATCTTCTGGACACTCTCTGAAGAAGAATTTGTCGCTTTCTAATTTTTAAGTGCCAGTGTATTGAGAAGTTGTTCTTTTTAAAAAATATTGGAGTGTAACTGTTTTGTCCGAGAGAACAAACAGGGCGCGGAGGCTCGGCTTTGCATAACACAACTCTTTATTTAACAACCAGTCAACTTCTAACATGTACATAACAGAACGAACGATGCCCGGCTGACAGCTGCTTAAATAGCAGTCTGTCAGTCGGAAGGAACCAATAGGAGAACTGAGTTTTTCCCGCGACGAGCCTGCTCGCGTCTTAACCAATTAGAGCAGGGCGGCCACAGTGACATCAACGGGTTGGACGTAACTCCGAGGACTTAACAGGAACTTTGGAAAAAGGAGCAGTATACAGTGGCAATGATGAAGACATAGGATGAAAAGGCTGGACATTTCAATGCTTCTCTCTCAGAAGCCTTAGCTCCACCTGTCTTTTTTTAACCAGCTAACTTTTAGAGCAGTGGTCTCCAAACTTTCTTGCACCAGTGATCAGTTTCAGAAGAAAAATTGTTTTCCACAGGCTGGGGAAGATTTCACACGTACCTAGATCCTGAGCATGTGCAGCAGGCGTGAAAACGTAACTTTGCTCGCTTGCCTGCCTCGCTTGTTTTAGAGAGCATTCCAATGAGCTATTTCTCACTAGTCCTAGTGAGAAATATAGGGTTCTTACACCGAGTTAACACTCAGAATTTTAATAAACTGACAGATTATGCTATCACATTGATGTTGCTTCCTACTTTCTCCATGATTATATGTCTTAACCTGATCTTTCAGGTCTTCCAACAGTTAGAGAGAGAGAGATAATAAGTACTGCAACTCCACAGAACCCTTAAAAACAATGTGACGCCTCATGAATACAACTAATAATTTCAGTGGGTTTAGGCTGTGGCAATGCTGTCACACTTCCTGTGCAAGGCTGATGGTTTTTTTTAAAAAAAATGTAACAAATCCCTCTAAATTGCCACCTGGAGGCCTAGATCCATCATTTCAGAAATTCTACTGAATAAGATAAAGAGCTAAAATATGCATACCTATGTAGCCAAAAGCTAATATATTTACCTTAATCCCACCCCATATCATCACTTCCCCTGGATATGAAGCTTTGTTCTCTTGGTTTATATCTACAAAGTGATAAGGATTACAGAACACTAAAAATAATTCTCATTTGTTCCCATCTTGCAAAATAAATGTGCAGATTCTGTTTGATAAATTAAGGAAGGTGCTGCACAGATATGATCTTCTATCGACAGTCAAAATGTTACAAACTTCAAGACAAAGCTTGTTCAGTTTGTGATTGCACAGAGCAATTGCAGCTGGTATGTTTTCATTACAAAAACAGAGTGCTCCAAGTTAAAATATAAAATTCCTACTTTCTCCATGATTATATGTCTTAACCTGATCTTTCAGGTCTTCCAACAGTTAGAGAGTTAACACAATCATTTTTAGGATTATAAAGTGTAGAATTTGGAATCTGGCATACAGCAGAGATATAAATACTGGTGGTTTTCAGTTCCACCTTCAGTTTTGCAAAAACAGCAAATCAGTAAGTGCAAACTCATCTTGTCTCTTACACTCTGTAAAATTTAAGAGAAGTTGTAAAAATATCTTTTGGAGAAGCATATTTTAATGTCTGGCAGTTACCTATATGGATATTGCAGTGGCAATGTTATTCTGCTAGGTTCTCAATTTGTTATAGCATTGTAATCCAAAAGTCTGGTATGTCAAGCCCCAAGCCTTACTCTCGAGGAGACCTCCTCCTGAGGAGCCACTCCTGCCTTTTGGCAGCTCTGCACGCCCATGCATCAAGAAGAGGCTCTTCCTCTTCTTCCTCTTCACTTATGGGAGCTTCTGGAGGTTCTGAAGGCCCTGGCTGAATCCCTGCCTATGGCACCACATCTTCTCCAGCCTCCTCATTGTCTGACTCGAGTGCCAGCTGCACAGGCTGCTGGCGCAGCACCACACCAGCCTCCTCGCTGTCGGAATCAGCTACTCGCTGCACAGGCCGCTGACAGGCCACAACAATTATTTAATAAAAACAGCAATAATTTATATCACAGATATTGCAGGTATCCAGGATTGGGATTCTCAGTATTAGCCTTAGGATTTTGGTAGTGACAAATTCCTAAACCCTGAATTTTTAAAACCTAAGTATATTTTGGTTGCTTGTCTCCAATTAATAGATTTAGGGATCTTAACAAACTTGTGAAATTCTACTATATTTGAAGATTTCTCTGTGCAATGCTTTTGATGTCTGTTGAAGTATTTTTCTTTCCTCAAACCTGCACTTGATATTTAATATTGTATTGTTTTCTATACTCTCTAGGAATAATTGTATTAATGAGCAACCTCAATTATTTTAAAACAATAAACAAACACAAATCTGATTTTTATCTACCATAGTAGAGGGTTGGTTTTTTTGGAACAGGAACAAAAAGTAATAGCACAACTCAAATGTAAACATTGGCTCCTTAGTAATCTATTACATGTCAAGATGTTTCGCACAGAAATTCTACCGAAAGCAGTTTATTCCAGGAAGTATAAAAGTATAAAATACTTGTTCTTTTATAGCTTCATCCAAGCAGGGTTTTTCTCAATAAACAAGTACATGTACAATACTGTAAAAAAACTGAAGGTGCTATGAAGGGAATTTGGGCATCTTTACATATTCTGTTATCTTCACAAGACATACAGCTTACACAACAATTTCAAGAAACATAAAATGAGTCAGTCAGTGAAGGGAGAGCCTTAAACTACCTCTGAGCCTGAAATAACCTTTTACAAAAATCCCTTGCAAACGCCAGCGCTTTCGGTTGTCAGATCCCAAAACTTTCCTGCATTACACACAGCAGTCTAACGCAATATTCTTATTATTCAGTTCCAACTTATTCAATTCCCACACAATCTGGCCAACTGCTGGCCAGGTGGGGATGACGGCTGTTATAGACTAACGGATCGGTTTTGAGAAAACAAAGCGGACACCGCTTCCCACCCGAACATAGACCAATACACACGAAAACAACAACTTTAAAACACTTCGGAATTTTAAATTAAAATCCAGATCCGTGCATGAGCGCAGCTGTCGTAACTTAAATGGGGGGCAAAAAATGAAAGGAGAAATGTGACTAATTCTCTGTTTCATGCATTTTCCCGGATCGTACATAAAAACATTTCCCAATGTTTTTTTAACATTGCATACGTTGCCAATAAACCCTTATCTTGTCCAGGCGCTCAAGAACATAGCACAAGCACATAGGTAGCAAGCAAATCCGCACTATTTTCCGGCGGCTCTCCTTTCTAACCCCAGCCTCTCACCTCCGAAAAGGCGATTCCAAGCGCTTGGGCGCTTTGGTGCAGTTCAAGGAAATCCGAGCGGTCGCGAGCCGAGAGAAGATGCACCTCGGCTGCGAAAGAGACCTATTGTAGCCGGCGAACTGCAGGTTCCTCGCCGGCTCTACTTCCAAGGCTGGTACATCGGGTCACCACTAGGGGAGCTGGAGGGCGAGGAGCACAGCGATTGCTTCGTTCGGATATCACTCCATCTGTGGGCGGGGCCTCCCTTCGGACCGAGCGACTGACCTTTCTCCTGCGCGTGACGCGTGACGCGGCTTCTCGAGTTGCTGCGGCTGCGCTCACCTCCGCTCTGTTCGCGGGGGTGGGGGGCGGGGGCAGGGAAGCGGAGAGGGTTGGAGGGGAGAGAGCGCGAGTCCTTAAATGCCTCCCTCCTCAACCTGCATCCCAAGAGCCGATCCTGGGTGGGGGTTATGTGATTTGTAGTCCAGCGAGTGGGTTGTGGGTGTGGGAACTGCTGCAGACGAGTGCAGCTTTGCAAGGAAATGTCTATGGAGATTCTCAGTCATTCAAGTCGTGGTTGTCCCAAAGGTGCTTTTTTTTTCAAGGGGGAAAAACCGGACTTAATGGTTTTTCTTCGAAGAAGTTTCGTTTCTTGGATGAGAAGCGGAAGCATGGATGTGAAGTGAAACGTCTTCAAAGAAAAACCAGAAAGTCCGTTGAAAAACCAGAAAGTCCCTTGAAAAAGCACCTTTGGGACTTTGCATGGAAAGTTGCTGGTGTCAAATTTCCCTTTGGCATGTAGATCAGTGGTGAAATCCAATTTTTTTTACTACCGGTTCTGGGGTCTAGCTTGGTAGGTGTGGCAGGGGAAGGATACTGCAAAATCTCCATTCCCACCCCACTCTGGGACCAGCCAGAGGTGGTATCTGCTGATTCTCTGAATTACTCAAAATTTCCGCTACCGGTTCTCCAAACCAGGGTGGATAAAAATCAATGATTTTTTTTAAAAAATCAAAAAAATCAGATTTTTTTAATTTAAATCGGATTTTTTTGATTTTTATCAAATGTATTTTAATAAAAAACTTGGGTAAAAATCTATCATAAGATAGTTTTCTATTTAAGATACATTAATAATTTAGTTTATTCAGCATGAAATGGAGCTTAGTTATGTAGCATGAGACTGTATATTCTGCAACACTGGGACTATCGGTGAGTCAACAGTGGGTCAAAGGAGTAGCAGAGATGACAGTTGCTCTTTAAAAATTATGATTTAAATCGAGTTGATTTAAATCAAGCCTTTTTGCTAGTGATTTAAATTGTGATTTAAATCAACTCGATTTAAATCAAATCCACCCTGCTCCAAACTGCTCAAAATTTCCACTACCGGTTCTCCAGAACCTGTCAGAACCTGCTGGATTTCACCCCTGATGTAGATGTTAAGTTCACACCTTGCATTAAGATTTTATTTATTGTTGTATTTATTTCCCACCAGTTGTATAGAGTGGTTGACTTACCAGTGATTTGGGGGTCAGGGTGATTGGTGCCTCCATCGACAATAAATCCTGGATATTGAGATTGTGCATTGGGAAAACGCAAACGTTGTGGTTTATAAACTATGCTTTATAGTTAACCATTATATGTTTGAACAAGTTATCATTTATTCAACAATATGCATGGATTGGCTTGTTAGTCACTGGGTTGACACATCACCTTTCAAGAGCAGATTACTTTATGCTGAAACATGATGTCTGAAGACAATGTTCCTTTAAAGATGATTTCTTCACTTAGGAACCCAGCAAGAGCTTCTGCACCAGATAATTTTCTGCTGTTTTTCCCACATGGAAGTCCTTAAAAAAATAACCAGAATATTGTGTGGCTGTCCCTTGCTATTTTTTGTTGAAAAGGTTTGCAGCTGGCTTAGCATAGACAAATTGATCAAAGTTTTGCTGACCAAATTTGAAAGGCTTGCAACACAAAGCTTCAGAATCCCCTGTTAGGGCTTGCTTATAAATTGTTAGTGAAGTATAATTTGAACAAGTCAAAGAATTGTGTGATTAAATAACTGGGAAATGAAGTACCTTGTGTACAGTAATTAATGGGAGTGTAACAGCTCAAGATCCACCAGATTCAAAGTGGCCTGCAACCTATTTTAGAATCACTCATTAATAGACAAATGTCTAGAAACAGAGCTAATAATAAATGACAGACAATGTGAAAGCTAAATGCCCAGCAGTAATAATATTGAATATTAAAAACCTGTTGGTATATTATTTCTACTATAGTGCCAAAATATGGGAGCCTTAATAGGTTGAACTGAATGTAGGCCGAGATTCAAAATCCTCTTAGACTGTAGGAGTTAATTATGTGATTTTGGAGAATTCTCTGTCAGAGATTTCACATTGTTGGTACCAGGTGTTTTAGGCTTCCCTTAGGCATGAAAACCAGCTTGGTGACTGGGCTAATCACTCTCAGCCCAACCCACTTCATAGGGTTGTTGAAAAAAGAGGAGCAGGAAGGAGTACAGAGAATTCTTGACTTACAACAGTTTTTTTAGTGATGGTTCAAAGTTACAACAGCACTGAAAAATGTGACTTATGACCATTTTTCACAGTTACAACCTTTGCGGCATGCTCATGATCATGTGATCAAAATTCAGATGTTTGGCAACTGATTATTATTATTATTATTATTATTATTATTATTATTATTATTATTATTATTACTATTACTATTATTACTATTATTCATTAAAATAAAACTCAGTCAACTGAACATTTAAAAATGTATCACAAATATCATAGACTGGCTCTGATGGTTGATACAGGTTGCTGCTAGCATCCTAGGTATCAATTAGGTATCTTCTTAAAATGTATGTTGTTCTGAGTAGTGCAGTCTTTTGCAGTTACGCTGGTGTTATTGCAGCAAGCTGCAATTTTTTGATGTACTTTGTAAAATTCTTGGACATGGTGCCAAGTGCCCCGATGACAATGGGTATCACTGTCACATGTTTCATCCATAATCACGTAGTTTTGATGGCCAGGTCACGATATTTCGTGATTTTTCCCAGTTCTTTTTCTTCGATTCTGGCATCTTCTGGTACAGCGATATCAATAAATTGTACTCTTCGGTTTTCAACAACTGTTAATATGTGTTGTGTTCCAAATGACGATCCGTCTATATTCGAAAGTCCCACAAGTACAGATCTTCACCTTATTTTTAACAATTTTTTCCACTTTATGTTTCCATGACTTTTTGGATACAAGTAAGTCATATTTTTTACATAATGACCAGTGGATTAATTTAGCAACTCGGTCATGTCTAGCTTTGTAATCAGTTTGTGTGATTTTGCTGCACTCACATATTAAATGTGAAACAGTTTCAACTTTGTCATTGCAAAGTCAGCAGTTTGGATTGTCAGTAGATTTTGTATCTTCGCTTTCATGGCATTAGTTTGTAGTGCTTTAGAGGAATTACAAAACAAATACTTTTACACAAACACAGCACTGAGTTCATTTAGATTAATACCCAAGTAACTGAACACAGAAGTTCCTTTTTAAAACTGTACAAAGTTCAGTCAATCATTTTTTTACGCATTATACAAAATAAGATATCTCTGAGTGTTCTTTGTTTTTTAAGTGAGCAAAATATATTACAACAAAACCTGAATGGTGTTGAAACTACTTTTATGATATTTGGAGGTCATTTCTTTCCTGATATTTATGTTCTCTACATGCTGAGTAGATTATTCTGGATGCAACTTGAAAGTTCCTCCAAATTAGTAACAAATCAACATTATCTTCTGTCAATTGCTGTTGTCTTTTACAGTTTATAGTTTTGTACAGGATACCTTTTCTAATTGCTGTATGATTTTAGGAGCACTTTTCCTTTTCTTTGTCACTGAATATTTTTTCCTATGACTATTTTATACATGAAATTTATATCATCATATATTTCACAAGAAGTGACAGTGGGAAGCATACAACAAAGACAAACGAAAAAGTCCATTAATATTAAATAGTTTAAAAAGAATGCAGCACACAAGAGATGAGATTAGCAAGGGAGCCACAAGTCCACTGAGACCCCAGGCCTGACGACAAAGCCAGGGATTGAGGGTCTTCTGGAAAATAAATAGAGATGAAGCTGACCTCCATCCTTTTCCTTTTTAAAAAAAATAAAATTTATTTATTGCTTTTAAGATTGATTTCTTTCCAAGGAAGGGAAGGCTATTTTCCCTATTCACTTACTTCAGAGTTGTAAGGCTTAGAAGTGCCACTATAGAATTGATTTAAAAGATCTTTTTCTTGCTATTTGTCAGTAATCTAAAAAGGCTGTGGAATCAATTTCTGTCCCACATGTCAGTATTAGCAAAGAGGACACTGGATAAATATTTATTCAATCAAAGTTATATGGTTGCGGCTCTTACAAATGTGATTCTGGGCAGTTAGCAGTGTGTGTGTATGTGTGTGTGGGTGTGGGTGAGAGAGAGACAGACAGACAGACAGACAGACAGACAGACAGACAGAGAGTGTGGTGTGTATATCTGTTCTGACCTAGACTTCCCAAGAGCATGAAGCAGACTTCTTGTCCCAACAAAAATCCCTTTTTATTAGGTTACTGTGAATTCCTCTCATTCACATCCAGCAAAGTGGATGTGAATAAGAGGAATTTACAGAGAGAGAATTTACAGTTACAGACCTTATTTGGCTTGGAGAGCGGCCAAGCTGATATCTTCAAAACTTAGCAAGAAGTGTCTGAGAGTCATAAACCAATTAAGCAAACTAATTGTCTCCTGCAAACTCTCCACCCCTTTTGCTCCTCTTTATTCCCTACGGGAGGGGCCATTCACTGTCCACCTGTGGCTTTACTCCTGAATCGACTCTTGTTCCTTAGCTGTTCCCTTCTCCTGGCAGCTCTGCACGTGCACACTGGGAACAGACTCCAGGTGTTTTTCTGCCCCACTGATGTCCGACTCCGAAGGCAGCTGACAACTGTCAGACGGCCCTGGCCCCTGCATCTCTGCCTCCGATGCAGAGCACTCACCAGAGCCTTCCCCAGACTCTAGGACTGGCCCATGTTCCTCCCCAATCTCCTCACTGTCCGAGTCTGCCACCAGCTCCGCTGGCTGCTGGCAGGCCACAACAGTGTCAGTAAAAGCAGAAAAACCAACAATGGTTGACAAAAACAAACCAAGAAACACTAAACAGTAAGAATAATATAGGTCATTTAACTTCGGACCTCAAGCCATGGAGCACATCCCTAATTTCAGCACTTTGGCTCTGATTCTGCTAGCCTTTTACAGTCTAATGTTTGGGACATGG
Organism: Pantherophis guttatus; assembly: GCF_059756535.1. NCBI lineage: Eukaryota > Metazoa > Chordata > Lepidosauria > Squamata > Colubridae > Pantherophis > Pantherophis guttatus. Next base: position 24,615,336 of record NC_142067.1, read on the forward strand.
TGTTCCAGAGGGTAGGCACTGCAACAGAAATAGTCCATTTTCTAGCTCCCATTAGATTATAATCTTTACCGTAACTGAGGGAACCAGAGTGTGCCTCTCCTGGCAAAACCAAATGGGTAGAAAAAACGGGGGAGAGATGTTCTTGCAAATAACTCAGCCTATGCCTTCTAGATAACAGCCAGCATATTCAATTTAGTTTAGAAGCACACTAGAGTTAGTGCAGCTCACAGAGCACAAGTAAGATGGGCCTACCAAGGTGTTTCCATATATCGCTCTGTTGCTGATTCTGAACTTCTCATAGCTCCTGGATGGTCTTTAAGAACATTGGAGCATGTTGCAGTAATCTTTGTAGGAGTTGACTAAGATATGAGTGATCATGAACAGTGCGTCCTAGTCCAGGAAAAGGTGCAGCTGGCACACAAAACAATGTTGTGCAGTAGCTGCAACTGATGCTGCTCTTTGAACAGGAGCTATAATCCCAACAAACCCACCCCTCCATCTTAGTGCAAGCCCCATGCATAATGAAAGATAGAAAAATACTGGATTCAGGGGACCCTAAAATTCAAAGTCATTCAGTCCTGTCAGTGTTGAGTTGAGGCCTCTTCCTTCTCATCCAAACCTCCATAGCCTTCAGATGCAGGCAGAGCCACCACTCTTGTCACCTGGTTGACCCTGATGGAGATGTAGAACAGTCTCATACTGATGAATGACCTCATGAAATAGCTTCATGTAGACATCTGTTAAATAGTGGAGAGAATATCAATCACTGAAGAAGCACAGAGAAAGGGCCACCCATCTCACTAAAGATAAGTGGTAGTCACAAAAAATACCAATCAGCTTTCCAAGGCAAGAAAAACCTGAAGATTTTTAGAAGAGGAGTGTTGTGGCCCGCCAGCGGCCTGCACGGATTGTGGCTGATCCCGATGACGAGGCTGGTGTGGTGTCGCGCCAGCAGCCTGTGCAGCCGGCGCTCGAATCGGACAGCGAGGAGGCTGAAGAGGATGTGGTGCCAGAGGCAGAGACTCAGCCAGGGCCTTCAGAACTCCTTCAAGTGAACAGAGTGAAGTGGAGGAGCCTCTTCTCAATGCTCGAGCATGCAGGGCTGCCAAAAGGCAGGAGTGGCTACTCAGGAGGAGGTCTCTTCGAGCGTAAGGCTTAGGGCTAATTGGCCATTCCCTTAGCCTATTTAAGTTCGTTCACAGATAGCACACACTGCTGGAAACAACGTTTAATTACTACGCAGAGCATTTTGAGAGTGAGTTTCTTGTTATATCTTGGTTTCATAGCAGACTGTAAAGGACATTTGCACTGGAAGCCTGCATTTTGGAAGGGGTCTGTTTGTATTAAACTGAGTTTTTGGAGCTTTGTGTGTGTCACGCTCCTTGGGATCCGGAGCTGGGGCAGAACAAGGAGACCAAACAATCTTTGACCCTATGGGCTCAGGCCAACTGCCACACAATTACTTATAACAAACTAACTAACTTTCTCTTTTCTTTGACTCATGTCTGTTTGTTTACTGGTTAACTATTACATTCGTGTCTAGCTATTGTAATGTTTAATACAATAATTTACAAGGTTAGTCAGCGTTGACATTTACAAAACCAATAATCTAGTTTGGTTCTGTTAAGAAATTATTTTTTTACACAGGTTTCACAACTGACAAAGTGAAAAACAACTAGACATTGTACATACATAGAACCATTTGATCATCAAATTTAAGAATGTCAAGGTACCATCTTGGAGAGAACAACTCAGGCTCTTCCTGAGATTTTTCCACTTGAAAGGAGTGCATATTATCCTTGTATCTTATAAAGTTTTGATCGCTCAGATCTTGTGTCAACAATTCAAGACTGGGATTTTAGAGATATTAACTTCCTTGAAGCTATTTGGTCTTAGTTCTTTATGACTCTTCATGCAGTGCCAACATGCAGTAATACTGCTATACTTTATTACAGGTGGATTTACTCTTTCTGAAAGCTAGACCTTGGTATCATCATTTTAACCTTTCGTTACAGTGATCTTTTCCCTCAGTCGGTCTGTTCTTAAAGATTCCTTTTAGTCAACCTGGATTTATTTTTTAAAATTACTGGTAAGCTTTACTTCTTAGGACCATCATTGGAGAAGCTTTGTATACTAGACTTTGAAAATGCCAGAAGGATCCTTAAGTACCATATTTGGGATGTGTCTTCAAAACAGTCTGTTTCCCAGCCTTGCAGCATGTGGGAATTTTAGATGTGCCAAGATGCTTACCCCATCCATCACAGTCCTGAAAGTCTGCCATACTTCATTCGAATCAGGTTGGATGTGTTGCCTTCTGCTATCTTTTGGGGGGCATCAGAAAAATATTCCCCTTCCTCAGCATATATTCCTGGAGATGGGCAGAGTTAGTACTGCACTTAAGCCATGTGTTCCCTTTACAGGAAATCCTGGTAATTTTATTTATTCTATCCTCTATTCTATCTATCCAGAAGGACAGTGCGGTCCAGGATTTGCCAGCTGGCCACCATTTGCCACTGCAATGCCACCGACACTCCTTCAGCAATGTCTATTGTGCCATAAATTTAATTGTTCTTTAATAAATTCCTATTAGAATCTTGCATACGAAAAAAAGAGTATTCTTTTTTTAGTGAGAGATTAAAACAGAAAAAGATTCCCATTTCAATGGGATAAATTGGGAGGTGAGAGTTTTACTTTTAGGCAACAGAGGTTTCGCCTAAATTCTATCCATCAAGTGAGAGAATTTCTAGGAAAAAATTAAAGAGTAATTGGAGGAGTTTCAAATGGGAAATCAGATGAGACTACATAAAAATTTCACAGGAAAAACAGGAGACTGAAAGAATGATACATGATACTATATGTACAGATATACAGGTATAGGTATATACTTACATAAATATATACAGTCAGGTCCAGAAATATTGGGACATCGACACAATTCTAACATCTTTGGCTCTATACACCACCACAATGGAGTTGGAATGAAACAAACACAATGTGCGTTAACTGCAGACTGTCAGCTTTAATTTGAGGGTATGTACATCCAACTCAGGTGAACGGTGTAGGACTTACAGCAGTTTGTATATGTGCCTCCCACTTGTTAAGGGACCAAAAGTAATGGGACAATTGGCTTCTCAGCTGTTCCATGGCCAGGTGTGTGATATTCCCTCATTACCCCAATTACAATGTACAGATAAAAGGCCCAAAGTTCATTTCAAGTGTGCTATTTGCGTTTGGAATCTGTTGCTGTCAACTCTCAAGATGAGATCCAAAGAGCTGTCACTATGAGTGAAGCAAGCCATCATTAGGCTGAAGAAACAAAACAAACCCATCAGAGAGATAGCAAGAACATTAGGCGTGGCCAAAACAACTGTTTGAAACATTCTCAAAAAGAAGGAATGCACCGGTGAGCTCAGCAACACCAAAAGACCTGGGAGACCACGGAAAACAAGTGTGGATGACCGAAGAATTCTTTCCCTGGTGAAGAAAACACCCTTCACAACAGTTGGCCAGATCAAGAACACTCTCCAGGAGGTAGGTGTATGTGTGTCGAAGTCAACAATCAAGAGAAGACTTCACCAGAGTGAATACAGAGGGTTCACCACAAGATGTAAACCATTGGTGAGCCTCAAAAACAGGAAGGCCAGATTAGAGTTTGCCAAACAACATCTAACAAAGCCTTCACAGTTCTGGAACAAGATCCTATGGACAGATGAGACCAAGATCAACTTGTACCAGAGTGATGGGAAGAGAAGAGTATGGAGAAGGAAAGGAACTGCTCATGATCCTAAGCATACCACCTCATCAGTGAAGCATGGTGGTGGTAGTGTCATGGCGTGGGCATGTATGGCTGCCAATGGAACTGGTTCTCTTGTATTTATTGATGATGTGACTGCTGACAAAAGCAGCAGGATGAATTCTGAAGTGTTTCAGGCAATATTATCTGCTCACATTCAGCCAAATGCTGCAGAACTCATTGGACAGCGCTTCACAGTGCAGATGGACAATGACCCAAAGCATACTGCAAAAGCAACCAAAGAGTTTTTGAAGGGACAGAAGTGGAATATTATGCAATGGCCAAGTCAATCACCTGACCTGAATCCCATTGAGCATGCATTTCACTTGCTGAAGACAAAACTGAAGGGAAAATGCCCCAAGAACAAGCAGGAACTGAAGACAGTTGCAGTAGAGGCCTGGCAGAGCATCACCAGGGATGAAACCCAGCGTCTGGTGATGTCTATGCGTTCCAGACTTCAGGCTGTGATTGATTGCAAAGGATTTGCAACCAAGTATTAAGAAGGGAAAGTTTGATTTATGATTATTATTCTGTCCCATTACTTTTGGTCCCTTAACAAGTGGGAGGCACATATGCAAACTGCTGTAAGTCCTACACCGTTCACCTGAGTTGGATGTACATACCCTCAAATTAAAGCTGACAGTCTGCAGTTAACACACATTGTGTTTGTTTCATTCCAACTCCATTGTGGTGGTGTATAGAGCCAAAGATGTTAGAATTGTGTCGATGTCCCAATATTTCTGGACCTGACTGTATATACTTACACACAGAGACACACACACACATACACGTATATACCGTATTTCCTGAAAATAAGACCCTGTCTTATATTTTTTTGAACCCTGAAATAAGCGCTTGGCCTTATTGCCATGTGCTCAAAAGCCCAATTGGACTTATTATCGGGGGATGTCTTATTTTGGGGGAAACAGGGTATATGTATATGTGTGCATAGGTATATATCTACAGGTATAGACTTTTCTTAATTTTTTGCTCGATTATGATTACAAATGCTTAATGTGAAATATAAATGAAGCAAATGCTCCTCAAAACAGTCATTACTTGAAAAAAGTATTATTTGCCTACAAGAGACACATATTAGATAAAGGGGCATTAAATATTTGTTGTTTGTTTGTTTGTTTCAGAGAATGCCTGTGCTGGCAACTGATGCACATTTAAACAGTGGCAAAAGGTAATCTAAAATGAATATAAGGTGTTAAAAATGCAAAGGAAAGAGGGAGGTTGGGTTTACTTGAGTTGAATTTGAATTTTGCAGCTTGCTCTTTGGTTTGGATGAAAGAAAGAGTGTGTGTTGTTGAGAAATAGAAGGCTTCGGAGTTAGAAGAACATGACCTGAAATTTAGGTAGCATCAGTATCTTTGATACAAACAAAGCCAAAGTTAATGTGGAATTTAAAATCATGTTAGAAGTGTCATATTGAGAACTTGATACAGATAAAAATTAGGTTATGCTTGAAAACCTAGAGCCTTAAAAACAAAGAGCCTTTGTGGCTCTCAGAAGAACAAGAATAAGAAGCACAAGAAGCATTTTACAGTTGAGAAATGACAGGTAAACATAATTTATCATAGAAATAAATTGCTAGAATTTTGTCAAGGGGAATACAAAATAAAATCAAGAGAAGAACTGGAAGCAGAAGAGCAGCTTCTTGGCAGCTCCCTAGGTGGCTCAGTGGCTAAGACGCTGAGCTTGTTGATCAGAAAGGTCAGCGGTTTGCATCCCTAGTATAGGTCTCCTGCGTGAGCAGGGGGGTTGGACTAGATGACCTCCAAGGTCCCTTCCAACTCTGTTACTGTTACTTCGAGAGCATAATTTAGCAATACTTTTCTTATTTACAGCTATTAGAAAGACAAAAAGAGTTTAAAGTTTTGAATATTGTATGATTAAGTCTGAAATAGTATTGTGCACAATTTGCAGATTTAACTTTTGCTTTCATTTTCATTTTTTCATTTTATTAGATTTATATACTGCCCTACTCCTGAAGGACTCAGGGCGGTGAACAGCCAAAGAGATAAAACACACAGACTACAAAATTTAAAAGACAATATAAACCCAATTAAATCGTTTGGCCTGGAACAGATTAAAATACCCCTAAAATTTTAAAACAGATTTAAAATTTACAATTAAAAAAGGGAAGTTAGGCCAGGCCAGCCTGTTGAAATAAAAAGGTCTTGAGGGCATGGCGGAAGGTGCGTAAATCCGGGATCCTCTGTATCTCCGGGGGGAACTCATTCCAGATAGCAGGTGCCCCCACAGAGAAGGCTCTCCCCCTGGGGGCCGCCAGTCGACACTGTTTGGCCAACGGCACCCTGAGGAGCCCCTCTCTATGAGAGCGTACTGGCCAGTGAGAGGCTACTGGTGGCAGCAGGCGGTCCCGTAAGTACCCGGGTCCTAAGCCATGGAGCGCTCTAAAGGTGGTAACCAAGACCTTAAAGCACACCCGGAAGACCACCGGGAGCCAGTGCAGCTCGCACAGGAGAGGTGTAACATGGGAGCGCCACGTCGCTCCCATAACCACCCGCATGGCTGCACTCTGCACCAGTTTTTTCTTTCTTACTTTATATTAGTTTTTATCTCCCTTTTTAAAAATTATATATGTAATTTATTCTATCCTTAAGAAATTCCCTGACAGCAAGTATTACTCCTATTGTCCCATATCTTGTCTTTCCATTTTTCTGATATATCCTTCTGGATTATCCAGTTCTATGCTTCTACCATGTAGATGAGTGAGGACTTTACAAGCCCCACCCCCCTCTGCCATTTTTCAACCACTATGGAAGGGAAAAAAAGGATTATCTGTTCTTAGAAAAGCTCCATATTTGTTGGACTTCTCCAAAACTTTACCCTAGATCTGGGAAGGGACAATTCATCTGTGTCTCTTTATGTTGTGGCCTGTCAGCGGCCTGTGCAGATTGTAGCTGATTGTGACAATGAGGAGGTTGGTGTGGTGCTGCGCCAGCAGCCTGTGCAGCTGGCACTGGAGTCAGACAATGAGGAGGCTGGAGAAGATGTGGTGCCAGAGGCAGGGATTCAGCCAGGGCCTTCAGAACCTCCAGAAGCTCCCTTAAGTGAAGAGGACGAAGAGGGGAGCCTCTTCTTGATGCACGGGTGCTCAGAGCTGCCAAAAGGCAGGAGTGGCTCCTCAGGAGGAGGTCTCCTCAAGAGTAAGGCTTGGGGCTAATTGGCCACTCCCTTAGCCTATTTAAGGAGGAACGCCGACTGAAGCAAATTGTAGGGAACAACTTTACTTCCCTCTCCTTCGCGTCTGGATTCTCTGTAAATTGCTTCTGGGCTTTCTGCCAACCATAGTAAGATTGTGATTACTTTATCTTTGACTTCTTGTAGGCTGTTAAGAAAGTTTATTAACAGCCTTTGTTTGAAAAAGACTGAATTATTTTAGTAAATTGAGTTTGGTACAGACTTTGTGTGTGCTGCGTTCTTTGGGGTCCATAGCTGGGGCAGAACACTTTAGCTCTAAAATGAACACATCTAGGGTCAGAGTATTAACTGGGTTAGAGTGCTCACATAGCAAACTCTTTTCTGAACTCAATTGAATTTATTGTCAGAACAGGGTTACGGTGTGTATTAAAATTTGCTCTCTAATGCAGGGTTGTCAAAGTTGTGGCCCACGGGCCGGATGTGTCACACAGTGGCCACGCCCACGCCCGGTGTAGCAAAGGGGAAAAAAGTCCTGATACATCACGTGACTCCGCCATGACACCGTGAGTTTGACACCCCTGCTCTAATGTATGCATATTCAATTGAAACCATTTTTTTTAAAGAAATTCTTCCATTTTTTAATTTTGTTTTCTTACATTTATTAACATCTTCTCCCAAGGGAAGCAAGAGGGGAAGTCACACAAATTGTTTAAACAAATGTATCATAGACATCTGATTGCAGGGATCTGGTTATAACTGCTGGATCTGGTGATATTTGAAGTGTGCCAGGTGATTTTTTTAAAAAGGCGCTGTGAACATTTAATTCATTTTTATCATAATGCTTCCTATCACTTTCTCTTTTCAACATTATTAGAGCGTTCTTCAGTAATCTGCAGCTAAACTCGAACAGGGAGGGAGAAATTCTGAAATTCTCCAGAACCACTTGCTAGTCTGCCTTTGAAGTTTTTGCTCCTAGTATCTTTGCTTTTATCCAAGCTGCTCTTGATGCAGTTGTCAACTATCATTTGCACACTAGAGCTTGACAGAGTGATGGGAAGAGATCACAGCTTTTTCCTTTGCAACTGGAATCTATAAATAAGATTGCAGCTGTCTTCTTGACAATAAGCTCTGATTGGCATATCAGTATCCAAGGAAACCTTTTCTCCCCCTTCTAATTCATGTTTTTTTTTTCTTAAATTGATCCCTTCATCCAAAGGAAAAGTACCTGCCACAGTGAGATCAGTAGTTCTATAAATTGTTTAAATAAACAAATATCACAGTCATCTGATTGCATTGATCTAAATGTAAGTGATGGATCTGGCACTTTGAATTAAATTTATGTTAAACAACTCCTCTTTAGTTTCCATTCAAGCACAGACTACAAATCCTATGTCATACAACATGTGAAACTGTCATCTAGGATGCATCAGTTATTCTTAAAGGCCATTCTTAAATTCTACCTAGCATCATCTTAGTGAGATAGCAGCTGCTTAAGATGAATAAATGGATGAATAAAACTAACCTTTTTTTTTTCTTGCAGTATTTTCTATATCACATATTTCTAAAGAGGGGAAATAAAAGAGTTTCAGAGAGTTTAAACTGCAATTGACAATTTGTAATATTAAATCAGTTAAAATGTTGACAGGATTGGAAAAGGTGCTTTATGGGTCAGATGTAGGGGTGAAATCCAAAATTTTCCCCTACCGGTTCTGTGGGCATGGCTTGGTGGGCATGGCAGGGGAAGGATATTGCAAAATCTCCATTCCCACCCCACTCTGGGGCCAGCCAGAGATGATATTTGCCAGTTCTCCGAACTACTCAAAATTTCCGCTACCGGTTCTCCAGAACCTGTTAGAACCTGCTGGATTTCACCCCTGGTCAGATGGAACCCAAAGAAATTTATTAGGAATTTGGGAATACACTCAAATTCCCTCTAACCATTTTGAAAAAGGAACCTCCTCACAAAGTTTCTCAGTTCTCTGGCAATGACACCCCATTCTTTGGGATAACATTTGTAGCAAGATTGGACACACTGAGAGTATGGGGGATCACTCATGAGGGTTTTCAAGGAAGGTGTCAAAGTCAAAATGGCAAATATTACTGTGCAATCAATCACAACCTTCCTTTAAAAAAACACTCTATTAAATTTCAGAGTCAAATATTAAAATACAAACCAACATAAAAAAAGGGAAAGGCAATAGCAAAACAAATTAAAAGTTTCAAAATATACATCAAACAATTCTGTACCCAAAAATGACCTCTGACTTTCTTTTTTTAGTCCAGAGATAATACAAATACAACAATCTTTCTCTAACTTTAAACAAATAACACCTATGTTTCAACTATCTTAAAATATTACTAATCAACATTCCAAAATACCAATATTCACATTTTTAATCTAACACATTTTCAGTTTTAATCTAACACATCATAAATTGTCAAATGTAAATAACCTTATATTTAAAGAGCTGAAATATTTCTCCAATCCAATCCAATCCAATCCAATTTAATCCCCAAATGTCGAAGTCAGAAGATGATTTTTCTCCTTGTCTTGTAAGAAATCTAATAGTAGCCTCCAAGTCGCAAGACTTAGTCAAGTTATTGTCTCTAAGCAGAGCAGTCAATTTTACCATCTCGGCTAGTTCCAATGGATATCAAGATCCATTTTTCCATTTTGGGTATACCGTATATTCCTCTTTCCGTCAAACATATAAAAAAGGTGAGGCTTCAGTCTTGCAGTTGCATCCATCATCTTGAGTGTTTGGATCCCTCTGTCGACATCCTACAGACAATTATTAATACTTTCTCTCCCTTTTGGGATAACATAATGCCCAAACAATATTTTTAAAAAATCCTGTTCAAACCAAGAAAAAGCCAAAAATCTTAGTTCTACCCAGCTTTGCTGCATCATTACTTAGAAGGCGTGTCCTCATCCCACCTGGCTAACTTATATTAATATTATTAAAAAGAGGATGCAAGCTTTCTTGTTAAACAGGAAGCTTCATTACACAGAATTATTTATCATAGCCACCCTAACATTAGCTTGGCAAAATATGTAAATTATTCATAGATCTTATCTCTCTACAGCTTCATAAATATTTTATAGCTCAAGCACTTTTGCATTTGCATAAAATATTTTCTTGGAGAAAGTAGGGATCTGGGGTTATAAAGTCATTAACACTATATTGTAAAATATGTTGTCTGGAGGGTCTGGCTTCCTTCTTAAATGCTTTTAATCTGTTGGGATAGTGAAAACAGTGCCAGATGTGAAACTGAGAATGGTGACAAACCTGGGGATTATGAGATGCAATCGGAGCCCTTGATTCTCAATAAACTGAAAATATTGAGAGAGAAAAGAAAAAGAAAATGTAATTACCAGCCATATTAAGAAGACCCTTTTAAAAATATCTTTTGGATTCCATGCTTAGCACAAAAAGACATGAATCACCACAGCAGGATGCAAGAACTGGGGAAGTAGCTCTAACAAGATTGCTTCCGTAATTTGAGTTTCTTGATGAAGCAGATCAGCTTCCAAAGAATCTGTAGGAAACTGATAATGGCTTCTTTAATTTTAGGCACGTTAAGGAAAAAAAAGGTCAAACAAAGCCGGAGTGTTATTCACAGCATTTCTTTGGCTCAGCTTTCTCCTGGTACCTTTCACGGGTTGGAGCTTCAGCTGCTAGCATCCACCAGATTGTATGGGAATTTTGGGGATTCTAATCCCAACCTGTATAAAAGGATATAAATTGGAAAAGACAGCAAATATATTGAGATTATTCAAGGCACATTTGGATCTTGTGGTTCCGTAGCCCTTAAAAGTCTTGTACAACGAACAGTTGGCAATGCCATTGTTTACTGCTTTAATGGTCAGCTCAAGAACACAAGCATATTTGTAAACAACTTTATACTTATAAAGTTACTCATTTTTATAAATGTATATAGTTTATGAACAGCTTTGGAAAGCAGAAGGAAGGGAAGGGCTTGCCAACTGAAAAAAAATTACAATACAAATAAAAATATTGCAAAATAAACTTCTGATTGAAGCTACCATGCATGTGATATATTCCTCAGACCAAATGTGGCTTACAGATGAGCCAGAAAAATACTGGCTTTTTTTGCTTTTTAATTTTTCCCCCTACAGAATAAAACTGTGGACTAACTGTCCATATGTTGGTTATCAGTGGTAGGAGACCTCAATCTTATTCCAGATTTACGCCCCTCAATATCTCTCAATTTTGGATATATTGCCTAGGTCTATATAGAAATAAATCAATTACGTCTGGAGAGTCAAAATTTATCTAGCCCTGGTCTTGAAGTACTTTTCTTACTACTTCATTCACTTTCATAGTCCAGAGCAGGAGTGTCAAACTCAATTTCAGCCCCTCGGGGGGCTGGGGTGAACGTGGCCAGGATGGGCGTGGCCAGCTTGACGTCACTTGTGTCAGGGGCACCTGTAGTGGCCCATGGTGCCTCTGCCAGAGAAAATGGAGGTTGGGAGCCCATTTTCTCTGGCAGAGGCACCACAGACTGATCCTTCACTCTTTCCAGGGTGGGCTGGAAATCTAAGCACCCTGTGGGCCAGAATCTCGGCTCCAGGCCTTGAGTTTGACACCCCTAGTCCAGAGGAACCATCAATGCTGGCAAATATTCCTTCATTCATGCATTGAAAAAGCTTCTGACCACGGTCCCTGGATCTTCCCCTCAAGGTACCATTGTTGACTTTAATGTTTGCTCTGGCTGTGCTTTAAATGAAATCAAATTGCAGATGCTAGAGATGTTAGATCATCAAATAGATTTACTTTTATGCTATGGAAAGCTGTTTCTTCTGCTTTTTGTATAGAAACCCCAAGATCAGGGTTGTCTGGTTTTATTTATCTGATGGGCTATTGGACATTTCAGACTTACATAATTATTTTCTATCTTTTCTTCAGAACAGCTTTACAGCTCACCAAATTTCTGAACACCTGTAACTTTCATGTACTGTATAGAAGACATAACATGGAAGACTGAACTTTACATTAATATATTTGCGTCCAACTCTTTGAGCCATAAATGTTCAAATTTTTATCCTGGGATTATCTTGGAGGTGTATTTCATTTTCCTCTGCATTTCAAAGTAAATATGCACCAACAGACAAGACTGAATCCCTTGTGCATCTATTTCCTTTAATGATGTAATTTATTTGATTTTGTGGGATGCATTGGTTTTCCTGGACACTAAACACGTAATGTCCTGGCATTCATTCCAAAAAGGCTCCAGTTGAATTTCTGAGAAGTTATTCTACAAACAAATGGTAAATACAAAATGTATCTGACAATTTGATTTGTCCTTCTCATAACTCCCTCACCTCTGTTTTTCTAACCTGGATATCCTTACTTTTTCCTTTGCTCCCACCCAAGTTTACAAAAACAACTTATCTCTACTTGCTAGATTTTAAAGAATTCAGAATTGCATGGCTAAAGCTTCTGCAAGTTTTTTTTTTTTTTTAAAAAAACTTTGTGTGATTTACGGGATGTATCAAAATCCGTTCGGCAGGGCTGCCTTCTGTCTTGCACATTACGTGCCTGTTGTGCCGAAGCAAAAATAATATTGGACGTGCTTCTTCCTGGCTGAGGGCAGCAGGACGCGGTGGGATTCTGTTTCAGTATTTCTGTGGATATGACACTGCTTGCTTGCACATACGGCAGCCCAGTCACAGTGGTGGGCAGCACGTATCCCCTGCACAGGAAGTTTTGGTTTTGCCAAGGAAAACTGTGTTGTGTAAATGGAGTGGGGGGAGAGAAAAATGGCTATTCGTCTCAACATAGTTCCAGGATGAGATGTATGTCTCCACAGGGACATTGATAGGGCCGTATGACAGAGCACCAACTCAATGACCCTGGGGTTCCACATACACAGTATCAACAAGGAAGAGTAGAAGCTCCTCTAGTTTAATGAAAAGAAGGACTAGGGGTGACATGATAGCAGTGTTCCAATATCTCAGGGGCTGTCACAAAGAAGAGGGAGTCAAACTATTCTCCAAAGCACCTGAGGGCAGGACAAGAAGCAATGGGTGGAAACTAATCAAGGAGAGAAGCAACTTAGAACTATGGAGAAATTTCTTGACAGTCAGAACAATTAATCAGTGAAACAACTTGCCTCCGGAAGTTGTGAATGCTCCAACACTGGAGGTTTTTAAGAAGATGTTGGATAACCATTTGCCTGAAGTGGTGTAGGGTTTCCTGCCTAAGCAGAGGGTTGGACTAGAAGACCTCCAAGATCCCTTCCAACTCTGTTATTCTATATTCTAAGCTTTTAAATAACTCCCAGGCAGGTAAAGCCAAGATGGTGGTATTTCTATTCTATTCTAAGGGTAAAATGGTGATCTCCAGGGTGGGGACAGGTAGTCAATTCCAGGACCCTCAATCTGGCAATATTAAAGCCTCAGTTTCATAGCTTTATGGAAAAGTCTAATACTTTATTCAAGTAGTGCTCAACTTACAACCACAATTGAGGCTAACATTCCTAAGTGAGACAGTTGTTAAATGAGTTTTGCCCAATTTTATGACCTTTCTTGCCACAGTTGTTAAGTGAATCACTGCAGTTGTTAACTTAGTAACATGGTTGTTAAGTGAATCTGGTTTCCCCACTGACTTTGCTTATCAGAAGGGGCAAAAGTTGATCACATGACCCCAGAACAGTGGTGAAATCCAATTTTTTTTACTATCGGTTCTGTGGGCGTGGCTTGGTGGGCGTGGCTTGGTGGGCATGGCAGGGGAAGGATAATGCAAAATCTCCATTCCCATCCTACTCTGGGACTAGCCAGAGGTGGTATTTGCCAGTTGTCTGAACTACTCAAAATTTCCGCTACTGGTTCTCTGAACTATTAAAAATTTCCTCTACCAGTTCTCCAGAACCTGTCAGAACCTGCTGGATTTCACCCCTGCTCCAGAACACGGCAACTGCCATAAATATGAGTCAGTTGCCAGGCATCTGAATTTTAATCACATGACGAGGGGGATCTGCAACCGTCCTAAGTGCAAAAAATGGTTATAAATCACTTTTTCCAGCGCTGTTGTAACTTCAAATGATCGCTAAATGAACTGTTGTAAGTTCGAGGAGTACCTGTAGCTTGTTTGAAGATCAGTTATAGAGGGATGGGATTGCTTCCAAACTGCTTAGAACTTTATCAGCCTGTAAGTCTGTCTTTAGATAACAGGGATTAAGGTTCCAAGTGTTAGTAATCATCAGATTAAATCAAGCTTTTTGCTTGGCTAATCATATTCAATCCCAGCTTTCCTGGCTTGGGTTTTTCCCTTTTTTAATACATGCCATAAATAAAATACAATACAGCCAAAAATACATTTTCTAGATCCCCTATATTAAACCACCTTTTTGCACTGAAATATTTAGCTACAGCTAAAGCAATTTAGCTGAAATCGCAAGAAACAAAGAATAAAGCAAGAGGATAAAACAAATTTACAAGTTAATACAGCTTTTAAAGGCAGTAAAATTAAACAGATCCTTAGTGGATAGCCAAACAAATGTCAACAACCATTGTAGGTAGATGGTTTCTAGCGGGGAATTCTGTGGCCAGGTTTCCCAAGCCAACACGATCATATCAGTCATAGCTATCTATTGTTGCAGGAAAACCTGTTTTATACAAATTTAGGATTGTGAGAAAAAAATGTGTTGATTTTTTCAATGCATGATTTGGGAGTCGTACATTGAAAATGGCACATCAGCAAGATGTTTTTTAAAAAGAAGACAACTGAAAAAAGATATTTCCTTTCTTTTGTTTTCTCACCATCTAAATTCTTTTTGGAATTCTTTCAACAGAAAATTGATAAGATAGAAAAATATGGGTTAGACATTGATAAGATAGAAAAATATGGGCTTCATCACCAGATGGATTTATAACTGGCTAACTGCACTCAACATATAATCCTTAATGGAAGCACAACTACATGGAGAGAAGTATGCGGTGGGGTACCTAGTAGTGTGCAGTGGGGCCTAGTACTCATCAATATCTTCATCAATGATTTGGACAAGGGAATAAAAGGGGAACTGATCAAATTTGCAGATGACACGAAGCTGGCAGGAATATCCAAAACTCCAGAAGATAGGCTTAAGATACAGAAGGTTCTTGACAGACTGGAACACTGGGCCCTATCTAACAAAATAAAATTCAATGGTGAGAAAAGTAAGATACTACATTTAGGCAAGAAAAACCAAATGCACAGGTACAGAATAGGTGGCACATGAGTCAATAGTAGTAGCAAGAAGGAGCCTAGAGAACAATGATGTACAGTAAATAGGAGCCAGCAGTGTGCTGCAGGTGCCAAAAAAGCCAACTGAGTCCTATGCTGCATTAACAAAGGTATAGAATCAAGATCACCTGAAGGGTTAATACCACTTTATAATTCCTTGGAAAGACCACACTTGGAATATTGCATCCAGTTTTGGTCACCAAAATGTAAAAAAGTTGTTGAGACTCTAGAAAGAGCACAGAGAAGAGCAATAAAGATGATTAAGGGACTGGAAGTTAAAACATGAAGAACGGTTGCAGAAATTGGGTATGTCTAGTTTAATGAAAAGAAGGACATATTAGCAGTGTTCCAATATCTCGGGGGCTGCCACAAAGAAGAGGAGGTCAATCTGTTCTCCAAAGCACCTGAAGGCAGGACAAGAAGCAATGGATGGAAACTAATCAAGGAGAGAACCAATCTAGAACTAAGGAGAAATTTCCTGACAGAACAATTAATCAGTGGAACGACTTGTTTCCAGAAGTTGTGGTTGTTCCATGACTGGAAGTTTTTAAGAAGAGATTGAATAGGCACTTGTCTGAAACATTATAGGGTTTCCTGCTTGAGCAGTGGGTTGGACTAGAAGACTAAAGACCTCCAACTCTGTTATTCTGACTGCACCAAAAAGAATGCACCAAATGCCAGTTGTACCTAGCTTTAGATTTTATTTGTGGTAATCTCAGGCAGGGTTCTCTTGCAGTCCTGTCTGCTATCAGATCCTTTCAAGTAGAGATGCCAAGATTTGAATCTGCAGACTCTATACTCGGAACAGGGGCTTTGCTTTGAAACTATGATCCCTCCCTACTTCTTTAACCATGATCTCTCCCTAAATTTAAACCATGATGCCTTCCTCCCTGATTTTAATCCAAAAACATTTGGTGTATCACATTATACTCCAATCCTTTCAAATATGTATTTCCAGGCAAACTCATCAGTTACTGAATTTTTAACTAGGTTTCCCCCCCCCCCATTATGACTACTTATTGACCCCCATTTGAGTGTTCAAATTCTCCAAAAGCTCTTTATTGTAAAAATATTTTACTAGGCACATTCTTTGTATGTTTTATGGTGTGCAGTTGTTTTGAATAGTTGCACATTGCCTCAGTAGCATTTTCAAAATAGTACCTTCGACTCCTTTAGAATGGGAATATGAATAATAATTACTCTCCATTGTAAAAGTTACACATGGATATGAGATAAACATTAAACAGTAGGATTAAAGAGTAATACAGTAATACAAGTTGGGCATCTTGTAGCATTCCCATATATATGGCAAGCAGACTGAATTAATGCCTGAAGTAGATCATGATATTTGTGCTATTATATTCTCAGCCTTCCTTGTACTCTATGTTTGATTGTAGGGTTATGCACCATTTTCCTGTGGAGGTAACATTCGATAATTTGTATTTATACTTGAAAAGCTTATACCATAGTCGTGCAATCAGTATCTCAAAAGTTGTTAAAATTCCCTTTTCTTTGTAACCATGTAGCTTACATTAAGTGCCATCTATTGAAAACTAAATGGAAGTGCAATTTCACATTTTTGAAAATGTCTTAGGTGCTGAAATATATAGGCATTTTACTTGTGTATATTTTAAGGATATATATATTTTTTTTAAAAAAAGGGATCTCTGCCGGTAAAATGTTCCACACAATGCTGGCAAACTATGCCTTCTTTTAAGAAATAAAGTACAGAAATTGGTAAGTGCAAATATGTGATTGAAGGCACCAGGGATGAAATGCTACCGGTTCACTCCGGTTCGGGCAAACTGGTAGTGATAAAAACTGTAGTATGCGCCAAAAAGAGGCTTGGGAAGGTAAGTAGAATAGCCAGAGGGGGGATCAGCTGTGGCGTGCAGTTTAGCTGGAAATCCTGCTTTCTAGCAAAGCTAAACCGCGGGGCACAGGTGATCGTCTCGGTTCGTAACTTTTTTAACTTTAGCTTTTTAAACGCGCAGCATGTGTTTGGTGTGCACTGAGCATGCGCACACAGCATGCATTTGGTGTGCATGTGCATGCACAGCGTGCGTTTGGCATGCATCATGCATTTAGTGTGCATGCCCATGCAGAGTGCACACTTGGCGTGCAGCGTGCATGCAGGCCAGCGAACCAGTAGCAAATCGTTTCAGATTTCATCACTGGAAGGCCCCTTTTTAAAACATTAATTGCACACCTAACACACCTAAAAAGGACCTAGTTTTAATTCAGTAATGGTGACTCTTTTTTTTAATACCATCATACTCTTTGCTGAAGTGACCAACAGAATATTTTTCATATTTAATAATTTATAATTCCAGATGCACTTGGAGAATATTATTGTTAGATTGGTTAAAGCTTCTTTGCCTTTGGCAAAATCAAATAATATTCTCTGACCTCTGTCTACATGTTCTTATGAGAGATAACAGAATTCATAGCATATCATTTTAGAGATCTGGCTAAAGGTTCATTATTATTTTTTTCTTTCTCAGTGTACTTTTTCCATATTTTTGTATTTATTTATTTTTATCTCCCTGATTTACACCTGCCACAATCAACTAGATTCCCAGCAATTTAGTATAATGAAGCACATAACACACACACAAGGGCAATTCAATTAAAACAATTCCAATAAGTCTAAAACAGTGTTTTCCAAATTTGGTAAGTTTAGAATAATGCAGACATCAACTGTGGCATCTGTCAAATATGAAAAATATTGGTCTAAAATAAATCCATAAATCTCACTTAGTCCTGGGAATTTCATCACCACTCATAAGTTACCTAAAACTTCATTTTATATAATTTCCAGAAGGCTAAAGGTTTGTGGGCCAACCTGATTTCAAAAGCAGAAGCTAATCTCTACTAAAGTCACTATCACGGAGAGGGGCAGCATCTATCTGCCTTCACACCACATGTTTGTGAAAATAGGGGGGTCACCACAATTCCTCCCAGGTGTGTGAGTTGGAAAGGTCAATTTTGGTTGGAGGACACAGCTTACAAATACCTCAGTGCCAAGGCATTTCGGACTTTTTAGACATTACCTAAATATGAATTGCCCCAAAAGCTAATAGTAAGCCAGTGTAGGTCCTGACTGTCAGGTTTCAAGAACCAAAAACAACATAAGGAGTTACTTCTGAGTAGTTTCTTTGCTGTTGTTTTCTTATAGACTAAAGCAACCTTCTTCATAACCATAGATATACTCTGAACTGTGGAGGTGCTGTCTTTGCCCTCTTCCTACCTACCAGACATTCCAAGTTTTTTTTTTCTTGCAGACTTTCATTACCCAAAGTAGATAATTTCAGCAGTGCAAGCAAGCTCAGAGAACACCAAAGGACTCTTCATTTCAGCCCCGAGTTACAAATATTCTCATTTATTGATTCCAAGCTTTGCTGTCTCTTTGTCCTCTGGGAAGGAACTCCTGCCTCCTATAACTCCATACTACATCCTATCACACTGTCACACAGATGTACAGTAATATGTTCATGGTGTTCATTGTTGGTATTCATGTACCAGTCAAGACCTGGCCATTATACTCTGGATGGACTGAAGCTTTGAGAGGTCTTCAGTGCTGTGTAGAGATTTTGCTGAAGTCCAAATGTACAGTGGTGAAGCAGATGTTACTATGTGAGCTCTTGGTCCAGTTAAATCTACTACTGGCACACCAATTGCAGTTGGATGATTGTGAGATTGTTCATTTAATGGGCTCACCTTCACATATAATCTCTACAGAGATAATAAACCAATATTGACTCTTACAGATATATTTGAATCATATCTATAGGAAGCAATAATAAGTATTGAAGCCACTTACCCTAGACTTGTTTTTTCTCTCTTATGGCTGTTAAATGCAAAAAGGAACCTCCAACCATGGTAATTACTTGTGAAGGCACAATATTATTAGAATCAATATTTTATCTCTTCTGTGAGTGCATGCTCTGGAAATGTGATAAAATCTCTCTTGGGCAGATGAAAATCACAATTCATATTCTACTTATGGGATAATCAGATTTTAAATTTCAGTTAAATTATATTCCCTTTCATCTCTTTATCAACCATATACCATATTCCTGAGGTTCTGGCTCACGCCTCGACTGGAGACCTAGTGGCCGCCTGGGATAGGGCGGCCGCTGGGGCCCTGGATCGAGTCGTGCCTTTGCGGCCTCTGACCCGGCGCGGATCTCGCCTGGCTCCTTGGTTTACTGAGGAGCTGAGGGAGATGAAGCGCCAGAAAAGACGCCTAGAGAGTAGTTGGAGAGCTAGTCTTTCTGAATCGGACCGGACACTGGTTAGATCCCATATTAGGACTTACCTAGTGGCGATAAAAGCAGCAAAATGTACGCATTTTGCTGCTCTTATTGCGTCATCAGATAATCGCCCGGCCGCCCTGTTTAGGGTGACCCGCTCCCTGCTCCACCAGGAGGCGCGGGAGGACCCCTTGGAGGGAAGAGCCGAGGACTTTGTTCAGTATCTGTATGACAAAATCACTCAGATTCGGGAAGGTCTGGACTCTGACTGGGTAGATCCAGCGAGAGTGACGGAGGCAGGTCTTGAGACTGTTATCTGGGATGAGTTTGATCCTGTGACCCCAGATGACGTGGACAGGATTCTGGGTAGATTGAACGCGACCACATGTTTGTTGGACCCGTGTCCCTCCTGGTTAGTGCTGGCTTCCCGGGAGGTGACGCGAGGCTGGCTCCAGGGGATTATAAATGCTTCATTGGGTGAGGGTGTCTTCCCCGCCGCCCTTAAGGAGGCGGTGGTGAGGCCCCTCCTCAAGAAGCCTTCCCTGGACCCGGCAATATTGGCTAATTATCGTCCAGTCTCCAACCTTCGTTTTGTGACGAAGGTTGTTGAGAGTGTGGTTGCGGACAGCTTCCCCAGTACCTGGATGAAGCGTCGTATCTGGATCCGTTCCAGTCGGGTTTCAGGCCTGGATACAGCACGGAAACGGCATTGGTCACGTTGGTTGATGATCTCTGGAGGGCTCGGGACAGGGGCTGCTCCTCTGTCCTGGTCCTGTTAGACCTCTCAGCGGCTTTTGATACCATCGACCATGGTATCATGCTGCACCGGTTGGAAGAGTTGGGGGTGGGAGGCACCGTACTAAGGTGGTTCTCCTCCTTTCTCTCCGACCGGTCGCAGTCTGTGTTGACAGGGGGGCAGAGGTCGACCCCGAGGCCCCTCATATGTGGGGTGCCGCAGGGATCGGTCCTCTCGCCCCTTTTGTTCAACATTTATGTAAAGCCGCTGGGCGAGATCATCCGTGGTTTTGGGGTGAAGTACCATCAGTACGCGGATGACACCCAGCTGTACATCTCCACCCCGGACCACCCCAACGATGCCCTTGAAGTGATGTCCCAGTGCCTGGAGGCCGTACGGATCTGGATGGGGAGGAACAGGCTCAGGCTCAACCCATCCAAGACCGAGTGGCTGTGGTTTCCGACGTCCCGATATAGTCAGCTAGTGCCATCGCTGACTATTGGGGGCGAATCATTGGCCCCCATGGATAGGGCTCGCAACTTGGGTGTCCTCCTGGATTCACGGCTGTCGTTGGAAGAGCATGTGACGGCCGTGTCCGGGAGGATTTTTCATCAGGTTCGCCTGATTCGCCAGTTGCGTCCCTATCTAGATCGGGACTCCCTACACACAGTCACTCATGCCCTCGTTACTTCTCGTCTGGACTACTACAACGCTCTCTACATGGGGCTCCCCTTGAGGTGCACTCGGAGGCTCCAACTGGCGCAGAGTGCGG
Organism: Pantherophis guttatus; assembly: GCF_059756535.1. Classification (NCBI taxonomy): domain Eukaryota; kingdom Metazoa; phylum Chordata; class Lepidosauria; order Squamata; family Colubridae; genus Pantherophis; species Pantherophis guttatus. The sequence goes on from NC_142067.1 coordinate 24,636,316, forward strand.
CCGTGCGGGTGGTGATGGGAACGACATGGAGTTCCCATGTGACACCCCTCCTGCGCGAGCTGCACTGGCTCCCGGTGGTCTTCCGAGTGCGCTTCAAGGTTCTGGTTATCACCTTTAAAGCGCTCCATGGCTTAGGACCTGGTTATTTACGGGACCGCCTGCTACCACCAATAGCCTCCCACCGGCCAGTACGCTCCCATAGAGAGGGGCTCCTCCGGGTGCCGTCGGCCAAACAATGTCGGCTGTCGGCCCCTAGGGGGAGAGCCTTCTCTGTGGGGGCACCTACGATTTGGAACGAGCTCCCCCCGGAGATACGTAGGATCCCGGATCTGCGCACCTTCCGCCGCGCGCTTAAGACTTTTCTATTTTATCAAGCTGGCCTGGCCTAAATCTTCCCCCTTTTTAAATGTGGAAATTTTAAATTTTTAAATTTTAAATTCGTCTTATTTATAGGGGTATGGGTAAGGCGTTTTAAATTGGGGAGCCATTTTAGATTTAATTCTGTTTTAAACGTATTTTAAATTGTTTATATTGTATGTTTTTAATTTTGGCTGTTCACCGCCCCGAGTCCTTCGGGAGAGGGGGCGGTATAAAAATCTAATAAAATAAATAAATAAATAAATAAATAAATACGTAAGTCTCTATCAGGAACATAAAACAACTTTCATTTTAAACTTCATTACAACCCCCCCCACACACACAATTAAATATAAGGTCTAGATGCTATTTGACTGCCAAATTAATATTCAGAATAAAATATCTCCTTGCCTTGAATATGACTAATGCTAATTAAATCAATGAAGCAGGAAATACTCGTATCATTACATTTGCACAATAAAGCTTGAGAGCTCACATATTATTATGACCATTTATCATGTATGGAGCAGGTGTCACTAATTGCAGCTCCTTATTTGGTCAATACAACCTACAACAGTGATTGTCCTTTGTTACAGATTGCTTGGAGACTTCTTAAAACCTCAAGGGGATCTCTGATGTAGAACTAGCTACACAGAATCCTTTGAGCTTTCTGATGTTGAAGTAGGAGAAAAAAATGTTTTCTTCTCTCTGATCACCATGATGGTAAATGTAACATATTATAAGTAAATAATTGACAATTTTGTGCCATTTAATGCAATCAAAATCTACCAATTGAAGTGGAGTGTCACACTGTGTAATACAGTAAAGTTTATCTTCCCTTAATTTGTTTATATATTACAAAACAAAATAAATGTTAAGTCAATTACCTCAGTCATCTGTGATTTGTTCTCTATGTGAGATTATGTTTTAATAAACTGATGTTATGCTGCTGTTCTAAGTCAACACTTCTGAACTTTTTCCTTTATGAAGTTTGCTATATTGGCTTCAAGAGCTCTTGCAGACCATAATATTTTTTGGTTCTTATGTTCTACCACAAAATGTGTATCAGGTTTTGGCTCATATTGTTCACGCAAAAGTAGAAGTATTGAAATTCAGACAATGTTATATCACCCAAAGATATTCATAAGGCAAATTATCTTGAGAAGAAGGCGATCTATAAATTAATGTGTGGACAAGGAGGATGCATAAATAGTTTGCAAATATAGACTATGTATGTTTGCAAAGCAAAATTCAATATGGTATATTAGACACCTCAGAAAATAGTTTGTTCTCTTATTGGTATATTTTGGGAAATTTTAGACTGATTTGTGCTGGTTAATGATGCATAACTGCTTGGATGTATTCCTAACATCTGGAATTTATCAGCACATCAAGGATTGGGAACTTCTTCCACATGAGAGACATTCAAAAGCAATAATATTAGAGAGGAAAACCTACACCTGGCTTGTGGCAATATATTGTTAATATGTGTGCCTTGCCTATATTTGAAGTAGCAGTTTTGTTTTTGTTTTTATGTAGTTATTTATTGGGGCAACGAGAAGGACTTTTAAGTAATCTAGTAACACTTTTGGAACTGTTTTGTTAATGAGATAAATTTCCAGGCCCTGCCTCACTTTCATCTTTACTTACTTACTTAATGTGAATTAACTAACACTCTTTATATACATTTTCTTTTTCTTTTTCTGTTGATTAGTTTTATCTGGAAAATAAAAAGGAAGCCCTTTCAGAATACCACAAGGAGATAATATTAATCAAAAGGTCTTTTCTCTTGTGGTCACCCTTCTGGCTCATTTAATGTGGGCACTTGGTAACACATCTTAAATGAAAAAGAAATATAGGCTGAGATATCATTTCAGGTAATCTAACATGGACTATATCTGCATTTGTATCTTTTTTTATATGTATTCCTAGGAAGTTGCTTGGAAATCTTCAATCCAGCTTTGTCTCCATTTGCACATCAAAATAGCAGCTTCTTCCAAATTGAACATTACGAATGTTATGTGTTCTAGTGCCAGAGGTGGGATTCACTTACCTTCCATACCGGTTTGCAAGTGTGAGTGCACGCACACTCTTGCTTCGCTTGCATGTGCCACCTCTGTGCATGCGCATGGTCTTCTGTGCATGCACAGTAGTTGCACATTATGTCCAGGTGGGTGGGCGGAGCCTCCCACAGTCGCTGCTACTGGTTCGTGCGATCCGGACAGAACCGGCTGAATCCTACCACTGTTCTAGTCCCAGTGTAACTAAAAGACCTTAGACTGTGGAAATGGAATGGTATGTGGGAATGGCCTTGGAAGACAGGAGAAAAAGCCACAGACAAGGCAATGGTCAGATAAGAGACAAATAAGCCCACAAATACAATGGGGGGGAATGGCAAATATTTTATAAGGGATTCTCATTGGACTGTAATGTGACAGAGAGGAGATATTTATGTTCAGACTTGCAAGAATCTGTTAATATAACCTTAGAGTAAAGACAGCGCTAATACCCCTGAGTATGCTTCTTGTCTGGACTACCTTGTAAGGCTGACATGAAGGTGGAATTACACAGTCTGTGTTAGCATATTTGTTAGATGGGATGTGAGAGCCAATTTAAAGTTTTGCTTGGTTTGCAGTTTATTGACCAGGTTACATCTGTTCACCAAGGTTGAACAATTTTAGCCACCTAAGCTTTTCCATTGTGTCCCAGCTAAAAACAAGAAGTTCAGATTAGCTTTGTTCAGGGATACTCAATGTACTACTATGGGTAATAAAAAAAGGATCAGAGTCGGAAAATAAAATTGAAATCTTTGTTCATTGAAATACGATATAAATAAGCATTCTTAGTAATACAGCGAGAGAGCCATTAGGAAAAATAGGTACATGTAACAGTTACCTGAGAAAATGAAAAAATGTTAATTACAAAACTACTAGAATGTTAAACAAAGAGATAACAGCATAATGGGATATAAAAATAGGATCAACTGAAATGAATATAATTTTAAACAGCAAATATGCATATCAATAAACAGTAAATTGCATTCTTCAAAAATTTCAGTCAGAATTAACCTTATAAAAGTTTAGCATTTTTTTGTATCTGTACAGATTACAGGGGAAAAAGAGGCAAAGGAAAAATTGGAAGTAGAGGAAGATACAGTAGAAGCAAAGGATAAATGAGCATGCTCTGGAAGAAAACTATGTAGAGGTTTATTTCATATACTCTTCTCCAATGTTGTGCTTCTCCAACCTGGTAGTCATGCCCTGTGACTACAACTCCTAGAATCCTCAGCCAGGATGAAGGGAACCAGACGGAGAAAGGCTGATTCAAACAAAGCAATGTGTGTTATGATGACCCTGTACCCTTGTTACTGCTGGTTTCCCTTCCATTATAAGCACTTGCATGCCAGCTCAGCACGATACAGGAGTGGGCCATTAAATTTCCATTTGCCCAACAGCCTATGTTCTCCACTTCAGTACCTTTCTGCATTCAAACGTGAATGAACAAAAGGAACAACAACAAAAATGTTCACTCTGAATGGTATCTGGTCTCTAAACAAAAGGATTTTTTTCTTGGTTGACAATGGATCATACTTGTAGCACAATATAATGAATTAATTGTTCACACGAACAGTGGTTTAGGCTCCTGTAGAATTATCAAGCAACGCCAGATGGATGTCAGAGCTGGCATTTGTACATATTCACGTACTTCCCACTTATGATAATACATGCTAAATGTGCCCCATCTCTTAAGTCGCTCCCTTATATTTTTTCTTTTTAATCTGTCTTTGCCTCTCAATATTATTTGACTTTTTATCTATTTTGTTATTTGGCAATTTAATAATTGCTTGAGTAGGCAAGAGAAACAGCTTCATGATCAACCTTGAGGCTTACAAAGCCACCAATACAATCACAAGAATGGTCATTTAGAAAGGTTGGCCAATCAGCACTGTACAAATCTATCCTTTGTTTGAAATGCGGAACAAATTTCCCTTGGGCTCAGGCTGGGGAAAGAGAAAATATGCAGGCCCCAGCTCTTAACATGGAAGGCTTACTGCTGAAATTAGGCAATGTTTGCTTCAGTGGAAAGAGAGTGGATACAAGGAGGGGCAACTTGCATTGGTTACCCAGATGTGGTTCAGAACTGCATTAGCACCATGTGCATAAACATTAATCCCATTACTGCGCACAATTTTTATCTCTATATTTGAATTTTTATTTGGCCTTTTCTCCCAGGAGGTCAAGATGGCTATCTAATGCGCCTGTCAGCTTTGTGAGGTAATCCAGACAGGGCCACACCCAGATAAACTAATTCTGCTTTGTTGTAAGGTTACATTAACAGATACTTGCAAGCCTGAAAGTGTATTTCTCCTGTCACATTTACAGTTCAAGAAGCAGAGGGTGTGTGTGTGTTTTCTTCTGACACAGCCCCATTTCTTCTGTGGGCTCAGCTGCCTTTCATCTGACTGTTCCCCTTGCTGCAGCTCTTCCCCCTGTCTCCCAAGATAATTTCCACAATCCATTATATCTCTCCCCTCCATTATTTTCAACCCAACAACTTTCGGCCTGAGAGGAACCGGCCCAAAGTCATCCTATGAGTTCCATGTCACCTGAACACATATACATTTAATCTCCCTTCTCTAAAAACCCAAATGCACATTAGCAAGGTAATACAAGCAGATAAATAAAATATAAAAATAAAAACAGATAAATAAAAGGGACATGGTGGCTCAGCGGCTAAGACGCTGAGCTTGTCAATCAAAAGGTCGGCAGTTCAGCGGTTCAAATCCCTAGTGCCGCTTAAAGGGGTGAGCTCCCGTGACTTGTCCCTGCTTCTGCCAACCTAGCAGTTCAAAAGCATGTAAAAAGTGCAAGTAGAAAAAAAGGGACCACCTTTGGTGGGAAGGTAACAGCGTTCCGTGCGCTTTTGGCTTTTAGTCATGCCGGCCACAGGACCATGGAGACGTCTTTGGACAGCACTGGCTCTTCAGCTTTGAAACTGAGATGAACACCGCCCCCCAGAATCAGGAACGACTAGCACATATGTGCGAGGGGAATCTTTACCTTTACCTTTTATAGCTTACTCCTTCTTTGTAAGAAGGCTCTTTAAAAGGAACCCAGCAATCTGAGCTGTACAGACTGCTTCCTACCACTCACTAATTGCTTCACTGGCAAACTTCTGGAGAAGAAGAAGACAGGTAGAATCCAACATAGGCTGCAAAAATAGCTTCTGGGGTGACATGCAGATTATGTACATCTGAAATCAACTCTGTACGATCTGGAAGCTCATCTGAGGAATGCGCACTGCACTTGCTGAGGGGCATTTCCACAGTCTGTCCTTGCTTTTCAGTTTCTCTGAAACTGAGTTCCCAGCAAGACGTTACATTGCAGGAATCAGCATTGGTACAAATTAATTTGTATTCTAATCAGTAGGATGAAAGAACTCATTGCCACATACCTGTTGTGTGCATCACATCTATGTTATATTTTACACTCATTTGTTATGGCATCTCACTGCGATAAATAAGAAATCTTAGCTAGGAATTTTCAGTAATTATGATGAATCAGAAGTTAAATTTAGACCTTTATCCCAAATGCTCTTTGTTCTCCTTCATTGGCTTTCACCCTTACCTGACATTCTTCCCCAGTCTTGGACTTAGTCAATCAGCATCTGAAAAACACCAGCAACTAACTGTTTAAAAGGAAAGATTTTTGCTTTAAAATTAATTCCCAACCCCAATTCTCTTTGAACAGTTCCATCAGTAAAGGTTTTTGGATCTGGCACTCCTATCCTTTTCCTCTAGCACATTCTCTGTGTCTTGCTGTTCATCTTCAATTATTATAGATGGGTAGTAGATTCAGACAAAGCTTGCATGTAAGCCCAAAGAGTAATTTGGAACAGATTTTTATTTACCTGGGATGGCGTGGGGATAGATGTGAATTTATTCTGATCACATGATCTGGTACTGATTAATTTTCGATAACTTAATCTGGCCTGCTAGGAAGAATGATGCCGTTGCCCCATTCCAAAAAGACAGCAACAATATTTCATCCTCCTCCCACTCAGTCTAAATTTTGGCATGGATTTTCCTATGATAGGGTTTGCTATTCATGCGAACCACATCACATTCTGTCCCAATAAGTAATAGCCAAAAACTTAAAAGTGCTTTTAAAAATGCATGCATTTTAAGAGCAGCTTCAGGTTTAGCATTCCCACAGATTTCAGACTCACAGAAAATTGCAACAATTTTTTATTTTTTCCCCCATGTAGACAGGAACCTGGATAGCTCAGCAGACTAATGCATTGTAATTAACATCCAGCTGTCTGCAATTACTGTAAGTTCGAATCTCACCAGGCTCAAGGTTGACTCAGCCTTCCATCCTTTCTAAGGTAGGTAAATTGAGGACCCAGTTTGTGGGGGCAATAAGCTGACTTTGTATAAATATACAAAAGTATGAAGGCTATTGCTTAACACATTGTAAGCCGCCCTGAGTCTCCGGAGAAGGGCGGCATATAAATCAAATTTTAAAAAAAAGGGGGGGGGGGATTTGTTTTTCTGTTTCCAGACCAGATTCATCTATTTCTGGAGCCATGAGTCATTTCCCCTGACTTTCTATCAGCTCTTAAGTTTTTATTCAATGTTCCACAACGAATAAGTTTTGAGTACATTCTTGAAATAAAACATCTGAATCATCTTTGATTGGTAATAGGGGGGCTGTTGCCTTCGTCCACTCCCCTGCATTTGCACTGTGTTTGATCAAGTGTGAACAGAGCACTAATTGCTCTTCAAAGTGCAAAGCAGCATTAGGTGATCCAAAAACAGTCAAACTTTCCATCATGAAAATGCTGCGAGGAAGAAATGACTCTAATCAAAGGCCAGAAGGGCTGCTTCTAGAAATCTTTGATTTGGTATTTTGGGATCTGTTTTGGCAATCCCCACTCTCTGAGTTCGGATCCAGCAAAGGGAAGGATTGTGATAGAGATCCCATTTAGCAAGAAAGTGTACAACACGCCTTGCCCTCATTAAAAATTCATCGCTGTTTTCAGGGGGGGGTGTTGTTAATGCTCCTGCCACAGGCTAAAGATTAATGACTTGGATGCTGGGTGAATTAAGCAGATGCTTTTGTTACCTAGGCAATATCCCAGCTGGACAGAACATATCTCCCAACTCTGCTGGGACACGTTTGAGAGCCACAGCTTGCCCCGAGACAAGATTCCTGCCCAGTGGACCTGCTGAATCTTGCAAAAGGTGTGACAGCTCAAAGAAACTAAAAAGCAATTGTTCAAGCTTCTTGCAAATGATAAAGCAATTACCGTATTTTTCTGAGTATAAGACGCTCCGGACTATAAGACGCACCTAACTTTTTTGGTGAGGAAAAAGAAATCTGCCTCTGCCTCTCAGCAATTTGCCTCATTGCAGCAAACAGCAAATAGCCTGCTTTACTTTCATTTTCGTTTTCAGCATAGCTTGATTAGCACAAGGAAAAAAAAATCTGCTCCCAGAAATTTACCTCCTTGCAGGAAGCAGCAGAGGCCCGTGCAGCAATAGGCAATGGCAATCCCTGCAGCCTGAAACAGCTGAGAGTCAGGAGGCCAATCCAACCGGCAATCAACTTATGCTAATTAGGCTGTGCTGAAGCTGAAATGGGCTGTTTCTTCTTGCTGCTTGCTGCAAGGAGGTAAATTGCTGGGAGGCAGAGGCCAGTGGGTGGGCGGGGCTACATTTGGGAGTGTATAAGATGCACCCAAATTTTCACCCCCTTTTAGGGGGGGGAAAGGTGCATTTTATATTCCGAAAATATGGTAGTACTGTGGCCAAAACCAAAATTCTTTAAATATACAACATCAGTAAAAGCATAAACGGGCTTAGCTTTCAGCATTTATTTCCTGGAGTTTAATAAAACAGAAGCAAATGCCCACTGAATTTTACAAGAAAAAAATGTACAGTATACAATTAAGTAGTATCAGGAGCAATAGTTGGTGAGATTCTCAGTTTTCTTTCTTTTCAAAAACAAATTCCAACCCTTTAAATGCTCTGAACTCCTTGAAATATCAGAAGCCACTTTTCAATTGCAGAGAATTCGCTTCATTTTTCAGTTGCTGCCATGTTCACATTTTGTCTAGAGCATCCCACGGCTAGACTTTAAAATGCTTTTGTGGTGACAGGGCTGGAGAAGAGGAGGAGATCAAAGGAAGGACTTTAGCACATGGCTGAGGCATTGCCATGATTGACCTCCAAGCTCACTCTCCTTGTGCTAAGCCCTCTTTGCATTGCTGTGAGTGCAGCTTAGCCACATGTGAAAGTATGATAATTTTGCTTTCTTCCTACATATGGGTTCATTCCTTTGTTCACTGCAATTTTAGTGGCAAACATTGTTTGCGTTATTTATACGCAGACATTTCTAAGATAAATATTATACAACAAAATACAATAACACAGGAGTGTCAAACTCAAGGCCCACAGGCTGGAACTGACCCATAGGGTGCTTAGATCTGGCCCACGGGGCTACCCTGGAAACAGCGAAGGACCGGCCCTCGGTGCCTCTGCCAGCGAAAATGGCCTCCTAAGCTCCGTTTTTGACTGGGATGGCCTCCTGCAATTCTCTACCAGCGAAAACGGAGCAGCCCTCCCAAGCTCTATTTTTGCTGGCAGAGGGTTGCAGGAGGCCATCCCAGCCGAAAACAGAGATTGGGAGGCCATTTTTGCTGGCAGAACACTCGGGCCACCACAGGCGCCCCCAACACGAGTGATGTCAAGCTGGCCACGCCCACCCTGGCCACGCCCCCAAGGCCCCCCCCCGAGGACAAACACAACCCTGATGCGGCCCTCAATGAAATCAAGTTTGACACCCCTGCAATAACACCATAGAAACCATGAGCATAGATCAACAAAGAGCCTTGGTGGCGCAGCAGACTAAAGCACTGTTAAGTAACACCAGCTGCCTGCAATTACTGCAAGTTCAAATCTCACCAGGCTCAAGGTTGACTCAGCCTTCCATCCTTTCGAGGTAGGTAAAATGAGGACCCGGTTTGTGGGGGCAATAAGATGACTTTGTATAAAAAAGAACACCGCTTGGGGAGGGCGAAAGCCCTACTAAGCAGGTATATACAAAAGTATGAAGGCTATTGCTTAACGCATTGTAAGCCACCCTGAGTCTCCGGAAAAGGGCGGCATATAAATCGAACCAATAAATGTAGAGAATACACTGGAATGCCCCATATGGTACTATTTTTTTAAAAAAATGAATTCTAAATCCTGAAGTTTCGCTGTGCTCTCAAAACTTTTCTATTTCAGCAAGCTGGCCTGGCCTAACTCCCCTCTTTTAAATTTTTTAATTCGTGATTTTATAAATTATAAATTGGGTGTTTTAATCTGTGTTTCGGCCAAAATATTTAATAATTTTAAGGGATTTTTAATATTTGTATTATCTGTATTTTATCTTGGCTGTTCACCGCCCTGAGTCCTTCGGAAGTAGGGCGGTATAGAAATTTGATTAATAAATAAATAATAAATAAATAAAGTGCTTGAGACAGGAGGGAGGTGACCGAAGCAGGATATGTGGGGATTGGATTTTCCCATAAGGCAAGAGTTAGGCACTACCAAGTCTCAGGGAAAGCTCCCTTGGCCCTTGTCAACTCCTTGAGGCATCCGAGTTTACTCTTTAGTGCTATATGATTCTTTTAATTAAAGAGCAAAACCAAGGATCTCTGTTCATCTTTAGCTAGAAGAAAGCTTCTGTTGCCGTGGGGAGAAACGGGAGAGAGCTGCAGGCTTTGTTTTGATGCATTTCCTGCTTCCCAGAAAGAATTCACAGAGGGGCTACTGGAGAAAAACTAGAAAGAGAAATAGGAAGCAACTATGAATTTGCTTCTGGAAAGTGGATATACTATGCAAGGCTCCAAAAATCGAATCAAAATCTTTCGTGACAATCACATAATCAGAAAAATAAAATATAACCCATAGAACAAAATTCAAACTAGCTGAGCTCAACTCTTTTTATTATGTCATGGTTGAGGACTGATAATAATTGCTTTGTTTTGTTTTTTCTTGGGAATTGTTAAGAGGATTGATGCTGTACGGTACTTTTGGAAATCTCTGTAGTAATTGCAATAAAGGAGGATATGCTTGACTGTTTCTATTTCTCTAGAATCGCACGGACATAGTCTTTCATGTATAGATGTTTTATTATATTTGCCACAGAGAAGAGCATGTAATACTTTATATTCAACTCTAAAGAATTACAGGGAGTCCTTAACTTACAAACACAATGGGACCAGAATTTCTGTTCCTAAAATGTAGCTACGTGAATCATTATAATTAAGTGAATCACATGGTTATTAAGCACATCCAGCTTTCCCCATTGAAGCCAGCTGGGAAAGTCACATATGACCCAATATGAGCCAAATTGTAAATACATGCCCATTGCCAAGTGCCAAATTTTTGATCATTTTGTATCTGTATTATTTCTTTATCTCTTTAAGTATCCCAAGAGAGTGAAACCTTGGTTGAATCCAACTTTGGTTAGATCCTATGAAGTACTTCATCTTCCAAAATGTTTTAAGGTGGGATCCACAGAACCTGGGCTCAGGTGACTTCTTTTCAGATCCAGTTCCTCGATCATAACTGACAGAGGAGTGGAATCAAGTTATAAGTTATATGCCAGCTTTCCTGCCAGCAGAGCCTGAATATACATCTGTCTGTCTGCCCCTCTGTCTTATTTAGAACCCCCCCCCCGCCCGAACCACTCCTGGAGATGAATGAATTAGGATCCCAGCACCAAGAATTGCGTCCAGCCCCCTCCCAGATTCTTAGAACTAAAGGAGAGATTTCCAAGGTAGCCTCCGGACAAGGCTTCCTAAAGTTATGTCAGGAATTCCGTTTTCAAAACGCCTTAAAATATTTTCTAGGACTGAAATATTTTGAGAAAAAAACCCCAACGTTTTGCTACTATAGCAACTAATCAAGCACCCAAAAGAGACAGGACTCCCACCCCTCCCATCCTTTTTTTTTTTAAAAAAAAAGTATTTTCTTGGTCTCTGGGCACCCAGAGCTATCCTTTTCTCTCTTTCCGAGGCTCAACTTGCAACATCGGGGGGGGGGAGGCTGCTGCACCCGACTTCGGGGAGGAAAACCCTCGGCGTTTTATGGCGCTTTCTGAGTTCGGGGCCAGAATCCGCCTCTCGTTAAGTTCGAGCGTTTCTACCGCCGCGGCCACGATCTCCCTGCGCGCCGGCAGAGGGCACCAGAGCTCACTTTTGGTGGGGTTCTTTTTTTTTTTTTAAAGCCCGCTGCAGTGGGAACAGTAGAATCGGTGGAGCCGAGGCGCTTGGCGGGAGCGGGGTGGGCGCTCCCCGAGCCGCGCATATACCTCTCCTTCCCATTGCGCGCGGCTCCCCTTCTTCTACCGGCGCTGCCATCCATCAGAGGCGGATATAAAGCTCCGGGAGAGGCGCCACGACTCGGCCGACACGCGAGGGCTGGGGCAAGGCGCGAGAGGGGCTGCTCTTTGTCCTGCCCAGGACTGGACGGGGATCTCCATCGCGCCCAGCCAGGTAGGTGCCCTCCTGCGCCTTGGGTACCAAAGCGGATCCCCGCAGCATCTTCTGGGGGCAGGAAGAGACTTGGCAGACGGGGAGATGTGGACCAGACTTGGTGGGAAGAGGTATTCACTTGGGAGGGCGGGGAAGGGGGCGCGGTGGGTCAGGGCTTCGGAGCAGCTTGGCAGCCAAAGGTGCGAGGATCGCCCTTCTTTCCCCCTTCTCCTCCTCCTCCTCCTCCTCTCCCGCCTCCGAAGCGAATTTCCTCCTGCGCAAGTTTTTAAGCCCGCTGGGCATCTTTTTTTTTTTTTTTAATTTGATTTATATGCCGCCCTTCTTCGGAGACTCAGGGCGGCTTACAATGCGCTAAGCAATAGCCTTCATCCTTTTGTATATTTATACAAAGTCAGCTTATTGCCACCCCACAACTGGGTCCTCAATTTACCTACCTTAGAAAGGATGGAAGGCTGAGTCAACCTTGAGCCTTGGCGAGATTCGAACCTGCAGTAATTGCAGGCAGCTGGTCTTAATAACCAGCTTAATAACAGGGTGCCTTAGACCACTGTACTACCAAGGCTCTTCCCTCCCTTCCCGGTCACCTGCTCCCCGAGAACTCCGAAGCGCGCCCACGGTTCCTTCCGTGGGTAGCCCGAGACTGAATCCACGGGGCAGGCAGACGGAACCCAAACAATGTCACGCCTGGCTTTTGCAGGCGGATGGCGCTTCCCGCGAGAATCAACCGCACTTTTCCTTCTCCGAGGGAGAAGACGGTCCCTCTCCGAGGCTTTCCTCGCGGGCTGTTGTGGTGGGATAGAAAGGATGAGCGCGAGGGGGAGGAGGGGGTTTCCTCCAACGCCGCCCGACTGTCCCCTCTCCCACCTCTTCCCTCCGTCTTGCGAAGGCTCGATCCGCGCCTCTCTCTCCCCGATCCTTATTGCGAGACACAAGGCGGCTCAGCTTTTGACAGTTATCAATATTGTCACAAGGTGCGATTGATGGGAAAGGGGAAGGGAAGGGAAGGGGTGACCTGCTCTACTGAGCGGCGTCTTTCTAAGGAGTGGGAGGGGGGCGGCGAGTGGGGAGAGGTTGAGACATCGTGGTCCGGTCTTCGTTGACAAAGAGGAGATGTTAATGGACCGATTCCCAACAGGATGGGAACTTGAGGCTATTGTGCACTAAGAGTTTTTAGGATTCCTACATACCCCTCCCAATTGGGATTCCTTCAAAAGGGTTGGAGATTTATTTTTATTTTATTTTTTTAGTTTCCTGATGAAAATTGTAGTCTGACCCGTCCAGAGGATGGATGATGATTTTTTTTTTAAAAAATTGATTTATATGCCGCCCTTCTCCGGAGACTCAGGGCGGCTTACAATGCGTTAAGCAATAGCCTTCATACTTTTGTATATTTATACAAAGTCAGCTTTGTATAAACTGGGTCCTCAATTTACCTACCTTAGAAAGGATGGAAGGCTGAGTCAACCTTGAGCCTGGCAAGATTCGAACTTACTAATTGCAGACAGCTGGAGTTAAATTACAATGCATTAGTCTGCTGAGCTATCCAGGCTCCTGGGAAAGCCTCTTTTGTTTGCAGACAATAAGTGCCATAAGCACATTGGCTGGTGATCTTAGACAACCCTCTTTTTTTTTTTTTAATTTGATTTATATGCCGCCCTTCTCCGGAGACTCAGGGCTGCTTACAATGCATTAAGCAATAGCCTTCATACTTTTGTATATTTATACAAAGTCAGCTTATTGCCCCCACAAACTGGGTCCTCAATTTACCTACCTTAGAAAGGATGGAAGGCTGAGTCAACCTTGAGCCTGGTGAGATTCGAACTTACAGTAATTGCAGACAGCTGGTGTTAATCACAATGCTATCAGTCTGCTGAGCCACCAGGCCCTTTTGTTAAAGATGGGTTTCACTTTTTTTTTTTTTTCACATGGAGAACTGAGGCTGCTGTATTAGGGACTTGTCCAAAGGCAAATGCTTTCAAATAATTCATGATTTTGTGTGTGTGTATGGCATGTGTGCATGTGCGCAGAGAGATTTCCTTAGATGAGGAAATGTGTGTCATCTGAAAGATTATGGAGCAGAAGGAGGGCGAATGTGGGCTGTGATGCATTGCTAACCCTCTAGAGATTTTACCAGAGCACAAAAGGATTGTGGCTCCCAGTAGCAGCAGCAGCAAATGTCTCTCTTGCCAGCTTCCACCTTCTAAACTGGGATGTTGTTGAGAGAAAAGAACCCTTGAATGTGAAGCTAAGAGTGAATTTTTGGCAATGAGACAGTGAGTTAGCTCTCTGATGCTAAAAAGTTGCATGTTGCTTAATTCATTCTCAGAGTATATTCTCTTTCCCCCAATTGCTGCTTTTGCCCTTGGTTTCAATTGGGATGCAAATAAGAACGTAGTCCACAGCTAAATTCCATAAGAAGGGGACGGGTGCAAACAAAAACCCCTTCCACCAGTAAGGATATGAAGCTGGAGCTGATATGTCAAAGTCTCCAGTTTAAATGTCATCTTAGCTAGGTGACCTTAGGGAAACTACAGCTGTCAGTTGAGGTACCCACCACTATCTGCTGAATGAAGATAATAATATATTCTGATCTAAGAGGAGGATGGCAAACAAGGCTTCTTGAAATAATGCTTGCAAAGTAATATAGAAATGTTGCTGTTGTTATTCTGCTGCCTACTGCTACTAAAGCTGTAATAATTCATATTCCTGGACAACATGAGTGTCTGATAAAAGTGTGCAAGTTTCTGAGCAGTTCTTTTATAGAATAGAATAGAGTAGAGTAGAGTAGAGTAGAGTAGAGTAGAGTAGAGTAGAGTAGAGTAGAGTAGAGTAGGGTAGAGTAGAATAGAATAGAATAGAATAGAATAGAATAGAATAGAATAGAATTTTTTATTGGCCAAGTGTGATTGGACACACAAGGAATCTTTGGTGTATATGCTCTCGGTGTATATAAAAAAAAAGATATATTTGTCAAGAATCATAAGGTACAACACTTAATGATAGTCATAGGGAAACAGTCAAAATAAATTGTAAGGATACCAGCAACAAGGTTACAGTCATACAGTCATAAATGGGAGGAGATGGGTGATAGGAACGATGAGAAGATTAATAGTAATGCAGACTTAGTAACTAGTTTGATAGTGTTGAGGGAATTATGCAGCAACTGCTCATCTCAATAATAAGACAATTACGTTGCACTTCTGATTTTCTACAGTGTTGACTAAGTGCACACAAAGTGCATAACATATTGTTATCAGATTAAATTATCTTCTAGATTTGAAGAGACCAAATACATTAAAGCATAACCCAATTAAACTGAGGTCAAACAGCACATTGAACAATACGCATACAGGCTAATATAAAACTAATCAATGTAGCATGCTGTATGAGCCACTACTCTTTAACCGATCTGCTTACGCAAATTGCTTAAATTCCGCTGTTTTCTTTTAGGTTTATATGAATAATTTCTATGTAACAGTGTTAAGAAGACCAGCTCTCAACTAGGAACAAGTTGAAGGTTTCCAACTTATAAATAAATAACAAACTATGAATACATTTCGTGGAAATTAATGGGATTTTCCTTGATACAGCTACATATAGCTATATCATTGTCTTACGCATGATATTACTTTTGCAAATGCTTATCTAATTCTTTAAAAAGAGACTAAAAACCGAGTCTAAGAAATAGTAATTTGCTCAGGTTTGAAATATGCTTTCACACAGGCCTCCTAGGTTCAGTATAAAGGAAAATTCCATCATCTTCATCATCCTCATCATCTCTTTTTCTGAGCTCAGAATGATTTCAAAACTAACTAAACAAATCAACCCAGTGTTCTCACCTGAGGCATCTGTGTCAATACTTAAATTATCCTACTTTGGACACATTATATAAAGACTCAGCTCTCTGGAAAATGCCATTGGAAGGGTAGAAGGACTAGGTTAGGGGTACATCGTCATGGAGAAAACATAGGTGGTCCCAAGGGTTGACAACAACTTGATGACACAATGATCAAGTTCTGGATGGGGTTGCACTGTCCTAAATAGAACCAATGTGCAATTTAGAGGTTCTCCTGAACTCACATCTTCTGTTTGTAGAACAGGTGGCAGCCATGGGAAGGAGGGCCTTTTCATAGCTTTGTTTTGCCCTCCAATCGTGCCCTTTCCTGGACTGTGAGAACCTGCTTGTGATTACTCATGTCTTGTTCATCTCCTGAATGGATTATTGCAATTTGCTGTCCATGAGGAAAGAACACCCAGAAGCTGCAGCTGGCACAGAATGCACTGGAACGGATGTTCTTGCATCTGTTCTGACCTAGGCTCCCTTAAAAAGCAGGAACCAGAATCTTGGTCCTGGCAAAACCTCTTTTATTTACATGACTGTGAATTATTTTCATTCACAGTCAGCAAGGCTTGTCTAGTTTTTCAAAGGAATATTTATCAACATACCTTATCTCGCTTGGCAAGCTGCCACGTAACTTGTTTCCCAACGCAGTGTAAGGCAAAACTTGGCACAGAGTCTCTTAGAGTCACGAACAGAACTTTCCACTCTTGAAACTACCGAACGAACGAATTGTTTCCTGCAAAAGCCCACTCCCTGTTCGCTCCTCTTTTGTTTCCTATGGGAGGGGCCAATCACATCCAAGGTGTGGCTTTACTCCCAAATCGACCCTGCTTTCTGAGTTGTTCTTGTCTTCTGGCAGCTCTGCGCATGCGCACCCTGGGAACAGGCTCCAGCTGTTCCTCTGCCTCGCTGCTGTCTAGCTCCCTCTCTGCCTCCGATGCAGAGCCCTCGTCCGAGCTTTCCTCAGCCTCCAGGACTGGCCCAAGTTCCTCCCCAACTTCCTCACTGTCTTACTCTGCTGCTAGCTCTGCTGGCCGCCGGCGGGCCACAACAGCAACAGTGCAGGTTACACTTCTGCTCTGTAAGGTTTTTTTGAGTGTCAGTGTACTTTGGGGTTTAATTTAAGGTATTGGTTGTAACCTATAAAGCCCTTCATAGCATGGGGCCAGGTTATTTAAGGGATTCCCTCTCCCCATTAAGTTGTGCATAAGAGGCCTTCTTTGACTCTCCTTTATTAGAGTGTGTTGTTTGGTGGGGTCCAGAAAGAGCCTTTTCTGCCATGGTGCCAGAACTTTGGAATATCCCTCCCCAAAAATTAGACTGGTCCTGATACTATTAGCCTTTTCTAAGGCCTTCGAGACATGGTTCTGTCACGGGGCCTGAGGATCAGGAAGTGTGACTGAGCAGCTCATACAATGGCTATGTTGATTTGCTACTGGTAAGTTGTTGTTACTCCAGCTGCAGTTTTTATGTGTGTTTCTGTTTTTGGGTTTCATAGCTTTATAAGATGTTTTAAACTATTGTTAGCCCCCCCAGACTCATAAATGTGAGATGGGCAGCCATATAAATTTAAATAATAAATAAATATTATGACCATATTGCAAATAATACATATGTTGTAACTTGGTCCTTACACCCATGACTACATTCCTTTAATTTATTTTTTATGAGTGTATGTGATTAATTCATATTTTAATCTACCCATTGGAAAGAATGGGAAGACTAAGATTACTATAGAAAACATGTAACTAAGTTAAGTAATCTAATTCAAGAAAGGTTGTTTCCTCTGTTTTATGGTTCTGTACTGGTTTTATATTACCAAGCCATCATGCTTTTGCTTCTTTTTAGAGTGATTTTAGCAGTTGAAGATTATAAATCAGCAACAGCAATTAAAACCAGATACTTTTCTCTTAGGCTTAATGGATAAAGAACTTGGGGGAAAAAAAGGAATTTTGATGTTATATGTGTTGATGGCAGCAAGAATACTTTATGCACAAAAATGGAAGAATACTTTGATTCCACAGTGGACAAATGGCTGCAAAAGTTGATGGAATTAGGAGAGATGGCAAAAGTGACTGCTTTGATTAAAGAAAAAAACGCAATTAATTTTGTTTCTACTAGGAGGTGGAAAAAAGTAAAACTTTGATTTGGGGTTTTGCTGACTAGATAGGTTTGTTGTTATAGAAATGGCTGGTAGATATTATTATATAAAATTAAAAAGTTGAGGTTTTATGTTACTACCTTATTCTACTGCATCAAAAGGAGTTGGAAGTCAATGCTTTTATTTTTCTTTCCCCCTTACCCTACACTTTTTCCCCTTTCCCTTTTTCTCCTTTATTTTTCTCTTATTTTCATTTTTCTTTGTACGTCTTTATTTTATATTTTGATAAATGAATAAATATTTGAAAAAGCAATGAAACTCATCAGACAGAGCCTTGCTATTATTTCAATCCATATTCAAGTAAAATGGAATTCTTAGCAGAATTGTATCTTGGATCTGACATGACTTTTGCAGCTTGAAGGAATGCCAGGTGTTGGGCTGTCACAGAACATTATTCTAGCATTATAGTCCAGCAAAGCAAAATTCTAAAAGACAGGAAGCTCCCATCCTCAATCTGATTCCAGCCAACATTCAGTTCCCAATATCAAGTTACTTGAGGCACCAGCCTGTTGTTCAGGAGATTGCCTTATGCAAGGTATCTTCTCACACAACAGCACAATTCTGTTTCTCTGTGTGTTCAAGTCCTCATATAACATGCATTGTTAAGATGTTGAGCAAATGATGCAGATGTAATAAGATTCATGAAGGCTGAGAGATCAGAACTGAGATTCTGGGTCTATGTTTCTAGAAACATAATTAGTCACATTAGGATATCATTCTGCCTTGCTGCTATTGTTGGGGCCTGGAGGTCCATATCTGATTGAATTAATGCCATGTCTTATTCTTCCTCTTCATCCATGAATGCTTTATGGGCCATTAGCATGTCACTATGCTATGGGGAGTTTGGAATGGATTTATTCATCATAATAACCAAACTATGGTTATCTAAACCAAACAAACTATATAGCACAGGGGTGGATTCTACTTACTTTTACTACCAGTTCACAATGGGGCCGTGCACGCTTGTTTCGCTTGTGCACG
Source organism: Pantherophis guttatus (assembly GCF_059756535.1). Lineage (NCBI taxonomy): Eukaryota > Metazoa > Chordata > Lepidosauria > Squamata > Colubridae > Pantherophis > Pantherophis guttatus. Next base: position 24,655,206 of record NC_142067.1, read on the forward strand.
CATGCGCTTTTCTGCACATGCGCAGAAGTGTTCTGATGACATTGGGGTCGGTGGGCGGAGCCTCCTGCCAGTTTTACTACTGGTTCTATAGAACTGGTGCGAACTGGGGGCAACCCACCACTGATATAGCATGACTAAATACAATGTCTGAATTATCTAAATGAGCTCTTAAACATGACATTCATTCTTTCTGTCTAAATTGATGCCTGATGGCTTGTAGTTATATGAACCAGTCTTGAGATGTCAGCTATTCTAATTTCTTTCTTTTTAGTCAGGGTAGAATATGGTTGAGTGTCATCTTGACCATAAATCTCTCTCGATAAGTTTTCACCAATCACATTCAGTCCAATTTATCTTACAAGGTTGTGTTGAGAAGATAAGGTTCACAGATGACTCTTGTGTTCTCTGACTTGAGATGTTTAGAAGAAAGGCAGGATATAAATGTTAGAAGTACGTAAATAAATCTACTGTTTTAGCAGGTATCATTTTTCAAGAAGCACTATCTCGGGATAGGACAGATTATCTCTTTTACAATGTTTATCAGTATTTTAACATAATTATAACTGTCACTAGGCTCTAATAAAATAATTATTCGAATTAGTGAATGAATAGTTTATTTAGGATCTAAAATGATTGTGGCCGAATTCTAGGACTACAACTGCTGTACGCATGGTAGACCATTATGGTATGTATATTATACAACATTGATTTAGATGGTGTACATAAGATTGGTATAGAGAGCAAGTAATGGAAGTATGAAGAGTGAAAGGATTAACTAATAGGGAGAGGAAACCGAAGAAGAAGTAATGGAAGCCATGATAATTGGAGATCTTGATATCCTGCAGATGTGTGGACTTCAGAATTCTGAGGAACAGTAATTTTATGTTGCATATTTTGTGTTTTATTGGGCATATTTATGTTGTAACCCAGCATAAAGTCAATTAATACATGGATTGCTCCGGCACAGAGATCTGGAAGGTATAAAAGTATGGATAAAAATAAAGTCTTTGTTTGCATTATTAAGCAAAGATAAAAATATTTACAACAACATTTGTGCAAATGCATGTTAAGGACTAGGGACCAATTAAAATTCAAATCCTAAAAGCTATACATGCAGAACTGAGAATTAAATATATAGTGGTTTGTATATACTTGTAATATGCAAGACAACCCATTTGGTGTAGTGGTTAAGGAATCAGGCTAGAAACTGAGAGATCATGAGTTCTGGTCCTGCCTTAGGCATGAAGTCAGCTGGGTGACCTTAGGCCAATCATTCTTTCTCAGCCCTCGGAAGGGGGCAATAGCAAATCACTTCTGAAATCTTGCCAAGAAAACTACAGGGATTTGTTCAAGCAATCGCCAGGAATCTGTTTATGTGTTCCAATCTATGCTTGGAAATTTCTATCATAGACAACACAAACTTCAGAAAGGTTTAGCAAAATAATAATTTAATTGATAAAAGAATAGTAGGAACATTCCTTATCAACTCTTCCCTGCTGGAGCCATTTGCTTGCCTTAGTCATTAATTTGCTTGCTTTAATTGACTTATCCAAGTTTATGATCAAAATATACATTTTAAAGATGCAGATTCACTTGCAATCAATGGCATCTTGTGATAATAGTATCAGGATCAAAGTAATTGCATGCTTTGTATGTAACAAACAAACAAGTAAAGATCCAGAATAAATTGTGTATGAAATTTTACAAGTTATATCCTTAATCCCCAATGATTTACTGTTAGAGTAATAATCTGTTTCATTATATTATATCCCTAGTATCATGCTGTTTTTATTTCTCTCTGTAGGTTTTAATATGGGAGCTAAAGATTACCTCATTATTTCAGTTTATGTTATAGGTAACAGTTATGTTTGGGGGAAAAAACCTATTGATTTCTAAGCTCTGTAGTATGTAATGTTATAAGATAACTGAAATGAGATTACTGAAAAAGAGCAGTGGGTGCAGTAAATGTGAATTCAGTAAAAGCCAAAGTCAGTTTGGTGTAGTGGTTAAGGCATCAGTCTAGAAACTGGGAAGACGGTGAGTTCGATTCTTGCCTTAGACAGAAAACCAGCTGGATGACCTTAGGCCGGTCACTCTCTCTCAGCCCTGAGAGAAAGGCAATGGCAAGCCACTTCTGCCAAGAAGTGCCAAGAAAATTGTAGGAACTTGTCTGTGCAATCTCCAAAATCTGATATGATTGAATGGAAGTAAAAAAAATCTTATATTAGATACCTTTTCTCATGACATAGTAACCTCCTGACAGAATTACCTGTATAATCTTTGTATCTGAACTGACATTCATATTATATGGAAATGACATTAATGAGAGAGAGAGAGAGAGAGAGAGAGAGAGAGAGAGAGAGAGAGAGAGAGAGAGAGAGTATTATAAATTATGTATTCTCGGAACATCCCAAAATGAATCAAATGAATTCTGGCTCTCTTAGCACATACAATAGTTGCCCCATGATGTGATATGCAGAGATTCGGAATGCTAATTAGCTAATTATGGTTGAGGGCAGGAGTGGGCTTCAAAAATTTTAGCAATGGGTTCTCTGCCTGGTTGCTGGGTGGGCGTGGCCATGGTGGGCGTGGCCTAGTTGGCCTCCTGCACCATGGTGGGGGGCATTTTTGCCCTCCCCGGGCTCTGGAGGCTTTCCTCAAGCCTCTGGGAGGCCGAAAACAGCCTCCCCAAGTTCTGGAGGCCCTCTGAGGTGGTTTCCATGCACAAATTATACTAGAAGCAGATAATTTCCCTCTGTAATGACAAACTGGACAGTTAGCCATCTAAACCAGACTTTGTACCAAGGCTCTAATATTCACAGGGACCTCTGTTATCTCTGTTGTGAGATGACAGCCTTTGGATCTGGTTTAGCAGCATCTGCGGGGAAAGCAAAATTGGCAAGATAGCAGATGGAACATCGCAAAGAAAAACCCTGTCTTTTTTTTTTTTTTTTTTTTTAGAATATGTGTATAATGTTGAAGCTTGCCTGAAAGGGGTGGGGCTTGTGCTGTGATGCTCCATCTGCCATCTTGCTGATTTTGATTTTTTTCTTGCAGATGCCGTTACTCCAGACACCCATCCCAGTGTTGTTTTTTTTTTTGTGACACGATGCAAACTTCTCTTTCCCAATTGTTTAAAGAATAGCCAAAAATGTGCAAGTCTGTCCATCTCATTGAAATTGAAGATGCCATCTGGGATGCATTAGATGATACATTTCTCAGAGATGCTGAATTTATGTTTCTTTTCTGCCGATTTAAAAATATTCTTACCTCATCTTAAGAGTATTTAAGGGCCCTCTGGAAGGATCTTCACCTTGCCTAGCGTAGCCCCCTACTCCCTTTAGTACCTCAAATGAGAAGGACACAATCATGCCTTCATTTAAACGTTTCCAAACAAGTGTTGGAAACACTGATTGGAGTTGTTTTTCCCACAGGTTATTTAAATACATTCAGACATTAAAGGAAATGTCTAATAATGATATATATATATATAGTATTGGAAATTTTGAGTAGTTCGGAGAACCGGTAAATACCACCTCTGACTGGCACCACCCCCATCTATTCTCTGCCTCCTGAGTACCAGCTGATCTGGAGGAAATGGGGATTTTGCAGTAACCTTCCCCTGGAGTGGGGAGGGAATGGAGATATTACAGTATCCTTCCCCTACCACGCTCACCAAGCCATGCCACGCCCACAAGCCACACCCACAGAACCGATAGTAAAAAATTGTGAAACCCACCACTGAGATATCTATATCTATATCTATATCTATATCTATATCTATATCTATATCTATATCTATATCTATATCTATATCTATATCTATATCTATATCTATATCTATCTATCTATCTCTATCTATCTATCTATCTATCTATCTATCTATCTATCTATCTATCTCTATCTATCTATATATTTTGTTCTTTTTTTTTTTCTTCGTAGGTCTATATGTGCATTACTGTTCTAGCCAGGGTTTTTCCTACATAAATCAAGATGTTTGTATTGCCATAGTTAAGTGACATCCCAAATCACTATTTTCTAGGCTTTATCAGACATTTAAGCAGCATTATGTTGTCTGCTGTAAGACTTAAGGGAGACTAAAATAGATCTATTTCGGCCTTATAAGGCCTCATCAGTCAGCCACACCCTTATTTTATGACTCCTCCCTGTAACGGTATAGTATCTATTTTCTTACTTCTTCGTAGTAAACCTTGGTCACGTAGGGAAAACCTGGCTAGAGGAAAAACACACATAAACCTTACGAAGAAGTAAGAAAATAGATACTATACCTTTACAGGGAGGATACATAAGATGTAGGTGTGGCTTACTGATGAAAGCAAATGAGCTAGAAATAGATCTATATAAGTCTCCCACCTAGCAGGAAGAACTTGCTGGCTACCAGAAAGGAAAAAAGCCCAGAATCAAGTGGATGTGATTCTACTGAGCTAGGGCTGCAGAAAAAACCTTGGTTACATAGGGAAAACCTGGCTAGAGGAAAAACACACATAAACCCTACGAAGAAGTAAGAAAATAGATCTATATATCTATATCTATATCTATATCTATATCTATATCTATATCTATATCTATATCTATATCTATATCATCTATCTATCTATCTATCTATCTATCTATCTATCTATCTATCTATCTAGTATGTATGTATGTATGTATGTATGTATGTATGTATGTATTTATTTATATTTTTAGTAAGGGAGCAGAGTCTCGGCTTTTTAGCTACATGTTTTTATTCAAAATTTCGATACAGCACCCAGAACATTTCCAAATGTTGACTCTAATTTTAATTGTTATGAAGGTATAAAAGAGAAATTCTCATGAGAAGCTGACAAATCAACTGCGATGATTTGAATTTTGAATTAAAATTAAATGAGATCCAATTTGATTTTTGCCTTGGTCCCAGCTACTTTTTTTGGGGGGGGGGAGTTCATCTCAGTAACTTGCTCAAAAAGATATCTGTGATCTTTGGTTCTGTTAAACAGGTTGTGAAACACAAGGCCCGCAGGCTGCATCCGACCCACAATGTGGCCGGATACGGCCCATGGGACCGTCCTGGAAAATGTAAGGGATCAGCCTGTGGGGCTTCGGCCTCGTCTACCCAGTGCAAAGAGGAAACATGCCAGCAGTTTGGGGAGTGGTGTCAAGCTGGCCACACCCATCCAGTCAGCCACACCCACGCCCACCCTGGCCACGCCCACCCTGCCGCCGAGGTCAACCACAGCCCTGTTGCGGCCCTCAATGAAATTGAGTTTGACACCCCTGCTGTAAAAGTTGGACATTCAGGCAGTATTTCAAAGATCCAAGTTTAGGGATCCAAAGCAACAGTCTATCAAATTAAAGCTGGACACAAATAACTTTATCTGTCAGTCAGTGGCCACCCAGAAGCAGGTGAATGATTCTACCTAGGTCCCCAACATTATTTGAAAGGCAAGGTTCACTGAAAGTAGCACATGCTGGGAAAGGCTCCATACAGTAGGTGGAAGTCTTTTGGGCTTGAACAGAAACAGTTTACCCCCTCGCCCCCTCAAGTTAGAAAAGAGAAATTCAGAAATTATTCTGAAGCCTTGCTGGATGCCCACACTTTCCCACTTGAAGTCCAAGGGGAGCAGATTCTTCGTGATGCCTTGGTTTGAGATTTCATTGAAGCTTGGCAAGTCAGAGAGCTGCAGTCCACTAGGGAGTGGATTATTCAGTGAGAGACAGAATATTAACATGCACCCCTTGACTATTTCTTAATTTATACTATAACCAAGAGATTTTATATGTAACTCTCTTCCTTTGAAAGGAAATTCGGGGGCTTTATTGTCTTGAATGATAAATGATGGAAAAAGCAGGTGGATTTCTCTGTAGGGGAGTTGCTATCACTACCTTGTGACTGGTAGTGATAGCAATTTATTTATTGAATTTATTTATAATTCAATTTGTATGCCGCCCGTCTCCGAAGACTCAGGGCAGCTAATGCAAATCATCTGTAATTATATCTACTATGTTGAATTTCTGTTTAAAAATAAACATCTGATTCATTGAAGCCATTTCCCAGACTATCCATGTAATTTTCTTGGCAACAATATGGACACTGTTTGCCATGTCTTCTTTTCCCACTTCCCAATATAGTTAGGAATTTTCCAGTGGTTTACTATCAAAGTATAATCAAGTCAGGCTCTGTTTTTAAAATCTGATGTAACCTGCTATGTGCTTTATTCCTGTGGAGGGATGAAATTGGGGTCATAAAGCTGCCTTAGAATCTATTTGCATTTTCCATCCTAGGAAATGTACATGTAAGAGGACTTTCAAAGCATTTGAAGAGTTTAAATCTACCCCCACGGATTAAGAAATACTAAACATCTCCAAGTTTCGATATGCTCAATTTCTCAGGTGGCTTGAATCTTAGTGTTCTGCCCCAGCTACGGACTCCAAAGAATGCAGCACACACAAAATCTGTACGAACCTTAGTTTACTAAAATAAAATCAGGTTTTTTTTTTCAAACAAAGGCTGTTAATTAACTTTCTTAACAGCCTACAAGAATCCAAAGAATAAATAATCTTTATCTTACTATGGTTGGCAGAAAGCCCAGAAGCAATTTGCAGAGAACTAAGATCAAGGCACGAAGGAGAGTGAACGAAGTTGTTCCCTGCAAATTGCTTCAGTTGGCGTTCCTCCTTAAATAGGCTAAGGGAGTGGCCAATTAGCCCCAAGCTTTACTCTCGAGGAGACCTCCTCCTGAGGAGCCACTCCTGCCTTTTGGCAGCTCTGCGCGCCCGTGCATCGAGAAGAGGCTCCTCCTCTTTGTCCTCTTCACTTAAGGAAGCTTCTGGAGGTTCTGAAGGCCCTGGCTGAATCCCCGCCTCTGGCACCATATCTTCTCCAGCCTCATTGTCCGACTCGAGTGCCAGCTGCACAGGCTGCTGGCGCAGCACCACACCAGCTTCCTCGCTGTCCGAATCAGCCACCAGCCGCACAGGCTGCGTATGGGCCACAATACTTAGCAGCTCTTGGTTACCTTTCTAGAGCCTACCTGATTTAAACATGTTTTCCTTTATCGCTATCTAAGAAAACATAGAGGTTCAGGTTTTCATGAGCATGAAATAACATTTGATTTTGCACACAGTACTGGTAATTTTTTGAATTGTTTTTTTTTTTTTTTGGTTTAATAATTAAGAAGGCAAATCGCAAAGGAGCTTTTTCAAAGGGCAACTGGACTTTCTTCGTTTTTCCTTAAAAATGTTTCATTTCTCATTCAAGAAGCTTCTTCGGTTCTGACTGAATGGTGGGGAATGGAAGGATTTATATTCCTTGCAGTCATCTGCCATAAGAAGGCAAATGTTGTAGGCGGAATCTCAACTCAGGCCTGTTCACACACTACAGGTAATCCTCGACTTATGACCACAATTGAGCCCAAAATTTATGTTGTTAAGTGAGAAATGTGTTAAGTGAATTTTGCCCCATTTTATGACTTTTCTTGCCACATTTGTTAAGTGTATCAGTGCACTTGTTAAATTAATAACATGGTTGTTAATTGAATCTGGTTTCCCCATTGATTTGCTTGTCAGAAGGGCACAAAAAATGATCATATGATTCATGGACACTTCAACCATCATAAATGTGAGTCAGTTGTCAAGCATCTGAATCGGGGTGGGTTCTACTTACCTTTACTAGCGGTTCGCAACGGGATCGTGCGTGTGTGCTCACTTAGCTCGCGCTCACGCCTTCCTTCTGCACATGTGCAGATCGCTGATGATAACATGCGCAGATCGCTGATGATGACATCCGGGGCGGTGGGCAGGCCTCCTGCTGGTTTTACTACCGGTTCTTGTGAACCAGTCTGAACCGGGGGCAACCCACCACTGATCTGAATGTAAATCACATGACCATGAGAATGCTACAACGATTGTAAGTGTGAAAAATTGTCATAAGTCACTTTTATTCAGTGATATTGTAACTTTGGACGGTCACTAAATGAACCATTGTAAGTCAAGAACTACCTGCATTAGTTCTCTTTGAAATCAGGGAGGGAAGCCTAATGTTGATGCAACAGAGACTGGACTCTTTTGAGATGGATTGGTGGGATAGGAGAATCCTTTGAGGTCAGCCTTACCCAATGGTGGGTTTCTACCGGTTTGCCCCGGTTCGGGCAGTAGTGGCGGTGGCAGGAGGCTCCTCCCACCTGCTCAGCCATCATCACGGACGCTCTGTGCATATGCAGATGTTTCTGCACATGCGCAGAAGCACCATGCGCATGCGTGTGCTCACAGTTCCGAACCGGTAGTGAAGGTAAGTGGAACCCACTACTGGCCTTACCTCAATGAGTTTGGGTTCCATTATCCTTTACTAACACACTGGAGAGCACAGAAGAAAGGTTCTTTCTGCTTTCATGATAAGGCTGACCAAGAATTGATTCATTACCAGCACAAATTAGAGCACTCTTATTTGATATTTTCCACATGAGCTCTTTTAATGGAAAATGTCTGCAAAACCAGAAAGAATAAATTTTGAATGTTCAACATATACCTTATACCTACCCCATTCTGTTAGCCTAGTGGTCGGCAACCTGCAACTCTGGAGCCGCATGTGGCTCTTTCATCCCACTGCTGCGGCTCTCTGTCGCTGGTCAAGTCCACAATTGATAGGGCTTTCGGTTAGGACAGGTAGAGGAAAAAGGAGGCCACGCTAGGAGGACACTCTGATGGGGGAACCGGACTTCCGGTCAACTCCAGAATTGAATGGGGGCTTCTAGTTAGGACCTTTGTGGCTCTTTGAATGTTTAAGGTTGCCAACTCATGTGTTAGCCTAACTGTAAATATAACTTTACAGTTATATCACTTCTGGTGATCACTTATGCAGTTGCCCTTAGTTTTAGAATTTTAGGCAACCCTGAACTGAGTAGTTTATCAGAACTCAAGCCAGCCTCCTCTGGCCCCAGGCTGTTTTGGAAACATAGTGATGGCTTTACTACAGTCTCTTGGCTGAGCTAGGGACTGTCAAGGAGAAAAGTCCTCAGGGAGAGCTGCTGCAGAAACAGACCCAGCAAATCAGCATTACATTAAAAAAAAACAAAAAAGGAATTACAATCTGCTAGTTGGGTGCTGCCTGTTTTTGGAAACTGAAAAGTGATCTGAAAAGTGAAAAGTGACCGCTGCTGCAGTCAAAGGCTACACCAGTAGAGTCCAAAATGGTTGGGACTAGTTTGACAATTGGTTCATATTTATGATGGCTGCGGTGTGCCGTGGTCATGCGATTGTTAAGCTTCACTTAACAACCTTGTTACTAATTTAACAGCTGCAGTGATTCACTTAACAACTGCGGCGAGAAAGATCATAAATGGTATTGCTTAATAATAGAAATTTTGGGCTCAATAGTGATCGCAAGTCAAGACTTCCTGTATAGGTAGCTTTGAACCAACTCCAGTTGCCTTCCAGGTTTCTTTTTTTTCTCATTTCAGTGAACTGCTCTTGATTTATAAGAGCTTTGAGGCAAGATATTTTGGTGTATGCAGTGGTGAGTTTCAAAATTTTTTACTACCAGTTCTGTGGGTGTGGCTTGGTGGGCTTGGCATGGCTTGGTGGGCGTGGCTTGGTGGGCATGTCAGGGGAAGGATACTGTAAAATCTCCATTCCCTCCCCAATCCAGTGGAAGGTTACTGCAAAATCTCCATTTCCTCCCAATCAGCTGGGACTTGGGAGGCAGAGAATAGATGAAGGTGGGGCCAGTCAGAATTTTTACTACCGGTTCTCCGAACTACTCAAAATTTCCACTACCGGTTCTCCAGAATTGGTCAGAATCTGCTGAAACCCATCTCTGGGTGTATGTCTGTAATTTCCAATCTTTGCCCCTGATTGGAGATGTTGACCTTTTCAAAATCCTCCAAAACCTGAGGGCAGAGAATTGTTTGCATAGCATCTCCTATTCATTTTCAGGGGAAGGAAAAATTCTGCAACAATTTAGAAAGTCTATAGACTTGTCATGGTGGAGGCAGTAACACCACTATTGAAAAAGTCTAATGGAAGGAGCTCCAGGCTAAAAATCTTCCTTTGTGATTAATTGAAACGTGGAAAGCCAAAACTCCTGTCTTTTCCTCTGTCGTTTCTTATTCAATTTGATGAAAGAGAAATGACTTCTCTTCAAAGGAAAGAGAAATTCAGGGAAGCGCTCATGGATGGAATAGAGCCACGATGGCAAACCTATGGCACGCGTGCCAGAGGTGGCATGCAGAGCCCTCTCTGTGGGTCCTCCTGCCGTCGCCAGCTGCTCTTCCAGGTTCCGTCACGTGCATGCGGTGGAGCACCGGAACCCGTAAGAGAGAAGCTGGCCGGTATGCATGTCTGTGGCAGCCAGCAGCACTTCCAGGCTCCATCACACGCTGGTTCTGTCCGGCGCGCATGTGCCTGACGGAGCCTGGAAGTGCTGCTGGCTGCCACAGACATGCATACCGGCCAGCTTCTCTCTTACGGGTTCCGGTGCTCCACCGTGCCTGAGTGCTCCAGTTTTGGCACTCGGCGCCAAAAAGGTTAACCATCACTGGAATAGAGTGTTCTTGCACTTTTTAAAAAATATGATGACAAAAGTCATCTGCTGTATTTATTGATAATATCACAGGATGGTTCTTGTTAGATGCTGTAATGTCAGCCTCTTTGTGTCATGCAAATTAGCGGGCACCAAACATAACATTAGAAAAATAAATAGAAATGGGGAAAAATCTTGTTCTGGAAACATTAGTTTTTCAGTGCTGCATCTGGTCCTGGAGGTTTAAACTCAAAGTAAAGAGGTATTCCCTCACCGTATTTCTATCACAGTCAAGCTTCAGTTTTCTCTCCCTTTCTAGCCTTCAGAATTTCCAGATGGAACACATAATTGGTTTTTTAAGAAGACAGAACCAAAAAAGAACTGAATAGCTCTGCCTTTTCTTTGTTATCCGCTACCTTTTTACCATTTTGCTGAACAGATGGCATACTGATTCTTTTTTTCCCCTTTTACTTTGAATACACGTAAAGAAACCTTTTTAAAATTATTCTTTTTACTAATTTCAGCTCATGCTGAGATCTTGCTTTCCTGATTAAAAAAACGAAGCAAATCTAAAAGCAGTTCACAGATATTTCTTTGTATGGCATTCGAAAGTGAAATGTTCTCAGAACAGTGACCCCAGTTTAGGACATTTTATCATAACCCAACCCACATGAACAGGATTTTAGAGATGCTTAGGTGGGGCATGGCCAAAAAAGGTTGGGAACCACTGGTCTAGCCCATGCAGTGTGCAGATGTTCCTTTACACAATGCCATCTACTTGATTGTGCCATTCAGTGTATGCTGTTCCTGCCAGCATCTTATATTCTGCCATCATATGTTGGACTGTCCCTGGGACCTCTCTGCATAGTCTGCACTTCAGGTCCTGTCTGGTGTGATAGACCCCTTCTTCTATGGATCTGATGCTTAGTGCCTTCTTGTGCTGCTATGGTAAGTGCCTCAGTGCTGTCCTTTAATCCATCTCTTTCCAGCCCCTGGTAGGACAGAAACACTTTTTTCCTTCTCTTCCTCCCCCCTCTTTGTCTGTCTGTCTGTCTGTCTGTCTGTCTGTCTGTCTCTCTTTGTCTCTCAGTTTCTCTCTCTCTCTGTCTGTCTCTCTGTCTCTGTCTCTCTCTGTGTCTCTGTCTCTCTCTCTCTCTCCATCTCATTCTCTCCGTCTCTCTCCGCCTCTCTCCATCCCCCTCTCTCTCTGTGTCTCTCTGTCTCTGTCTGTCTGTCTGTCTGTCTCTCCATCTCATTCTCTCCGTCTCTCTCTCTGTCTTACTCTGTCTGTCTGTCTCTGTCTCTGTCTCTCTGTCTCTGTCTCTGTCTCTGTCTGTCTTGTCTTCTGTCTCTCCGTCTCACTCTCTCCATCTCTCTCTGTCTCTCTCTGTCTTTCTTTGTTTCTCTGTCTCTCTGTCTCTCTCTCTCTCTCTCTGTGTCTCTCTCTCACGTGTATACACACACACACACACACACACACACACACACTGTTTCCCTTGGATCACAAGTTCTGGTAATAATATTATCAACTCCATCACTTTCCTAATTTTCTGCATGGAATAATCTTCAGATATACTATCTTCCCCAATTGCAAAGGGGAAAAAAAAAATCAAAAGACACTTTCCATAGGAATGTATGATTATCTCAACAAACAATCCAGCAGTCTTTTATTCATACTTCAAAGAAGAGAGGATTTATACAGTACAATCTGAATTCTCTGTTTGACTTAGAAAGCCCTCAACCTATTCAGGCTAATACTTTTAGAAGTGGCTGTAATTTCCCTTGGACATCAGCAGCTTGGCTTTTCAAGCCTAATTGGATCTATAAATTACTGTTGTTTTTACTCAAGTATTAACCTCTGAAGATGCTAAGCATCTCTTTCATATAGCTTTATTCCGAACTCTTTCATTTATTTATTAGCGGTAAGAGAAGAAATTAAATAAATATGATAGATACTGATAATTAACTTTTTAAAATGATGTTAGTACTGGTAAGTTAAGCTGCTGCCAGTACTTTCATCATCAATGACTTTCTCTTAATGGAATTTTCTTTCTTCAGCCAAAACTCATTAAATAATATTTTAAAAATTCCTTAATAGCAAGCTTGGCATCACTTTTTTTTTTTGCCTTTTGGAATCAACAGAGATATGTTGTGCTTTTGTTTACTATAATCTTCAAAGTGAACCTGAATGTAGGTATATAAGAAAAGCGGATTTACATTATTATATGTTTGTTGTTTTTTTCCTAATCTCTAAAGAACCTTCCTGAGACCCAGCTCTCTTAAAATTTCTGAAATTTTGCATTGTAGATCTTTGTACAAAATCATAAAAGGAATCCAGATTAGAAACAGACCAATTTATGTTTTATTTCTACTGAAATTGAAGTAATCATAGCTAAGTTTCCCTGCTCGTTTCAATGGAATTACAGTGTGACTGAATCTGGGATCAATCTAGGACAATGTTGTGACACAGTATGTACTCCCCAGGCACTCTCAACATTTTCCAAACACAGAATGTCCTTTTAATTATGAACCACAGCAAGTTTGGGAATTAACACGTTTACCAGAAACAAGCAAACTCACAGGGATTGTGTGGGGGTTTTAAATTTTTTTTTTTGAGAGAGAAACACCCTTAGCTAGTAGTTTGCACATTGTCTTAGTAGTTTGCAAACTGAGTATCACTGTTTTCCTCAAAATTTATATAAATTTATATATAAAATATTCTGCAGCACCCCTGTGAATTCACTGCAGTGCCATGGGATACTCATGGGATACTCATGCACAGTTTTGGAATTGTGGGTATAGAAGTTCTTTCAGTAGCAATCACTATATTTTTGTATATTGTTATGGAATCATTAAAGTTTGTTCATCTACAAACATAAATTATAATTAATTATACTTTCTCTCTGTAGGACTTTTAATCACAAAACTGGAATATTAGTAGAAAATTACAAAATGAAGTAAGATATTGACAGATCCAAGAGCATATAAGTGTGTTTTCTCTCAAAATTATAGGTTTAAAGAAATAACATTGTTGGTTTCATTGCATAGAGAAATGCTTTGTTACCACTTGTCTTATCTGATTATTGAGCCAGTTTACTTGACACTATTGTAATAGCTCCTGATTCAAGTTATATTTTTCTGTTCTAAAGATAACCCAACTTTATATTGTAGGCTGGTGACCCCCAGGGGGAGGGCCTTCTCTGTGGGGTCACCTACCCTCTGGAATCAGCTGCCCCCAGAGATAAGGAGAATCCAAGACCTCGGTGCCTTCCGCCGTGCCCTTAAAACTTTCTTTTTTCAGCAAGCTGGGCTGGCTTAACATATTTTTTAACATATTTTTAATTTTTAATTGGTTTGTTATCTTAAATTGGGGCCAAATTAATATATATCCTTTTAATTGTTTTTTTTAATGTTTGTATTGTATGTTTTTATCTGGCTGTACACCGCCCTGAGACCCTCGGGAGAAGGTGCGGTATATAAATTTGAAATAAAATAAAATAAAATAAATAAAATAAATATTTGCTGTATATTATGTACTCCCCAATTGAAATGTTTTTGTAAATCTTGACTTTACCAGTAAAATGTGTTTAGAATTTGACAATACGAAATCAAAGAGCAGTGAATATTAAATAAAACAAATTTACAATTACTTTGCCTCTCAAAGCTCTTCTGCTTTTCTAAGATCTTTAAAAGTGGCAGTCTTCATAGATGAACACACCTAGTAATAGCACAGGCTAAAAAAGAATGGCATCCAACTGGAACAGCCCTGTCCTTTCTAAGCCTTTTTAATATAGGAGGTTAAAAAGACTGGCCTGGAAAATCAGGTTCAACTACCTGAAAAACTAGGAGGAGGACTTGAACAGGTAGCTAAGGTGCTGGATGTACAGGTGAATTTAATATAAAGGATAATGAGAAACAGCAAGCACAGGGTGCATTGCATCAACCAACCACTTAGGAAGAATGAAATGTTTCAGTCATTCGGTGCTGAGCAGTGAAACCAAGGTGCTGGAGGAAAGAATTCAGGTTCAGTCGGATTGCTGTCCTCAGCACGGTAGATATCCCACTGTAAGGATGGAAGAAAGACTGAATTTCAGCACAGTTAGATTTTGTGCAGTAGAATAAGGTTTTGTTATTGGGGGAAAATGAGAAAGTGGCCATGAGCAAGAAGCCAGCAATCAAGAAGTTGCTTTCCTCCAGCCAGCAACTTTTGATTTCGTTTAGATATGAAGATGGCAAGGTGATTCAATTAAGATGGCAAGGTGGTTTAATTACATTTATTTAATTCAGTTCAGGCACCACCCCATTGCAACGGACTCTAGGTAGTTCACAGATAATTACATTACTGAGTGTAGGTTCATAAAGTTGATGTTTCTCTTGGTTGCAAGGTGATACATTGTGTTAGACAATCCGTTCCACTTTCAACAAGATGGTTGTCCACCAGAAAGAAGAATAGCAGCTACAAGTACTTAGTCTGCCATCTCTATGTTGAACATCGCTACCATCTATTTTCCCTCCCACGGAGCAAGTGGCAGAGACAAAGGGCAAGAGCCTTGGTAGTACAGGGGTTTAAGGCACCCTGTTATTAAGCTTATTAAGACCAGCTGTCTGCAATTACTGCAGGGTTCGAATCTCGCCAAGGCTCAAGGTTGACTCAGCCTTCCATCCTTTCTAAGGTAGGTGAAATGAGGACCCAGTTTGTGGGGGCAATAAGCTGACTTTGTATAAATATACAAAAGGATGAAGGCTATTGCTGAGCACATTGTAAGCCGCCCTGAGTCTTCGGAGAAGGGCGGCATATAAATCAAATTAAAAAAAAAAAAAGTGCAAGAAAAGACCCTTACCAGCAAAAGCTTTGTGGCCCCATAATGCACTTGGGCTCTAACATAACATTATGTTGAGTGCCTGAAGCAGTCTGCAATACTAAAGAAGATGGTGAGGCAAAGTCTCATGTATTTAAGATGACTGGTTCCTGGCTTTAAATCATGCTAAATTGATTGTATGAGCTGGAGAAAGCCATGAATTCTGTTATTTCCTCTGCCATGTCAAATGCTGATGCCAAATGCTAAAGATATGAGAAGAAATCAAGGCTGGATAAGAGGTTCAGTATATTTGGAAGAGTCAGAGTCAGATGACACTGGAAATACAAGTAAATTTGTAAAGGTACAAATGAGGAACACTGAATTAAGGTGACACTGTTAAAGGGAGGTACAAGAAGGTGATGTAAGGATTATGACTGGAAAAGGAAATCAGGATAAAGTTAGTCAAATGTAGAATATGGTCACTATATGCAGAAACCTGTACAGACCAGAAATAAACTTTGCATACCTATTGTTGTGGCTCCGTTGCCTGAGCCTGGGCTATCGACAGATGCAGACCCTGAGAGTGAGGGAGAGGAGTTGGCAAGGCCTCCCTCTGCAGGACCCTCCTCTCTGGCAATGCCTCCAGAGGACACCGAAGGCCAAAAGATAGGCTCAGAGCCAAGCATGTCCCCGCAGCCACAGGTGGACAGCGATGAAGAAGATAAGTGCTGGCTGGACCCTCGGCAGAGGCGCAGGGAGAAGCGTGCGCAGCAGAGGGGAAGGCGTGCCAGAGATTAGCTGAGTCACTGGGCCACACCCCACAGGGTATAAATGTGGGTGTGGTGGCCGATTTAGTTTGTGACGAGCAAAAACTGGAAATAATCCATGATCTCTGCGTTACTGGACTTTGCCTGCTTTATCGGACTGCATTTGGATTAATCCTTGTATTGTTGAAACTCTGCCTGTTTTATTGGAATGCTTGCAGTCTAATCTTTGTTTTGTGTGAGTAAAGACTGAATTGGCAGCTAGCCATTGGGTTGCTGCCAGCTTTATCTTCAAAGAGTTTTGTTGTGTGGCTTATTAACTCCGGGCCGTCTGTGAGGGTGCGTGTGTTGTACGGGGACAGAACACCTATTTGCATTTCATTTTGGCATAAGCATCCCCTGGCAACAACTTTCTGTTGTGTCCCTGTGATGTTTTTAAACTCATCCTTAGCCCATGTCCTTAGTTACACCTATGTAACTAGTTTGTGCTTTCCTCCTTCAACACCACCCCAGGCAGCCTTCAAGATGTGTAGCGTTGTTTACGTTTTGTCGCCTATTCCTTTGGGGAAAAGTCAGATGACTGCAGTGCCTTGAAACAGAAGCAGCAGTTTAATAATTGGCAATGGAGACAGCAAATTTCATGTTGATATAATATTCTGCTGATTCAAGGATGGGTGGCTAGTATTCAATTTGCCAGGGAGGCCAGAAAAGCTGATAGGGTTTTCTATTTTTTTTTCATATGTGTCTGAAAAAAGAAATAGAAAAGGTATTGCATGTCTTTTTAATGCCTTCTAACATTCCTTTTCTTCTCCTGATTTTTACATACAAATGTCTTAACATAACAGACAGAAGCTGATTCTTGTTCTTTTCTTTTATTTATTAACTTCCAACCTGAATACTTATAGTATTAACTGTTCTGACATATAAAAGCTCAATTATTGATAAACGTTCCCAGAAGGAACTTAGATCGTTAGGCTAGACTTGAGATTGAATTAGTATATATAATATGCCATCTCTATTGACCTGTCAATGGAATGCATATTTAGTGCCTTGATTTTCAATATAATCAAAGAATAAATATGACTTAACCTCTTCTGTATTCACCTCTGCACGCATAAACAGAATGCATTTAGCTTGTACACCAGTGGTAAGTTCTTGTTTTCTTTCTCAGGGCCATGAATAGAAAACTTGAACAGGAAACAAAATTGCAGTTCATATATTTAATAAAGTCATCTCATCTTCATATAGTAGTAAGGCTAAGTTCAGCAATATATACAGAGGATGGAAGAAGCCCAAGCAATAAAACTGTTGAATGGTATGTGATGAAGTTAACAAGCCAGTAAAGATATATGTGCATCAAAGCATTCTTCTGTCAACAGCACCCTATTACAAGATTGTCAACATGGTTGCCTGTTAAATTTATTTGGCTATCTGTACCCCCTAATGCTCTCATTATTTACTAAGCTACTTCACAGCTCAGAATTCTACCAAAAATCAGAGAGTTATTTGAGCTTCACAATACTACAAAAGGTATTTAAACATGGCTTTGCTGTTCCACAATAAGGTTAGATCGACAGCAGGAATATTTGTCATAACAACTTTCCTCATAAAATTCACACATTTTGTGGATTCCATGTCATTGGGGACAGAACTTTCTACCACCTTCATCATTCTGGAATAAAATAACAGCTGACAGTTCAACCATCAGAAATTTGTTAGTCCATAACAATACTATATTTTATCCTTCCCAAACTGTCAACCCACCAAAAGGCAGGTTTTTCTTGCAACATGAATCAAAGTCAGAGAAGTTATTTTATTGAGACAACCCAGTGATTCTTATGGGTCCATGAAGTCCTGAGCCAGCTCAACTAAGATGACCTATAATGAATATATCCTCAGAATTTGCTCCCTTTCCAATTCTGTTTTGGTAATGTTCCAACAACTGAGGTTATAAAACAGTAAGAAGCTCCTATACAGGTAGTCCTCAAATTAGGACCACAATTGAGCCCCAAATTTCTGTTGCTAAGCGAGACTTTTGTTAAGTGAATTTTGCCCCATTTAAAGACCTTTCTTCCCACAGTTGCTAAATGAATCACTGCCGCTGTCACTCTAGTAATGTGGTTGTTAAGTGAATCTGGCTTCCCCATTGATTTTGCTGTCTGAAGGTCACAAAAGTTGATCACATGACCTCAGGACACTGCAACAGTCACAAATATGAATCAGTTGCCAAAGGTCCAAATTTTGATCACGTGACCATGGGAATGCTGCAACAGTCATAACTGTGAAAACTGATCATAACTCACTTGTTTCAGTGCTGTTGTCACTGAACAGTTCCTAAATGATCTGTTGTAAGTCAAGGACTACCTGTGTCTCATTATTTACTGTCCACAAAGTAAATTGCTCCCTCATGAGCAAAGTGTTGCTGTCCAATTGTGACACTGTCAGGGATTTGAGACAATCCCATTCTCTAGAGGAGGGGTGTCAAACTCAATTTCATTGAGGGCCACATCAGGCTTGTATTTGACCTCAGGGGCCCAGGGTGGGCATGGCCAGCTCAATGTCACTCGTGTTGGGGGCACCTGTGGCAGTGAAAATGGGCTCCCAAGCTCCATTTTCAGATGCGATGGCTTTCTGCAACTCTCTGCCAGTGAAAATGGAGCTAGGGAGGGCCATCCACGGCCCTTCCAAGCTCCATTTTTGCTGGCAGAGGCACTGCAGGCTGGTCCTTTGCTGTTTCCAGGGTGGCTGTGTGGGCCAGATCTAAGCACTCCATGGGCATAATCTGGGCCCCGGGCCTTGAGTAACCCCCTGGTCTAGAGTAACAGCCCATAATCTTGAGTCTCTGGACATTGCTTCCAGCTGACAACCACTAATAAAAATGTGATTTAGCCCAGTATTATTTAGGATTAAGTAAAAACTGATGGAAGATAATATTTTAGTTCAGAGTTGGACTGTGGGGACCTTAGTGGTCTCTGAGCTTGGTTGTTTTCTTGCAGATGTTTTATTACTGAACTTAATTTATTATTTATTTATTTATTTATTTTTAATTTGATTTATATGCCGCCCTTCTCCGGAGACTCAGGGCAGCTTACAATGCGTTAAGCAATAGCCTTCATACTTTTGTATATTTATACAAAGTCAGTTTATTGCCCCCACAAACTGGGTCCTCATTTAACCTACCTTAGAAAGGATGGAAGGCTGAGTCAACCTTGAGCCTGGTAAGAATCGAACCTGCAGAAATTGCAGGCAGTGTGTTAATTACAGGGTGCATTAAACCACTGTACTACCAAGGCTCCTCAAATTTATTTATTTGATTTGATTTTATACCGCCCTTCTCCAACAGGACTCAGGGCGGTGAACAGCCGAGATAAAACATAACATATAAAATTTAAAAAACAGTTTAAAAGACATTAAATAATTTCGGCCCTCAATTTAAAACAACCCAGTTAAAACCAATTTCAAATTAAAACCGAAAGGATGGGATCAAGCCAGCCCGGCTAGATGAAATAGATGTGTTTTCAGGGCCCGACAAAAAGTCCGGAGGTCTGGTATCGTGCGTATCTCCGGGGGCAAATCGTTCCAGAGGACAAGTGCCGCCACAGAGAAGGCTCTCCCCCTGGGGGTCGCCAGCCGACATTGTCTGGCTGACGGCACCCTGAGGAGGCCTTCTCTGTGCGAGCGAACTGGCTGGTGGGAGGCTATTGGTGACAGAAGGCAGTCTCGTAGATACCCTGGCCCTAAGAACTAGGAAACATCATCCATGCTAGAAGGGAGTTGTAAGTAAAAACTCCTAAGGAAGAACATTCATATGAAGGGAAATAAAAATTGTTATTTGGATAACGGTCAAACAGGTCTCCACTTCAAAATCCTATCTCCACAACCCTGCCATGGTCAAAGATGCTGGCAATGAAAATCCTCACTGACCTAGATTTTTTCCTGCTCATGTGGTCCATCTGTTGCTATAGCCTCAGCCTTCTCTTCTGGCATATAGCTCCAAAACTACACCTTAAGTGAGCCCATTGTCCCTGCCACAACTGTACTCCAGAAATTCCGAGATAACGTGTGCATTTCATGTACTAATTTAATCCTGTTTGTGCAAAACATAAAACAAATCTGCAACTTTATGTACTTGAATACCAAGATGTTTAGGCCCAGGAAAATTATGCACATCTTCTTCTCCCCTTGTCCCATTGTTGATAACATGGTCTTCTTCATTTAGATGGGAAGTAGCAGACAATGCAAAAAGGAAATGCTTTATCACTTCAGATGTGTACATTGGAAGGTGGATTACTGTATACATATTAAGCATTTATTCAGTGTAATGATGGATAGCTTAAGTCCCATCAGCTTGTTAATGAAGCAAGTCAGAACAGACTCTTTCATTTACTATTTGAGGATAGTGGAAATCCCTCTGGAAACACTCTCTGCTAGAGAAAAGTTCCCTGAGGATGTGCTCCAGCATGAGTCCTAAAACTCAGAAGATTAAATCTCTGGTCCCGGTGACCTGCCCAGATTGGATCCTGCAAAATCCCTCTACCCTATATGCAGAGATATTAGCAATAGCACTTAGACTTTGCAGTGCTTTACAGCCCTCTCTAAGCAGTTTACAGAGTCAGCATATTGTCCCCAACAATCTCATTTTACCCACCTCGGAAGGATGGACGGCTGAGTCAACCTTGAGCCTGGTGAGATTTGAACTGCCAAATTGCAGGTAACCGGCGATCAGCAGAAATAGCCTGGAGTACTGTACTTTAACTACTGCGCCACCAAGGCTCTTGGTGAAATCTGCATTGTTGTTTGTATTATGGAATCTCAAAGTGATACTTCATATAAAAAAAATTGTTGACCAAAATCTAGAAGTCTGAAAAGGAAAAAAAAAAAAAAAAGAGAGAACATACATATTTTAGCAGAAGAGAAGAAAAAGAATTCGACATCAGGCCTATCTTTACACATTAATTGGCCGTTTTGAATGAAACCTGCTTACACATAATTGGCACAGATACACTCTCTGTCATTATCCTCCCCTTGGATAAATCCATCACCCTTTCATATATTCTCTATCCCTTCTTGATTATGTGAATAAGTGTGTGTTCTTATCTCAGAGGTAAAGTGATATTAAGAACAGCCTCTAACTATTGCATAGGCAAGAATGCTATTGTAATTGAAATAAAAATCATGATTCATGGGAGAAAACCAACCTTATGGGGCATGTTTGCATGACTTGCCTGACCTGCTTATCCTCTTGTTCTATCAGTTGACTCTCTGCCAGACGCTGGGAGTACACAATGCAAGATGAATTGACCTACTATGCATTGGCTATTTTCCCAGTCCTCCTGATTACCACGGAGGAGAATGAAAGGCTGCCTTTCCTGTCTTTTGAAAGGGGAATAGGAAGGAAAAAGGAAAAACACACCGTGGTGACATTCGCTTAGAACTACTTTAGATAGAGCTGGAGAGAAGCTCACTCCTCCTCGTGCTGTTTTCGGCCTTTCATATCCCTGAGTGACCACTGGAGGGTGAAAAATAGAAAGGACTGCAGGATGGAATTTCTAGAGAAGCCAGAATCCTTTTTGCACGTCTCAGAACTCAGAAACATCAGCCTTGAAGTTAATCATGTCATCCTTGATTATGGAGAGATAATTAATGGGTTAGGGTGTTTTCAAAACATATTAACTTACCCTTTGAAAAAAAAAAGAGAGGCATGGAGAATATATATATATTTTTCAGTTGAAACTGAATTCCTCTAGGCTTATGCAGAAACTATTTCACTTTGCAAAGATTAATCTTGCATGTCTAAAATGTAAACACGTTGTAGAGGGGGCAGCCTCTGAATTTTTTTTTTTTGTTTAAAAAACCCAACAGAAGAAAACAGAGAAGCATTGGGCATGCAGCTCATTATTCCAAATGGCAATTTTGAAATTCTTTCCTTATGCTTAGACATTCAGATTGTAAATCGAAATACTTTTGTGATTTTGGAGACTTTGCTTGCCACTTGTGGTTAATAGCTTGGGCAGTACATATACGGTGAGCAGCTTTATTGGCTATGGGAAAATCTTGAAAGATAAATCTTATGCTTATTAAATTCCTTTCTGTTCCCACATGACTATAAGGTTTCAGCTTTTAAACTTTTTAAAGAATTTGCCGTAAATGAGCATTGTTTGAATCTTTGTCTACCAAAGATTTGAACAGCATATAGCACCTTTTCTGGTTCTTGTACACATTTTTGTACATGATGCAGGCTGTTGTGTTATTTCAGTCTTGCTTATGTCATTTCCCATGTCAGTAGACAATAAAAGTGTTAGCTAACTAATCTTATAATTGCTTTGCAGGCAGAAGCTCTCATTAAGGCCAACAGTGGAATTTGATTTTGCATTAACAGAACAATCAAATATCCCAAGACTCTAGAGACCAGTTTTGCAACACATATAGCAAAGTTTTGTGCTTTCACACTCTCTCTATGCCAATCATTTAAATTGCCAAAGGAGATAAAGAATGCTCTCGCTGGCTCTGAATAAATAGGGCATAATATTATTTGCTTTGTAAAACACCATGGCAACAACTGTTTTAAAAGTCGGTATACATTAAATAGTTCTATTCAATTGTTTAACAAATCTGCATATTGAGAGGAAAGAGGGGTATTTACCCTTTGAATCCCAAGTTTCCTAGGTTGACAGTGTTAGATTGCAGGAAAATTGTAAGATGAATGCTTAACATAGATCTTCCTACCTTGGGGAGCACTGACTGTATGGAGTTCCCCATTGTGTGTAGCAGTTGTAACTATGTTTTGTTTCCCTGAAGATCTTCCTTGTCAACATGGAGAGTCTGGGAATAGAGTAGGCAGGACTCAAGTACATACAGTATTTTGGCTTTCTTTTCCTTTTCCCCGTTAAAGGAAGAGAAAACAATTATGTAATCTGGTGACGATGGCAATTTAAATGATCACATGTGTTGTAATCAGTGTACAAACTGATTGAGATATTTCCACATTGGTCCTGATAGGAACTTGGTAATGTGAAATACAGGGACTTGAATTCAAAGATAACCAACCAATTATGGTCTCAGGATCTAGAATGATGTCAGTGGGTAGCTGTTCTTTAAAATGGTCACAGTAAGAACTGAATGAGATCAAGAAAGAAAAGAATAAACATTTATTCCAGTAGTTCAGCACTACTGCTGATGGATAGCATTGCTGAAGGGAGCTGGCCAGCAGAGCTCAGTCACTGAATCGATGTATAATAAACGATAAAATGTGACTTGGGTTTCTTGACAAAAAAAATACCAAACAGAGTTGCTTACATTCAATTTGTTTATGTAGGAATTGTGCCATTATGTGGATATCCTCTAAATCTAACTGAAGAGTATTTGGAGTTGGAAATGTCCATCTAACAATGTCTGTGAATATAAAGATTATTTAAGGAACACCCTAGATACCTGTCCTAAAGATGCTTTTTCAGGACTTTCTTGTTTTTTCTTTGAAGATGTTTTGCTTCTCATCCAAGAAGCTTCTTCAGCTCTGACAGGATAATGGAGAATGGAAGGATTTCTATTCCTTGCTGGTCATTTGCCTCCTTTTAGAGGGTTGTTGAAGCACTTGGAGGTTTTTCTGTGTCCTCAGGGTCACCTGAGTAGTGCTCCTGGTTCCTGTAGTCTGCAATTTTTCCTCTGGAAATCCATTCCTACTCCCACACCATTCAAAGGGTGTTCATCCCAACTTGTATAGCTAAAAGTCTGTAGAGATTCTCAGTCATCCAGGTCATGGTTGTCCCAAAGGTGCTTTTTCAAGAGGCAAATGGACTTTCTTGTTTTGTTTTGTTTTTTTGAAGATGTTTCGCTTCTCATCCAAGAAGCTTCTTCACTTCTGGCAGGATAGTAGGGAATGGAAGGATTTATATTCCTTAATTATATTCGTTAATTAATTATTCATTAATTATAGGGTTTGTATAGCTATACAATAGCTGCCCTACCATTTTTTGTGGAGGTGTGGTTTCCTTTGTGATAGTTCCTTTATCAGGGTATTATTATTGATTTCTGCTTGATTGTTTATCTGGCATTAACCTCCACTAATGTGAGTGTTGGCTGCTGGAGAGGATGTGTTCTGGGGTTCTTTTTTTGTCTCCTTCTGGTTTCATTTATCCTGTCTTTTGAATGGTCTGTAAATGTGGTTTATCTCTATTGATGGTTGATTTGTCTGAATGCCAAGCTATTGATATATGGCAGTGTTATCCGTTTCATAGCTTGTGTTGGTTGTGCTGTGGTGCACTTGATAATACACTTTCTGATAAAATTGCATGTATATCAATTTTGTTGGAAGATGTTGCATATGCAGTTGGTTTCCTTTTTCTAGAGCTCTTGAGTTGCTGCCATGCATTTGGACGCATCTAAATAATGTTCTTACATACATCCTTTTGTGGAGATTGGGCTTTTGGCTGATAATGGACTATTTAGTGTGGGTGGTTTTTCAATAGATTTTCTACCATTTCCTCTGCTGATGAAGATAATCTGGGAAGGGTAGTATGTTGTTATTTTCTTCTTTCCTTGTGAATTTTATTCCTTTGAGTTTATTGCTTCATGTGTCTTTCCTTGCTGTTTCTTTTTTAATATGTCAAAAATGTTGTTTACACACCAGACGCATACTTTTGGTTGTATCTGTGGGAATGCTATAGTTAACAATAATAATAATAATAATAATAATAATAATAATAATAATAATAATAATAATAATAATAATAATAATAATAATAATAATTTTATTTCTCTACTGCCCTTCTCCCGAAGGACTCAGGGCAGTGTACAGCCTATTAAAAGCACAAAGACAAACATCAATTTAAAAATAATTAAAATTATTAAATAATTTCAGCTCAGATTTAAACCCCAAATTTAAAACACCCAATTTAAAATCATTACATTGATAGCCCGGCCTGGCGGAACAGCAGGATCTTGAGGGCACAGTGAAATACATGGAGGTCAGAGATCTTACGCATTTCCGGGGGCAGTTCATTCCAAAGGGCAGGGGCTCCCACAGAGAAGGCCCTCCCCCTGGGTGTTGCCAGCCAACATAACTTGGCTGATGGCACCCTGAGGAGACCCGGTGGGAGGCTATTGGTGGCAGAAGTCGGTCTTGAAGGTACCCGGGTCCTATGCCATGGAGCGCTTTAAAGATGGTAACCAGTATCTTGAATCGCACCCAGAAGACCACTGGGAGACAGTGCAGCTCGTGAGGAGGGGTGTCACGTGGGCACAACGAGTTGCGCCCATAACCACCCGCGTGGCCGCATTCTGGACCAGTTGGAGCCAGAGCTCTTCTAGATGGTGCATTGCAGTCTCTGTTATGAATCCTGAGAGTGCTGATCTCATGAGTTTTCCTCTGATTCGTTGGTATATTTGTCCAGCAAACTGAAAGTAGGTAGTGAGGCAGAGGTTGCTGAGGTCCATGATTTGGGGTATTTCAATCTTAGTGTATCTGGCTAGATTGGGGATATCGTGCAACATTGGTGATATATATGGTTATAAGTCACAAGATGGTGACTTATGGTGATGGTGAGAAGAAGATCTCCTTTTGCAAAATATTTGAAGTCTGCTGTGACCATTATTGCTCAATATTGGAAAATTAGTTCCTGCCATTTTGAGCAAGGAACACTCAATCTAGAATGCCAACTCTAAAATTTTCTTGAAGTTATTTAAAATACAATGATCCACCCCGGAAGATAAATTTCTTCCAGAAACCCAAGGGAAAAAAAATGTTGAAAATCCCAAGTCTTCCCACATAAATTACACAATCCTATCAACTTTTCATTATTGACCATAATCATCTCAAAATGTAGTGTAGCCCATGATCTCCTGACCACTTCCCCTGTAATTTCATGACATTTCATGACATATCTGTAAAAAAGAACAGAGTAAATAAATTTGGAGTTGGAGGGTATCAAATAAAAAAAAAGTTCTGAACAGAAGCATTCATGCTAAAGGAAAAGTGTGAAATATGCAATATAAATAGTTGTCTGGGCAATGGTGCACATTATTTCACCATGTAGAAAAACATATAGGTAACCTGTAAGTATAGCATTGCTTATGTTGCTGTAATTTCATTTCAGTGTAGAAAAAAAAGTGCAAGCATTAAGAGGGAAATAAAAGAAAATTTGACAAGTCTGTATTAACACAGAGGTGTCTAATACATATTTCGTTTGTTTAGCTTATTGAAACCTCTATGTGGCAAATTCTATTCTTTTGTAAATGCATTATTCTCACCCATTCTCCTATCTAATTACACTAAATAGCCTTACAGTTCATGTAAACTGAAACAAAATTAAAGATTAAAAAGAGCCTTGGTGGCCCAGCAGACTAAAGCACTGTTAAGTAACACCAGCTGCCTGCAATTATTGCAAGTTCAAATCTTACCAGGCTCAAGGTTGACTCAGCCTTCCATCCTTTCGAGGTAGGTAAAATGAGGACCCGATTTGTGGGGGCAGTAAGCTAACTTTGTATAAAAAAGAACACCGCTTGGGGGGGGGGCGCGAAAGCCCTACTAAGCAGGTATATACAAAAGTATGAAGGCTATTGCTTAATGCATTGTAAGCTGCCCTGAGTCTCCAGAAAAGGGTGGCATATAAATCAAACCAATAAATGAATGAATGAATGAATGAGAAAAAGAGAATTTAATTTAATTTAATTTAATTTCCAATTTATATACCGCCCTTCTCCCTGAGGACTCAGGGCAGTGTACAGCCAAAATAAGAACATAGAATACAAATATTAAAAACAGTTAAAAATATATATAAATTTGGCCCAGAATTTAAGAAATCACAAACCGATTAAAAGAATTTAAAAAATTTCTTCTTAAACCAGCCCGGCTTGCTGGAAAAGATGGATTTTAAGGGCACAACAGAAGGCACCGAGGTCATGGATTCTCCTTATCTCAGGGGGCAACTGATTCCAGAGGGTAGGAGCCCCCACAGAGAAGGCCCTCCCCCTGGGGGTCACCAGCCTACATTGTTTGGCTGATGGCACCCTGAGGAGGCCCTCTCTGTGGGAGCGCACGGGTCGATGGGAGGTCGTCGGTAGCAGCAGGAGGTCTCGCAGATAGCTAGGCCCTATGCCATGAAGCGCTTTAAAGGTGATGACCAACACCTTGAAGTGCACCCGGAAGACCACCGGGAATGGAGTTGAGATCCTAGGTTGAATGTAAGGAGCACTTGCATCATCAAGGATAGTATTTCATTAGGATCCCTTCCACTTAAGAATCAGACCTCAAGGGCTTAAATACTTGTCAATAAATAATAAATTTAAAATTTAATGTTTTCTGTTATTGTTGCGGCCCAGGAGGCCTTTCTGCCAGAAACTTGTCAAAGTTCAGCAACAAGGCCGGTGACAGAGATAAATACAATGAGGCCAGGGCAAATCTATGGACAGGCATCAAGGTAGCTAAACAAAAATATAAACAAAAGGTGGAGAACCATCTAGCAGACAACAACCTGAGGCAAGTGTGGCAGGGACTGCAGCACCTAACCAACTATAAGGGCAATGCGATGAAGACAGTCAACTCCAATGCCTCGTTGGTAGAGGAGTTGAACACCTTCTTCACCCGCTACAAGGTCAAGAGATCTGACTCTGTAGCCTCAGCCCGCCAGCCCTCCAGCTCCAGCCACTCACTTGGCATGAACACTAAGTGAGAGCTGTATTGAAGGCTGTCAATTCCAATAAAGCTGCAGGTCCAGATGGGTGCTGTGGATAGTGGTAAAAACCTGTGCTGACCAACTATCAGAGGTCCTAACAAGGATTTTTAACATCTCCCTGCAAACGGCCAGTGTTCCATCATGTCTGAAAGCAGCCACTATCATTCCAGTCCCAAAGAAAACAGCAATAAACAGCCTGAACAGACCCATTGCACTAATGTCTGTAGTGATGAAGTGCTTTGAGAGACTGGTTCTTCAACATCTCAGGTCATGCCTTCCATCAAACTTCAACCAATATCAGTTCATCTACAGAGGAAATAGTTTGGCAGGTGATGCCATTGCTACTGCCCTTCATTCTGTAGTGACTCATCTAGAGAAACCTGGGAACTATGTCAGAATCCTTTTTTCTTTTTTTTTTTTAAATTTGATTTATATGCCGCCCTTCTCCGGAGACTCAGGGCAGCTTACAATGTGCTCAGCAATAGCCTTCATCCTTTTTGTATATTTATACAAAGTCACCTTATTGCCCCCACAACTGGGTCCTCAATTTACCTACCTTAGAAAGGATAGAAGGTTGAGTCAACCTTGAGCCTTGGCGGGATTCGAACCTGCAGTAATTGCAGGCAGCTTTTCATAGATTACCGCCCAGCTTTTATTTATTGTATTTATTTATTGGTTCAATTTATATGCTGCCCTTCTCCGGAGACTCAGGGCAGCTTACAATGCGTTAAGCAATAGCCTTCGTACTTTTGTATATACCTGCTTAGTAGGACTTTCGCCCCCCCCCAAACCCCCACAATCCAGGTCCTCATTTTACCTACCTCAAAAGGATGGAAGGCTGAGTCAACCTTGAGCCTGGTGAGATTTGAACTTGCAGTAATTGCAGACAGCTGGTGCTACTTAACAGCATTTTAGTCTGCTGCGCCACCAAGGCTCTTTTAACACCATTTTGCCGGACATCCTCATCAAAAAGTTGACTGACTTGAATTTCTCTTCTCTCACTTGTGATTGGATTAAAGACTTTCTGATGGACTGGTCACAAACAGTGAGGGCTGGGTCTTTCACATCTTCCTCCCTGAAGCTCAGCACTGGCTCTCCTCAGGGCTGTGTGCTCAGTCCCTATCTGTACTCATTGTACACATATGACTGCATATCTTCTGATTCATCTAACGTGATAATAAAGTTTGCAGATGATACCACTGTACTGGGTCTTATTACAGGAGAAGACAATTAGCATACAGAGAAGAAGTCCAGAAATTATCCACATGGTGCTCAGAAAACAACTTCCATCTAAACACCAGCAAGACAAAGGAGATGGTGTTGGACTTCTGGAAGCAGTGAGAGGAACCTGCCCTACTCTACATCAAGGGGGCTGTGTGGAGATGGTCTCCTCTTTCAAATTTCTGGGAGTCCACCTTAGCCAACATCTCAACTGGAAAAATAACATGATCCAGGTGGTCAGGAAGACTCAACAGAGACTCCATTTCCTTAGGGTCTTGCAGAAAAATCAGGTGGAACAACAACTGATTACTTCCTTCTATCGGTCCACGATAGAAAGCGCCCTCACATATTGTGTTACGGTATGGTATGCTGGCTTGACAGCCATGGACAGAAAGGCATTATAGAGGGTGATGAGCACAGAACAAAAAATTATGGGCTGTCCCCTGACACCACTGGACGAAATCGCCAGGACCGCTGCCTCAACAGAGTGAGGAAAATCCTCAGGGATGATTCATACCCTGGTCAGCACTTCTTTATTCTCCTACCATCGGGCAGGAGATATAGAAGCATAGCCAGCCGAACGAACAGGCTGAAAAATAGATTTTATCTGTGGGCTGTCAGGTTTCTGAACGCAACATAACACCACAATTAGGTTTAATATGATAGACTTGCAGGGCCAGCGCAACGTGCAACATGTTCATACCGATATAATATAATATAATGTTACATACATATAGGTATATGGGAATGTGTGTTAGTTATTATGTATTTGGGTTTAGGGATTCTATTTCTTTCATTTATTGAGTTATTGAGATGTATTTTGTGTTTTTTGGGGGGGGGCTGTACCAAGGGAGGCTCATTCAATTTCATTGTACACATGTTGTGCATTGACAATAAAGGTTTGATTTGATTTGTACAGGGCATTATTATTTATTTATGCATTTATTTATCTGATTTATATACCACCCGTCTCACCAAAAATGATTCTAGGTGATGTACAACAATCCTTGGTAGTACAGTGGACTAAAGCACTGTTATTAACATCTGCTGCTTGCAATTACTGCAAGTTCAAATCTCACCAGGCTCAAGGTTGACTCAGCCTTCCATCCTTTCAAAGGTAGGTAAAATGAGGACCCAGATTGTGGGGGGCAATAAACTGACTTTGTATAAATATACAAAAGTAGGAAGGCTATTGCTTAACGCATTGTAAGCCGCCCTGAGTCTCCAGAGAAGGGCGGCATATAAATTAAAGCAAAAAAACAACAACAACAAAAAAAAACAATCATTTTTTAAAAGTCTGATCTTACTGTAGTTTCACTTATCTAGGTCCTCAGAATCTCCAAACTCCAGGCTTGGACACGAAAAAATATTTTAAAATATTCCAAAACCATTCACCCAAACACTAAATAGCAGGGTTTTTGCTATCTTGTAATTTACCAATGAGAAAGTGTGAGCATTGTTTTTCTTAGCATGGGGATCTTGTCAGTCTTGTCTCCTGGTTGTGATTTGTTTTAAATAATATTGACACTTTTCTGTTTATGGCCTGATTTACTCTTCCAGACAACCTTATTGATTAGTTCTGTAGGATATTACTCCCTCTCCTCATTCTATCATGAGCTTTGGAGTGAGTATGCTTGTATACTATGTTTTGCAACAACCATTTCAATTTAATCCATTAATCTGGCATAGAAATGGCTCTTGACACAAAATATTTTGAGAAGAATAGATCATAACAGTGTATCCTAAACTGAGATGCTATTCTAAATGTATGGTTTCAGGTTAATTAAAATTCTTCATCTTTTACGCATAGTTTGTAGATGTGCAGAATTGTCTCATTCTCACATTTTGCCTTCAGTTCTGGTTTTGCTGTGTCAGAAGCTGCTGTTGAAATTTCTTTTGTTGCATTTGCTCATTCAGTTTCCTGCACTTGTAGCAAAAATGCAAAATGCATCTATTATAGCTTTCTTTTCAAATAAAAATGGAATAATCCACTAGAATGGTATGAACAGGTAACAGTTTATAAAATCTGTGAAAGTTCAATTTAAAATACCTCTTGGCTCAGAAGTTGCATACAATAAAGTATACATGTGAGGACACTGCATATAGAAAGAAGCATTGATTATCTAAAATGTGGATCTTATAATGATCAATGAATAGTTGAATTGATGCCCAATTGATGAATTGAAGTGGTGATCAGCACAGCTGTACTTATGCACTTTGAATTCTTGGTAATGTTCTCAAACTAGTTTGCAGGTTGGTTGCACACTCTGCCTCTACTCAGGTCTTTGTTCCTGAAGGTTTGGAAGAAGTGTTATGTTGTCTTTTGCCAACTGCATTTGCCACCCTTCATTTTGTTGTGCCTCAGCAGGTGGCAGCATTTACCTGAACTTGACTGATCTTAGAAGCTAAGAAGGATTGTGCCTGGTTAGTACTTGGATGGGAGATTGCCTAAGAATTCCAGGGCTTTTGGTAGGGTTGGGAAATTAAACAGAAACAAAAATTCCAGGAAGAAGGCAGGAAAGGGCCACTTCAACAAGGCTAAAAAATGGAATGAAATAATTTCAACTTTACAATGTTTAATATCTGAACAAAGTGATGAAAACATCTGGTTTCAGCCTTGCAGTTTGAGACGGAATTCTTAGTGTTTAGTGAAGGTTAAGTCATAGAGCTCCAGACTTTGTAACTTTTGTAATAAGAGGAGAAAGAATGGACAGAATCTCCTTTGGATTCTTTGAAAAGTATGTGCGACATTGCATTTGTGGACCCCATAGGCAAAGGCCCTAGTCTTATGTTCGATTGTCCATCTGTAACAGTGTCATTGGTATAGCATGCACCATGCCCATATTTATTCCTCAAACTTATATAGCTACTCATAACTCTGGGTAATTCACAGTTAAAACAAGACAAAAATGGGAAAACAATACAATGGTTTAAAACAATAGAAATGTAAAGTTATATTAAGGTAAAAGGTAAAAGTTCCCCTCGGACATATGTGCTAGATGCTCCCGACTCTAGGGGGCGGTGCTCATCTCCATTTCAAAGCAGTAGAGCCAGTGCTGTCCGAAGATGTCTCCGTGATCATGTGGCCGGCATGACTAAATGGCAAAGGCGCACGAAATGCTGTTACCTTCCCACCAAAGGTGGCCCCTATTTTTCTACTTGCATTTTTTGCATGCTTTCAAACTGTTAGGTTGGCAGAAGCTGGGATAAGTAACGGGAGCTCACCCCATTACGCGGCACTAGGGATTTGAACTGCTGAACTGGCGACCTTTCGATCGACAAGCTCAGCACCTTAGCCTCTGAGTCACCATGTCCCTACTTATAGGGACTTATTTACTTATTACAGTTACATTAAAAACCGATTAAAATTTTTATAGCTGGGGTGAGGCATCCAGTCTAGCCACTGAACAGGTTCTGTCACAATCCTGGGTCTCCAATGATTATTGAAAAAAACTCCCACATTTTTCAAAACCATCGGAACATTGCTACATTGCTAAACCATATTCCCATGCAAGAGGGAGGGAGATAAACTTTCAAAAAGGATCAAACGTAGGGGATATTATGAAGAGGGAAAAAGGACACTCATGAATGTGGTCGTTCAGGATCAGAAAGCCTGGGAAATTGATTTGAGTGATAACTCAGAGGCATTTTTCATTTGCATATTAAATTAGTATTCAAAAGGAAATATACCTGAAAGCGTGTCTGCAATTGAATATACAAATTAACAGTAACATTTTCCTACTACATACTGCTGAATGATTTTCCATCTTTTTCTAAGCACATAAATACTGTGGAATTAATACTCTTTTGCACCTACTGGCTTTTGATGGAGCAATCGCTCCTTGACAGACAGTCTGCTTAGATTTTTCATATTCCATCTACTATTGTACCTAAATATTGAACAGATTTAACCCCAACTGAAGGGGCAGTGATGTCCAGGGGTGAAATGCTCCCGGTTTGGACTGGATCGCCCGATCCGGTAGCGATGGTGCCGGGTGGTTCAGAGAACCGGTAGCAAAAATCCCTGCCCCACCCCCCATGCCCAGCTGAGCCGCACAATCATCAAAGGCTTTTTTTTTTACTTTTAAAAGCATTTTTTCTACATCCTCTTTGGCCAAAAAATGCTTTTAAAAGTAAAAAAACAGCCTCTGATGATCGCGGCTCAGCTGGGATTGTCAAAGGCTTTTAAAAGAAAAAAACCCCTTTTTTTCTTTTAAATGCCTCTGACGATCCCAGCTGAGTTGCCTGGGATCATCAGAGCCTTTTGAAAGCATTTTTTAACAACCTCTTCGCCAAAGAGGTTGTAGAAAAAATGGTTTTAAAAGTAAAAAAAAAAAAATGGCCACGCCCACCCAGTCACATTACCCGCCCACCAAGCCACGCCCACAGAACCAGTAGTAACAAATTTTAGATTTCACTGCTGGTGATGTCCACAGTAGATGTCAGTGTTTCCCATTGTAGCACTATGTTAGAAGGTGGGACACTTCAGTTTGGAGTGGCTTAAACGCTTAATTACTCAAAGTCCTTGAAATTATTGTTACTAGTCTCTCAAGACATCACAAAGGTGCTTTTTCAAAAGGCCACTGGACTTTCTTTGTTTTTCCTTGAAGACATTTCACTTCTTGTCCAAGAGGCTTTTTCAGACGTTTCTACAGGAACTACAGGAACCAGGAGCACTACTCAGGTGACCCTGAGGACACAGATAAACCTCCAAGTGCTTCAATGACCCTCTAAAAGGATGCGAATTACCAACTGTCTGCAAGGAATATAAATCCTTTCATTCCCCACTATCCTCTCAGAGCTGAAGAAGCTTCTTGGATGACAAGCGAAACGGCTTCAAAGAAAACACAAGAAAGTCCAGTTGCCTCCTGAAAAAGCACCTTAGGAAAAACCATGACCTGGATGACTGAGAACCAGTGGTGGGATTCAAATTTTTTTACTACTGGTTCAGTGGGCGGTGGCTTGGGCATGGCATGGCTTGGTGGGTGTGGCAGGGGAAAGATACTGTAAAATCTCCATTCCCTTCCCACTCCAGGGGAAGGTTCCTGCAAAATCCCCATTTCCTCCCAATCAGCTGGAACTTGGGAGGCAGAGAATAGATGGGGGCGAGGCCAGCCAGTATTTACCGGTTCTCCGAACTACTCAAAATTTCCGCTACGGGTTCTCCAGAACTGGTCAGAACCTGCTGAATACCACCTCTGCTGAGAACCTCTACAGACTTTAAAACCAGCGCATGAGAAAATTGTGTGATATAAAAGAGGAATTAATGATTGATATTATTTCAATGAAGCAAAAAAGAACCAATTAATGCCCTAATAAATATTAAATGTTTTATTGAATTAGTTTTTTATCTTCCTATCTGATGATGATAGTAACAGTACTACTAATAAAAATAGAATAATAGCTTATTCTGTAATACGTCAGTCTTCCTCAGTTTAGCACTTTCCAATATGCTGGAAATTGTTGTGCACATTTGAACAGCACCAAATTGGGAAAGGATGGGATTCAGACAATGATATTTTAGGAGTAATCTTCTAAAACAATAATTCGGTATTCAAACCCACAGTGCAGTTACTCAGGAAGCAATA
This sequence comes from Pantherophis guttatus, assembly GCF_059756535.1. NCBI lineage: Eukaryota > Metazoa > Chordata > Lepidosauria > Squamata > Colubridae > Pantherophis > Pantherophis guttatus. The sequence goes on from NC_142067.1 coordinate 24,689,766, forward strand.
GCTACTTCATAAATTTCCAATGTGCACACACACATATGAATTCATTAGGGCAAAATTAATGACTTGAGGAAAATGAGCTGATTTTCTAAGAGGGAAAACAGTTATCACCTAAGGCTAGTTTTTAATTCTTTTCTTCCATTTATTGACTGAAGGCAGTACTAAGCAGAATATATAACAATGAGGACAATTAGATTCCAAGTGACTGATGTGAAACATTTTGAATATTACCGTAGTCAATATTTTGTCATGTTCAAGGATTAAACAACTTGTTTTCCTAGCAACGGGTAACAGCATTTTTGCTTACCAATGTGCATGTCAGAATACTGTTAAATAAATTTGTCTTGCTTTTGTTAGAAAAATTATTTTCTTTGATTCCTAAAAATTAGAAGACAGAATGGGCATAGCCCATAAAAAAGAATCACAATTCTTGATAGAAACTGGTGCTGTCTATATAAATGGCAACTACCGTGTTTTCCCAAAATTAAGACCCAGTCTTTTTTTTTTTTTGCTCTAGAATAAGCATTAGGGCTTATTTTCAGGGAAACACGATATCAGGTGATCAGCCCGGTTGGATGCCTCACCCCTGGCATGCGCACAAGAGGCGGCAAGCACGCACGGGCCAAAGGTGTCCAGCAGTAGCTGTAGCCCACTGGCCCCTTGGTCGGCGCACTCTGAGGCTGTGTAGCCCAGGCAACACAGATTAGTTGATTACCTTTCCAAGTAGCAGACAGCAGCGGAAGTGCGGGGGGAGGCACATGATCTGGACATGCCACACGGGCCATGGAAAAGCCAAGAGTCGGTGGGCACGTGGCCACGGGAGCCTTGTCTTCATGTGATAGCACTGGCAGCAGGTGGAGGCAGAGGCATGGGGGGGGGAAAGCAGGTGATCCCAACGCACCACAGGGGCCACAGGCAAGTTGAGAGATGTGAAGACGAGACTCCAATGGCTGCCTGCTGGCTCTGGTCCACCGACTCTCAGTTTCCCATGGTCCGTGTGCCTCCCCCTTGCTTGGACAGGTAATTCACTCACCTGGGCTGTGCGGGCTGCATCTGCTGCCAGACACCCATGCCCTTGCTGCCTCCGGTGCTGGCCACACTCATCCACACACATACCCCAGCTGATGACGACCTTAACTGGGGCTTATTTTTGGGGTAGGGCTTAAATTAGGCACATATAAAAAACCAGGCTAGGGTTTATTTTCTGGTTAGGTCTTATTTCCAGGGAAACCCAGTAGTAAAGTGGTGAGCAACCCCATCCATTATTACTAGAATCTACTTTTTTATATCCATCTACTTTTCCATGTCTGTATTCTGATAAGAGCAGGACACATATGGCCTTTCAAAGTTCTCTTAAGTTAACGGTGAAAGAAATTGCTTGATTTCTTAAAATTTGTTCAGGGGAAGGAGAAGATCTCTAAGAATTTTCAAATTTTCCCTTTGTGATAATAGCAGTACTTTAGTACTTTTACTTTTTTAAAAAACAACAAAAGCTCAGTTGAAGCATTTCTTTGATGTTACAATTTCTTTGATGCATGAGAACCAGGGCAGTCACAAACGGTTGGAGAGAATATTGTATAATGAATGGCAGTACCTTCATCCTTAGCTGACATGCAACTAAATAAATGCAACAGCCCCACACACTTCCCATGAGAATTTCTCTGAATTCTCTTCTTTGCAAGAAAAGGGAAGAAGAATTGTCTTTCATGAAATTGAATTGTAACTGACAGAGAAAAAGTTCAAGACAACTTCTCTGCCTTAAGAACTGTCAACCAGCATATTACTGGAGCTGTCAAGAAAAAAATAACAAATTTGACAATTCCTTCTTTCTGTAAAGACTTTATTGACCACGTGCTAAACTTGAGAGCCTCATAGCGGTGAGAGACATTGCAATATCTGTTTGTTAAAGAACAGATTTTTCTAAGGATCGGGAGAGAAATTGAGCTGTAGTGTCCTGGCTTGAACTGTCTACAGCAGGGGTCTCCAACCTTGGCAACTTTAAGCCTGACAAAGCTGGCTGGGGAAATCTGGGAGTTGAAGTCCTCCAGGCTTAAAGTATATATTTGAGTTGGGAACAGGTTGACCCAATCATTACATAAACGCTTTGATTTCGAACCCTACCCTACCCCCTGCCCTACCCAATCCTTTATTAAAATAAGACAGAGTAAAGTGAAAATGGAGATATTGCTGCATCCTTTGTTTGTTTCTGGGAATTTATTTTTAAACAGCCCGAATCACTGTTCAGAATGGAAGGCTACTTAATTAGGTTACCTTTCAAGCTTGTCTGAATATTCCCTCAATCTGCTGGGAGGCAGATGTCAGGAGAGGGCGGGTATCCTCCAAATCATCATTTCTTTCTTTAGGCTAACTTGCTTAATTTTAAAGTTTCCAATGCTGATCTGTTTGTGAAGAAATGGAAGTCCACAAGTCATCCGCCTTCTATGAAAGAAGAGAAAATCCAGTATAAGTTACAGCTGCCTCCTACACTCTTCCAGCAGCCATAGGATTTCAGTCTGAGACTTTTATATAAGATATGGAAGGATGGAAGGCAAAAAAGAAAGAAAGAAAGAAGAAGAAAGAAGTTAGCACTTTGAATAGAGTGCTTACTGAACTATAAAAGAGCCCTCTGCACAATAGCAAGTGGGATTTAAAGAAACATTTGTTATCCATTTCCTTCCAAAGCAGATAAAAAGCATAGTTAAACCAGTCAACATATTCTTAACTGGGGGAATGTGCAGTGTCTTCCCTGTGACAGCCTTTCAGTATAGGTAGTCCTTGACTTGCAACAGTTCATTTAGTGACCATTTGAAGTTACAATGGCACCAGTGGTGGGTTGCCCCCGGTTCGCAATGGTTCTATAGAACCGGTAGTAAAACTGGCGGGAGTCTCTGCCCATCGACCCTGACATCACCAAAATGTTGCGACGTTGCTTCGCTCATGCACGCTTGCACAGAAGAGCGCGTGCACGAGCGAAGCAAGTGTGTGCAGTCCCGCTGCGAACCAGTAGTAAAGGTAAGTAGAACCCACCCCTGAACGGCACCCCCTCCAAAAACTTATGACTTATGGCCGTTTTTCACATTTACAACTGTTGCAGCATCCCCATGGTCATGTGATCAAAATTCAGGCGCTTGGCAACTGACTTGTATTTACGATTGTGATTGTGGTGCCCCGGGGTCATGTGATCACCTTTTGTGACTTTGTCAAGCAAAGTCAATGGGAAAGCCAGATTCACTTAACAACTGTGGCAAGAAAAGTTGTAAAATGGGGCAAAACTTACTTGACAAATGTCTCCCTTAGCAACATAAATTTTAGGCTCAATTGTGGTCATAAGTCAAGACTACCTACTGTATATTTAGAAAACTGCTATCATTTTTCCCTTTAGCATTCTCTTCTTTAAGTTAAACAAACTCAGTTCCTTAAATCAGTCGCCATATAGATTTAGCATCTAAGCTCTTTCTCATCTTTGTCACTCTTCTGGGTCAGGTATCCCACAAAAACTGTTTCAGAAATAATTCAGATGGATGTTTGTTTGCTTTATTCAATTTATTTGGCTGCCCATCCCCCCATGGTGATTAGGTGACTAACAGCAGTTAAAATACAACCCACAATAAAAATAAAATACATAACTGGCAATGAGGATAAAACCCAATCAAACATAATTAACATAGCCATATCATGGGCTCTCATTAACAGTCTCAGCCTAGGAACACAAGCATACCTTTGGGGTCTTAAAAAACAGCCAGAAAGTTAAAGTCCAATCTAACTCAGAAGAATAATGTTCCTATCATGCTCCTGTTAGAGCCTGAATCTGCAGAGAAAGATGAGTTGGAACTGGAGCCGACGGAGATTGAGGCAGCGAATTTGTTGGCTTCGGAGGAATGTGGGGAGGAACAGGTTGAATCAGGCCAGGGCCTTTCAGGATTGGGACAGCTTGTAAACAGGGAGGAAGGGGGACAGGATGACCAAGAGAGGCTAAGCAATGAACACGAGAGACAGAGCTCAGGCGATGAGCAAGGACCACCCCCTCCTAATCCTCGAACATGGAGAGTGGAGAGAAGGTGAGAACAGCGCAGAGTGACCCAACGACTCAGGAGGACAGCGCCCCACCTCTCTTCACAAGGCACACCTGGGGACTGAGACTTAAGGAGATGCTGTGGAGAGGGGCATTTGTTGGGAACAAATGCTGAATTACTGGAGTGTTGAGTGCCGTTGCCAACGTTTGAAGTTTCCTGGATTCCCTGCTTCTTCCTGGCTTTCTGGATTAATTGCCTTGCTGCTTTGCTTCCTGGACTCATTGACTGGCCCTGCTGGATTTCTTGCTTTGCAGACGTTGTGGTCACAGCGTTGGGCTGGACTACTTGCAGCCAGAGGCTGCTGGAGGTGTGTGTGTGTTTGCTCTGGGACTTGCCAGAAACGTGGGAGCATTTGGGGAAATTTGGAGCAATAAAGGGGCAGTTTGAACTGCCAGCTGCCTGCTAGCTAGCTAGCTAGCTAGCTAGCTAGCTATGTATGTATGTATGTATGTATGTATGTATGTATGTATGTATGTATTTATTTATTTATTTATTTATTTATTTATTTATTTATTTATTTATATTTATCCATTCATCCATCCATCCATCCATCCATCCATTCATCTATTCATTCAATTTGTACGACCACCCATCTTGGCGAGTGACTCTGGGCAGATGTACGAATTGAATAAATAAATAAATAAACATGTGCTATGTAATGAGAAGGGAAGAAAGCCCTGAAAATCTAAACTCAAAGATGTCTTGTAGAGATTTTTCTGTCAAGAATTGTATTACTGTGCAGTAAAGAAGGTTATTTCCATAGCAACATTATCAGTTCAGAAGCAGAACGCTGAGATTTTGAGTGCACAAGACTAGAAATGCCTTTCTAATTTTAAGTCATTTATCACTCCCCATCCCCATTCAGTGAGAAATTTACATCTTCATGCACCTGTTAGATAACTTGGTTTGTTACGGTTGTTTTTAGACTGCTGCAGCTAAAAGCAAAACCACATGATGCCTTTTCATCCTCCTTTGTAAAATTCCTCCAGTTATTATTATGTTAAGGGTATTTTAGGACAACACAGCAAGAAGATCTGTGTCTAAAGCTGGTCACAGTGCTCATAATAAAATTGTTTTGTGAAGTCTACTTGGAAGAGATTACAGCTGGGAGACCTCAGATCTCATGTTGCTTCAGGGTAAGCCATTGATGAGAAACAGTTTGGGGTTTTGTTCAAGGACTGGAGATACTGAGGATTCAAGTTCATCCTTAGCCAGGGAAACTTGGTGACTTTGGGCCAATTATATTTTCTCTGTCAATTCTACCTCACAGAGTTTTTCCCACCTCCAAAAATTGTACATTGTCTAGAGCTCCTGAGGGGGAAAAAATGGAACAAGGAAACAGACAAATAATACTATACTTGACATTTTATATGTTGTTGCAATTATATATTTGTCTTTTCTGCTTTCAACTAATATGACAATTTTAGGTAAGTGTACATTAATCTTACGTAGTTGGGAATGCTGGGGAAATTCTCCCATTGATAGCTCCTACTAATATAAAAAAGAGGAAATATAGGTGACACTTTTATATTATCAATAAATACCATGTTTCACGTGGTCCTTAAAACTGTATAGAACATGTGGCTCAGAATTGGGGAACAGACCTATGCTGAATGATATCATTGGGAATGATATTAATTTCCAAATCTTAACCTTCAAGATGCTTTTTCAAGGAATCAGGAGTACTTTACGTGGTTCTCTCATGGAAGTTTTGGAGTCCTGGTTTAGCTTATTCTGGTTCTTTTCTATGTGGCAAGTGAAGGCCATGTTTAGTAGAAGTATATTCAAGTGTTGAGTCTCAGGGAGGATTCATTATATGCCTTTGTCTTATATTGGTTTTCTATTTAGTTAGCAACTTCACATTGTTCTTTTGCTACTCTCTCCCCTCACTCCTAAAACAAACAAACAAAAAATTGTGGTGGTTGTCTCCCACAACACTCAAACACACACACACTTAAGATCTTTTCTGTATGAAAACTCTATATGTGTGTGCATGCAGGGGTGGGATTCTGCCAGTTTGGACTGGTTTGGGAGTACCGGTAGCTCTGACGATCATCTGAGAGTGAACAGGTTCGTTCCGACAATCAGCTGACCCCGTCCCGCCCGCCCCTGCGCTATACCTACCTTTATTTCCTTTGTTTGAAGCCAAGCTGATTGGCGGATTGCCACGCCTCAGCTGTTTTATTCACCAGAGCTGCAGTAGAAGGTGCTGTTTTCAAATGTACTGCGTGCGGATCGCAGATCACCCATTCGCACGAAGCTTGCGTGAAGTGAACCAGTTGTTACACTGACTGAATCCCACCACCGTGTGCATGTTAGTGAGTGTATGTAAAGAAAAATGGGTGGATTAAATGAAAGGGAAAATTGAGGATTATGGGGACTTTTCAGTATGCTGGTGGACAAGAAAAGAAGGAATCTAAATAAAGTCATGGAGTAGTTAATATGAAGAATCCAAATAACTGAGATAGAACTGAAAGGACAAGTTTTTAATTATGGCTAACTAAAGAGGGGAAAGCTACCTATATCTGAAACTAAGATGATTGATGCATAATAGGTCATAGTGAGTTGGTGAAATGGTGTAATGGAATGGAAATTTCATTAGAAAATAATGTTCAGAAAAGACTGAAGTAGAAAGGGATGTGCAAGGACGTGAGGCCAGAATGGTTGAGAAAGACTTTACTTAAGCAGTGATTATTCTCGAAAAACAGTGACTGTCGGTTAATGCGGTCCCTAGCTAAAACAATACAATAATGTATATCAAAACTAAGAAAGGTCTGTGGTAGAAAATCCTGCTCAAAATTATTAAGCATCAGAAGGTACTGTAGTTTCATAAGTAGGCTTCTGAAAATCAATAATTATGTTCTGTCAATAAAGTAAAATGGCACACTTCTCTTGATAAACCATAACCTGGTAGCTTTCTGTGGGATTCAGAAGTTGAAAGTTTGTTCTCAAAATAGATTTATTGATAGACATGATATTTCTAATCCTTATAACTTTTTGGAAAGTCAAAACCTTCTTCCCTAATAGAGGATACCCTCCTCCCAGGCTGCTGGTGTTTGTTCAGCAGCTGCATTGCTTTTGCAAGATGAAGATGATATGGATTTTAAAAAGGAAAATATAACAGACTTGAACATTGGGCAAAGCCTACTCACAGCACAAATGGTGATCGTGATCTTTGAACTAACAGAATTGGAAGGGACTTTGGAGGTCTTCTAATCCAACCCCCTGCTCAGGCAGGAAACTTTATACCATTTCAGACAAATCTTAAAAACCTCCTTGTTGGAGCACCCACAACTTCTGGAGGCAAGTTGTTCTATTGATTAATTGTTTTAACCATTAGGAAATTTCTCCTTAGTTCTAGGTTGCATCTCTCCTTGATTAGTTTCCATCCATTGCTTCTTGTTCTGCCCTCAGGTGTTGGAGAATAGGTTGACCCCCTCTTCATTGTGGCAGCCCCTGAGATATTGGAACACTGTTATCATGTCGCCCCTAGTCCTTCTTTTCACTAGACTAAACATACCCAATTCCTGCATTTATTCCTTATATGTTTTAGCCTTTTGACTTCAGTAAAAAATAATCTTGACCTACTAAAGGAGTCCTTTGTAAAGTATGCTGAGAGTCATCCAAACAAAACAGCACACGATGTAAAGACACCTGCTGTTCACTCCCACAAGCAAGGAGCAGCTAACAGGGAATTTAGAGCTGACTCGGCTGCTGAAACAACTAGGAGAGAAGGAAATAACCATGGTGGGCTTAACTCTCAAGTAGAAAAAAAAGGCAGAGAGGAGAAAAGCACAATCATTACTTACAGACCAATCAGAATTCTAACAATAGAGTGAACAGAGGGAGATGCAACTTGAAAAGGGCAGTTGTTTTGTCCTTGAGCAAACAGCTCTACTGTGAAAGCTCTTTGATAGATCTGCTGCATGCTGAATGGCTGTCATATGGAAGAGGCTGCATGTGAATTCTGCTAACAATCTACTGTACATCCCCTTTCATGTATTTTTTTTTTTAAAAAATGAAGCCCATTCTGAGCATCTTCTCAGTATTCCTGGTACGTGTCTTCTGTTCAGAGGGAGTTACCCCACTTTTGGACCAATTTTCCCACGAGGGTACTACTACCACTTTAAAATACAATGTTTAGCCATTTGAATTTGATAACCTCGGGGGAATGACCTTGAGAAAGAAGAACTCCAATCAGCAAACCGCATTATCTATAGCTAGAGAGTCTGCTGGAAGTAAAAGTTGATTGACTCATTTGGATCATTGCCAGGTTCAGAGCAAGCAGACACCATACAGGGATTGGATGAATTAAGGGAAACATTGGTGACAATAGCTCTGCAGCAAAACTATTAATTAACCTGACATACTCCTACCTCAAGAAATTTGGCTAGAGAACAGCTTGTTTATAAGTGGGTGTAAGCCTTTCTTACTTGCAGCAGCTCCTGGAGCAAAAGAAGATAAATCGTGTGGTGGCTTAATTATTTCAGTTCAGCTTCATTCAAACATTATAAAGTTAGACCCAATGGAGCCCTGTGCAATGTCTGTGCTGCTAAAATTTAATAACGCTCTATTACTGTTGGTTAATGTCTAACTTCTGCCTTCTCAAAATAGGTCTCAATTTGACAGTTTATGGACCACATTTGAACAGGAGAGAAGTACCCTGAGCTGAGCACTCCATCCAGGACTTTATGCTCCTGAAGAATCAATGCAAACATCTATTAAAAAACAGGATTTCCTAGGGATTCCTGACAGCCATTGATAACAGCATCTCAAGTCAAAAATCCAGTTCTATTTGGTACCGGACAGCTTCCCACCTATTTCTTACCGCTTACCTGCATCTGTGTGGGAGCACCATTTTAGAGCATTTTATTTGCAAGAAGAATCTCCTAAATTTGATTTAAATCTTAATGTTACCATGCTTCCAAACTGGACCCCTGAAATAAAGCTGAAATAAAAATACTTATATATCAGCTAAAGCCTGATAAAGCTCCAGGCAACGAGTTTATTACTCTTGAGATATTATGCAATAATTTCTTCTCTGAGATTTTAGGCAATAATTTCTTCTCTGTTTATTTATATGGATTGCACTGTGCAAATCCCAGAAGACTGGGTCTTAGCCACTATATTGCCCCTTTATAAAAAGGGCACCCAAGATCCGCCTGATAATTAAAGGCATATTAGCCATTTAAGAATAAATAAGCTCTATGAACAAACCCTTATACAACAAATTAGTTGACTTGATTGATATCATATTTTAGCAGATGAGCAAGTAGGACATTCTATCTATGGATATGCCCTTATGCTTCAGCACCTAGCTAAAAATACACATCTGAAACAGGTTCAATATTATATACTGCATTTATTGATTTTTAAGCCTACATTTGATCTAATACCCACTTGAAATCAACTACAATAAAACTAAGATCCTGATCCTGTTGTAAATCAAGGACACAGGAACCTATGATTTTTTTTATGCACAGTCATCATATAGGTATGGTTCAGTTTTCTTGAATGTGGCTAAATTTTGTGACCCGGCCTTTAAACTTGGGCAAACTTTGAGTATCCGCTGACAAGCCCACCACTAGTTGTAATATTTTCATTTGTTTTTATTTTATTTTTAATGTGTTTTGGTTTGCAGTTCTGTCTGGTGACCATAAAAAAAAAGATATATATACACTCTATAATCTCTATTGTGTACAATGATTAATGTGACAAAATATGTATTTGTACTCTGGGGAAAAGGGGCTCATTTCTATAGCTCATATACGTAATGTAATTAATTTGTCTGCCTAGGAAAGATTAATATATGCATCTCACAGTACTTTCTGCATGACAGAGAATCAAATTAAGCCCAGGAAAACAAGTTTCCCTATTGATTCCCTTAATGGTTTACCTCTCTGTTTTGCAAAAGAGAATTTGGTAAGAAGTGCCTTGGCATTTCTTGTATGCAAACTTCATGCCTGTCTACAGTGATTAAATTTGTAGATTTTATTTTTCCTAATGGAATGGAAACCCTAGTGTGCCTTAGTGGCTGGGTTTACACAACACGTTTAGTTTGGTGACTGAATAAACCGATTTTTTGGCTTCCAACTCTATATTAATTCATTAGCTAACCAAATAATAAGCTAATCAAGAGGTTTCAAGTCAACATGCTAACTGAGGGAATTCTGGAAGTCCCCACATCTTAAAATGGCCAAGGTTGCGAAACACTGTCCTAGACACTTAAGCATGCAACGAATAGTAGTTAAAATGTAAAATTAGCATGTTATATAAATGTATCTTCTGTGTCTTTCTAAGGTGATTGTGCAAACTCTGTCATAAGGTTGGATCTAGAGATCTACCCTTACAAAGGGAGAGATAGAACTCAAGGAAGCATTTCTGAAATCCAGTTCTGGAAATGAAGTAAGAGAACGGTGAAGGAAAGTACCTTCTCCCTTCCAGGCTAAGAATGTTTTGGCATATGATCTCCAAAACAATTTAGTATAAATTTGAATAGTTTTCAGGAGCATGTTGGATGTATTGCCAAAACCTGGGTGAACCAGGGGAAGGGTTCCCTTCTCACCTGCCCAAGTTTTGGGTTTGGGTTGAGACTCCAGGAAAAGGGCAGAGGTAGTAATTACTGTCACCTATGAGTTGTTGGGGACTCTCAAAGGTTCTTTCTTTCAGATAAGTGGAACTTGACTCTCAGGGAATTCACTGTCCTCCCTGTTGCAAGTGATAGCCATGCTCGACTCCATTATTGGTGACTCTTGGAGACTGTTGAGTTTGCTTGTCCTTGGGGCTTAATTTTTACTGACACTTACTGAGTCCAGGGCATTTTAGGAGTTTATGGCCTCCATGGCAGCCTTCAATTTGTCTGATTGAAGACCTTATGCATATGAGGGTGGTGTGTATGTGTATAGTATGTATTAAACTTTAGATCTGATTTCATCTTGGGGCAATAGTGACATGGCCTAGAGCAGTGATGGCTAATCTTTTCCCGCAGAGTGCCCACAGCAAGCACTTGCGTACATCCCCAAAATGTAATGCACATGCAGGCCCCGTGCATGCGCCCCCGTGCATGTGTGTGCACCCCCCACATGCATGCGTGGCCCCCTGCATGTGCTCCACCCCCATGCATGTACGCACAGCCTCTACACATGTGCATGCGCATACGGCCTTCCACACACACCCCGGCACATACGGCACTGCCACCATCCATGCATGTGTGGCCTCCCACATGCGCCCCACGCATGTGTGGCAGAGACCTGAAGACCAGATGGCCAGTGGGAGGTGTACGCGCACGTGCAGTGGAGATGAACTGGGGCAACGTCTCACGTGCCCACAGAGAGGTGATGCATGCCACCTCTGGCACGTGTGCCATAGGTTCGTCATCATGGGCCTAGAGGATAGATTTTGGAGGACATTACTACCAGTCCATTGCCATGGTCAGATAACTCTCTGATCATTTTTTAAAAAACTTTTGGAGTTCTCCTTGTCTGCAGAAGGAGTGAGGCCTGTTAGATCAATCTATCCCAGGCAACTGATGAAGCTGAATGGGTTCAAGAAGGAACATGAAGTTTTCCTTGGTGGGATTTTCTTTTCATATATGCTAAAATAGGATTTTATTTGAGCCAGCTTGCAGATTTTCACATACATATGAGAAATGTCTTGTCCACATCTGACCTTTATGGAATTTGTACCATCTACTGAAGATTAAAGAGGACAGAGAAGCTAAATAAGCAAAGTGCTAATTTTTGCTAGATGAGTTGTGCAGCATCTGCTGCAAATGATAAACAAATGGAATAATACTTGGCAGCTGAAAAGTTGGGGCATGATATTTTTACCAGATGTATGAATAGAGACAATGATTTTGATTCTCCTTAGCTCTTTATAGCAAATGCAATTTATTTGGTATCAGACTGAATAGATGCAGGAATCGGTAACCAGTGGTAAAAAAGAATCTTCTTAAACATGTTTCCTGTTTTATCTCACAATGTATAAAAAAACCTTTCCTTGGCTGACAATAATAAGAGGCTTTTTCTTTCTACATTTTTTTTAATCTCAGAGATTTAGTACTTACAATGAAGTGAAAAAGAAATATTTTCCCACCTAAACATAGCAAACTTGATCCTGAATGACTGCTCAATACTTCATAAAGAATGAAAGCAATCTTTACTTCTGGAAATACTGCTCTGATTTTGGTAATGGAACCTGTCAGATAATATGGGATATGGTTCAAAGGTCTCAGCGCTACTTAAAATAAAGCGATGATTACAGTTTGTTTTAGAGTGGTTAATTCAGTTTTGGACAATGTTTTATTCTACAATAGTGTCTCTTAAACTTTTAAATCCATGGAATTCCACACAATATTAAAAAAAAAGAAAAAGAAAGAATAACCTTTTTAAGGCTAAAAAAACAGATAAAAGTTTTCAATGAACAACTTTTTAATCATTCTCTTTATCTCCTCTTACATTTAATACATTGTCAATTGGGAGAATGAGCATTCATAAGGCAATACATCTCATCAATGTTCAACTTGGAATTGTTAAATAAAATCTTAAAACCACCATATTTGTTCTCAGTTTTAGTAAAAGCTGAATATTTAGTTCATAAAAATCTTTTCAATAGAAAGGGAGGTAATACCCTTTTCACTTAAAAGCCCATATTCTCTGTGAACTTTCATCTAAAAGTGTTCTAATGAATATTTTTGGTACTAGCAGTTTCAGTATATTTGAGGAGAGCTATGCTACCATCTCATTTTGATTCATGGATAGGGTATTTGTTGGCCCATGAATGACCTTAGATTTAACAAAAAAACATCACTTGGATCTGCTTTGGAGAAGACTATACACAAGATAATTTAAGAAATACTATTCTAAAAAAATGGATTAGCAAGCTTACATATGGTCCATTAAAATCTCTCACTCTTTCTTTGTCTGTCTCATTAGTTGTCAGGATTCCAAGTAACATCCCCAACGAAAAAAGACTCAGAGGCTTGAAATTCCTCAAAGTTCCATTTTATTAGAGATGTCATATTGGCACATCTGGGAAAATCCAAATCTGAAAGTTTTCAGGTTTTCCCCACTCAAAGGAAAGTCCAAGTTCCTGCTCAGCACCCACATGTCCATCACATGGTCCAATCAAAGCACCGTCCCAACTGGAGATGCTCCCAGTCACACCCCTCCAGGTGCAGGGCAAGATGTCCTTGACTCTCTGAGAAAGGAATGTTATTATGACTATATATCACCCCGGCTCCATACAATCCCCCCTCCCAGTTTCCCACAGTAGTAAATGTGGCAGGCCTGGCGATCCAATGCAAAAGATGGCTTCCAGGCTTGACATTAGTATCCTGACATTCCTTCTGAAGGGACGTGGTGGCTCACTGGCTAAGATGCTGAACTTGTCAATCGAAAGGTTATCAGTTCAGTGGTTCGAATCCCTAGTGCCACGTAATGGGGTGAGCTCCCATTACTTGTCTCAGCTTCTGCCAACCTAGCAGTTCAAAAGCACGTAAAAAAAAAAAAGCAAGTAGAAAAATAAGGACCACCTTTGGTGGGAAGGTAACAGCATTCTGTGCACCTTTGCCATTTAGTCATGCCGGCCACATGACCACGGAGACGTCTTCGGACAGCGCGGGCTTTTCAGCTTTGAAATGGAAATGAGCACCGCCCCCAGGAACGACTAGCACATATGTGTGAGAAGAAACTTTACCTTTATCTTATTCCTTCTGAATCAACAATTTAATTTTGGTTTCTTGCCATTATAAAGCAGACAGCCTATCTTTCTCATGCAAATCTAAAGTAGGCTTAATGTATTTTTAAAAATAAAAGAAAAAAACACTCTTGTATCCCCCAAAAGAAAATCTTGGATCTATTCACCTGTTGAGTTAATTCTCTGCTTTACACAGATCTCAACAACTTCTACAGTTCTTCATGATAATGCACCATATTTTTTATCTATTATATAAAGCTATAGTCCAAAGATTTAGAATGTGAATTCACAGCCTAAGATCTGTTTTACGTTGTGTTATTTTGTATGGCAGAACATGTCTGAAGCAATTAAAGCAGCTGGCAGCACTTCAAAACAGCAGGTAGGTGCTGACCAGCAGTAAGAAGCCGAATGTAGGGTATTGCTGACTCTAAGCTCTAAAAGCCTGGTGTGCTTTTCAGGTTGACTGGTCAGGAAGATTTTTGAAAGAAAAAAAAAAGAGGTCATTTTGGCTTGAAGCCATGTTTCTTCTGCCACCTAAGGCTGAAGCTTAAAAAAAAAAAGCCTGCAGGATGCTCTCAGAAGTTCATGATCGCAACATTTGAGGCTTGGTGAGTGCATATTTCCATTGTGACTTCATGGCCTTAAAAAGTCTGTAAATATTTGTATTGATTTTTTATGATCATCTGTTGCCTGGGCTTCAAGCAGAAAGGTGAGAATATATATGCCTCTCTAAATAGATCAACCTCAAGCTGTCCAAGTGTATTGGACATCAGCACCCAATGATTCTGCTAGAATTGCTGGTAATTCAAATCCTGCTGGAGGTCATCAAGATGGAAGTGCTGAAATAAATAAGTGAATAGGTGTTGTGGCCCGTCAGCAGCCTGTGCAGATTGTAGCTGATTCCGACAATGAGGAGGCTGGTGTGGTGCTGCGCCAGCTGGCGCAGCACCACACCAGCCTATGCAGCTGGTGCTCGAGTTGGACAGTGAGGAGGCTGGAGAAGATGTGGTGCCAGAGGCAGGGATTCAGCCAGGACCTTCAGAACCTCCAGAAGTTCCTTTAAGTGAAGAGGACGAAAAGAAGAAACCTCTTCTCAATGCACGGGTGCACAGAGCTGCCAAAAAGCAGGAATGGCTCCTCAGGAGGAGGTCTCCTCGAGAGTAAGGCTTGGGGCTAATTGGCCACTCCCTTAGCCTATTTAAGGAGGAACGCCGCTTGCAGCAAGCTGTAGGGAACAACTTTAGTTCAATCTCCTTCGCGTCTGGATTCTCTGCAAAATTCTTTCTGGGCTTTCTGCCAACTCTAGTAAGACTGTGATTACCTTATCTTAGAATTCTGGTAGGCTGTTAAGACAGTTTATTAACAGCCTTTTGGTTGATAAAGACTAAGTTATTTGAGTAAAATAAGCTTTGTATAGAGTTTTTGTGTGCTGCATTCTTTGGGGTCTGTAGCTGGGGCAGAACGATAGATAGATAGATAGATAGATAGATAGATAGATAGATAGATAGATAGATAGATAGATAGATAGATAGATAGATAGATAGATAGATAGATAGATAGATAGATAGATGATAGATAGATAGATAGAAGCATAGGTGGATGAGAATGATGGCGATGAATTATTGGAGCTGGTCTTGTTGAACATACAGACATGGGATGTTCTATCAAACATAGGTCAATAATCAACTTTCAAGTATTCATCTCTGCTTTGCAGGAGAAAACTGTAGCAGCTGAGTTTGTAACAGAAGTGCTGCATATCATTAACTGATTAAAATAAGGAAGGGTGGAACTTAGAAAACATGCATGGATCTTTGCAGTCTACAGATCTCTTGAAAATATTGATACAGTTCACACTCGATTCTAAGACAATAAATGTAGTGATTTGGTATAGGCTTAAAATCATGTAATTGCATGGTACAAAATAATGCTAAGCCATTGACCATAGTTTGTAACCACAATGTCTGACAGCTACATGTATTACGCTAAGCCAAAATGCTAAAGAAAAAACCCACATTATGTCACAATATGGCTCTTTCTGTCCCCCCAAAAGTGGAAAGAAAAATGGCAAGTCTCTATCGTGTTTTCCCCCAGAAAGTAGTTTTAAGTGATGAGAATGGTATTTTTCAATCATAATAACATTCTGATATTTGAAACTATTATTTTAAATTCCCTTCCCCACTTCATAATACTGTGACATTGGAAGATGAAAGCAATGCAAAAGTCATATACTGAAGATTATAATAAGAGTGTATCAGTGACATAACACGTTGCATAAATAGCTGGCTCAGAGTAATTAGAAAATCAGTTGAGACCCAAGTTCTAATCCATGAAGTGATAAAGCTCAAAAGGTGATCTTGGACTAATCCTTATTCCCCAGCGTAATCCAGATAATCAGGTTCTTTATAACAATAACTAGCTTGGAAGAGAATCAAATATATTCCTAGGGGGAAAGTGTTTTATAAAAATTAACACGAATAATATTATAGAATTGAAAATGTTATTATTTATCTTTTTTAAGGATCATTTGTTCCTTACAAATTGTTCACCTAATAATAAATATTTTTAAAAGCAAAAGCCTTTCATATTGATTTTCCAAACCATAAAATGATACGTTTGCTTTGGCAAATCATAGATGGATGGATGGATGATAGGAAACTTCCTAACAGTGAGGACAATTAACTAGTTGAAGAGTTTATCATCAGAAGTTGTGGGTGCTTCATCACTGGAGGTTTTTAAGAAGAGTGTGGACAGCCACTTGTCTGGAATGGTATAGGCCAGGCCTGTCAAATTCCCAGCCCAAGAGCTGGATGCGTCACGCGCTGGCCACACCCACGCCTGGTTTAGCAAAGGGGGGGAGTCACGATATGTCACACTCACGCCGCCGTGATGATGCGAGTTTGAAACCCTTGGTATAGGGTCTCCTGCTTGAGCAAGGACTAGAAGACCTCCAAAGTCACTTCTAGCTCTATTCTGATTATTGATTAATAGTGTTTAGAAAGCATTTCCTAAAAATTAGCTAAAATAATTTAAGGTAATATATGTGCTGATACATTAATAGCTTATGCTGTAATTTAGCATTGGTAATTAGATAAGAATTTTCCAAAACAGAGATATAACAAAGATTCGGCTCAATTTGAATTCCAAAAAGGCCAAACCGATTTAGACAAAATTTTGCAAGGGACACAAGATAAATTGATTACAAAAATTTACAATTATTTATGAGGATACAAATTAGAAGAGGAGGTAGTAAAAGGAAATATGATAATGTGGGCAAAAAAATTTGGTTATAGTATTCAATTAGATCAATGGGAAAAACTATGGAGAATAAACCATAAATTGACAATGTCTGTACCGTATAAAGAAAACCTCTATAAAATGTTTTATAGGTGGCACTTGCCACCAGCCAGATTAGCAAGAATGTTCCCCGGCACCCCATCAACATGTTGGAAATGCAATCACCAAAAAGGCACCTATTATCATATGTGATGGACCTGCCCAATGGCGAAACAATATTGGCAAAGGATTAAAATACAAATAGAGGAAATAATACACCAAAAAATAGAGTTAAGACCAGAAACCTTCCTACTAGGCATACTAAATGGACATTATGAAAAAGAAACAGCATATTTAATTATACATATATTAACAGCAGCACAAATAATATACGCGCAACATTGGAAGAGTAGCGATATACCAACACCAGATAAAGTAATCAACAAAACTATGGAATGTGCAGAGCTAGATAGACTCACCAAGGAATTACAAAACAGGGAAGAACATGATTATTACTTAGTATGGGAAAAGTGGTATAGTTGGTTGAAAGAAAGGAAAGAGACGAAGTAATAGGAAGTAAATAAAGTGACCAAATAGATAGTATAAGTCAAAACAAAGGATAGATATAGGTCAATAAAGATTTATAGTAGACAGCAAGAAGGGAATGACCAAAGAAGGAAGAGTCAAATACAAATAGAAATGTATATTACAGTTGCGATAAACTGGACATGTATAGAAATTGATGTTTACATGTTTTTATGTTTTGTACGTTTCACTGTCTTGTTTAGTTTGTTTTTATAAATAAAAATTTAATTAAAAAAAAAAGAATTTTCCAAAACAACTGAAGTGACAACTTTGTAGACTGAAATGACAGCTTTCTAGACTGAAAGACATTCAAATACTAAAATATGTTTTATCACAGCAACCAGTCAGAAATGATCTTAATCCCTTAAAGTCTATTTTTGTTAAGATCTTTTATTTTCTTTGTCATCATATGGCTTCAGGCAGAGGTATTATAGGTTGTATTTATCTCAGCTAGTGCTACTCTAAGCCCTCAGCAGTTATTCAGATTGTACAAGTTTCTTTTGCTCTGGATTTATTCATTTTACTCCATAATTTTATTTTTCTTTAAAAAAAAGATAATCTTTTAATATATCCATCCTAAGGGGAACAGAAAAAGTACAGAGATACAAAGGGCAACTACGGGAACAACAGAACGATTGGCTATAGGGGCATTTGTGCAGTGGTGAAATCCAGATTGTTTTACTACCGGTTCTGTGGGCATGGCTTGGTGGGCGTGGCAGGGGAAGGATACTGCAAAATCTCCATTCCCTCCCCACTCCTGGGGAAAGGATATTGCAAAATCTCCATTCCCACCCCACTCTGGGGCCAGCCAGAGGTGGTATTTGCCAGTTCTCCGAACTACTAAAAATTTCCGCTACTGGTTCTCCAGAACCTGTTGGAACCTGCTGGATTTCACCCCTGCATCTGTGTGTATGTCTGTTTGTGTGTGTGTGTGTGTGTGTGTGTGTGTGTGTGTGTGTGTGTGAGAGAGAGAGAGAGAGAGAGAGAGAGAGAGAGAGAGAGAGAGAGACAGAAAGACAGAAAGACAGAGAGAGACAGAGACACACAGAGAGAAACAGAGAGAGACAGACAGGCAAAAAAGTCACAATGGGATTTACAATTGGCAATTGCAACCTGGCCCTTTTGGTTTGGGAGTTCATAGGTGCCATCTTGATTTTTTTTTTTTGGCTCTCCCTGCACAGTGTTAATTTAATTTAATTTAATTTATCACATTTCTATGCCGCCCAACTCCCAAGGGACTAAAAAAATCTCTTTTAATCTTTGAATATGAAGCATTCACTCACCCACTCACTCACTCACTCACTCACTCACCCGCAATATATATTAAAGGAACCAATATGTTCCAAGATACTAGCACACCAAGTGCTGTATCAACAAAGAAAGATTCCTTCTTTATCAGTTGTATATCATATCCTCTGTTCTGCTGCTAGGCATTTTATAATGTTTGTAATCAGCTTTGATTTTAAATGCTCCTTTGACCTTGTGAATTCTATATCTTTCCTGTGCTCTTAGTAATTAGTCGGACTGTTTTAATTTGTTAATTACAGGTAGTCCTCAATTTACAACAGTTTATTTAGTGACTGTTCAAAGTTACAATGGCACTGAAAAAAGTGACTTATGGCCATTTGTCACACTTAGGACTCTTGCAGCATCCCTAGGATCACATGATCAAAATTCAGATGCTTAGTAACTGACTCATATATATGACGGTTGCAGAATTCCAGGGTCATGTCATCTCATTTTGTGACCTTCTGACAAGCAAAGTCAATGGACAAGGCAGATTCTCTTAACAACGTGCTACTAACTTAACAACTGCGCTGATTTACTCAACAACTGTGGCAAGAAACATTTCACTTAGCAACAGAAATTTTGGGCTGGATTGTGGTCATAAATCGAGGATTACCTGTATTTTCTAAATTAAAATGTGCGTAGTAAAATTTAAATGTATTTAATGACTTTGAAGTTATAGGGCATTTTGTGGAATATTGGTGCTCTCTGAGCTTGTTTGTTTGCTTTCAGACATTTTATTACCAACTGGATACCATCATCAATGCAAGTGAGTGTGGGGTTTGTTTATATGCATTAATTTGCCCTGCCATTATTGGCGGGGTATAGTATCTCCTTAGTAGTTCCTTGGTTAGGGTATTGTTTTCTGCTTGATTGTTTGGTGTTAATCCCTGCTTATCTGTGTGTTGGCTGTTGCAGAGGATGTATTTTGTTCTCTCTTTTTTTTCCTTCTTAGCATTTTTTAATTGTCTCTATTGAGTTGTGCATAAATGTGATTTAATGGTTAAGGCACCAGGCTAGAAACCAGAGACTGTGAGTTCTAGTCCTATGCAAGAAAGGAGGTGGGTGACTTTGGACCATTGATTCTCTCTCAGCCCAGCTCATCTACGTTAAGATTGCTGTTGTGGTGACATAGGGTTCTGCCCCAGGTACAGAGCCCAAAGAACGCAGCACACACAAAGTCTGTACCAAACTTAATTTACTAAAATAACTCAGTCTTTTCCAAACAAAGGCTGTTAATAAACTTTCTTAACAGCCTACAAGAAACCAGAGATAAAGTAATCACAATCTTACTATGGTTGGCAGAAAGCCCAGAAGCAATTTGCAGAGAATCCAGACATGAAGGAGAGTGAACTAAGTTGTTCTCTACAACTTGCTTCAGTTGGCGTTCCTCCTTAAATAGGCTAAGGGAGTGGCCAATTAGCCCCAAGCCCCAAGCCTTACTCTCGAGGAGACCTCCTCCTGAGGCACCACTCCTGCCTTTTGGCAGCTCTGCACCCCGTGCGCAGAGCTGCCATTGAGAAGAGGCTCCTCCTCTTCGTCGTCTTCACTTAAAGGAGCTTCTGGAGATTCTGAAGGCCCTGGCTGAATCCCTGCCTCTGGCACCACATCTTCTCCAGCCTCCTCATTGTCTGACTCAAGTGCCAGCTGCACAGGCTGCTGGCGCAGCACCACACCAGCCTCCTCATTGTCACAATCAGCTACAATCTGCACAGGCCACTGACGGCCACAACAGAAGGTGAAATACATCCACATATTAGTATATCCACAACCTTGCCTTATTTATAAAAATAATAAAGGCAAAATTAAAAATTAAAAAGCCCAACCCTGGCAGCCAGTGGAATATTTTCAGAGTGAGATTAATATGTTTGTGGTAGGCTGCCTAGTGTGGTGATATAGCTGTTGTGTCTCATATTTGCATTGGATCCATCTTCCAAGAACAGCCTTATGGACAATGCATGCAGTGATTGAATTTTCTAGCTAAATGAACTCTGACCAGGAAAGCTATAGTCAATAAACCACTAGGAGCTGGGAAAACTCACAACTTGCTGGGTGGAGGCTATTTGTGTCTCCATTGGCTGTGGTAACGATAGGGAGAACTGCAGATTTTAAACCTGGAAGCCCGTCCAGTTGTCATAATTCATAGAGAAGAGGCAATCTGTTAAGAATGCTTCCAAATGAATGGCATTGAGACTCAGCTGGTTTGCTTTCATACAGCTCACCTGCACATCCTCATATCATCCTCTCCTGATTCAAGTGCTAATACAAAATATTGGGGTTGCTGAGGGTTACTGGCATAAATGATGAAACGTCACTTCAGATTTCCAAATAACCATCTTTAACAGCTTGAATCTAAAAAAATGTCATGGAACTGTATGGAGCTTAACACTTAGTTGTAATGATGCTCTGATGCAAACTTCCATACATGTTACTCATTATGCTGGGCATAATGGGAGAAAAGATAGATCTTTTTGTGTCTATTGCAGAATAAATAAATGAATAATACAGACTGTGATTCAGATCTTCTGCCATAGAGAAAAAACATCCCAGTGAAACTGAGCATTCAAAGCTTGTTTGTTTGTTTGTGGCAAAGAATATGATAGTTCATTGGCTCATGGTTATCAATTTGTCATTCATTGGACATGGAAAGCTTACGTCTACCAAGTAAGCATATCGTGTATGTGTGTGTGTATATATATATGTCCCATATTTCTATATATGGGTGAAAATGGGAAATTCTCCATCTGATTACTTCAGATGTCAAGCCATTCAATCCCAAGTGATATCTTCAAGGTTATTGAGGTTATGATGGACGGTAGCAAATGCCTGGAATCTTAAAATTTCAGCTATCTGATGCCAACAAAAATATTGAAGAGGAAATTTAATTTCTTTCAGCAAATCCATAAGGCAAATGTCAACTCAGTTAAAACCACCTTTAAATAGGATTTGTCTTTAGCTCAGTAGATAGGAAGAGTTGTTATCTGAGTCTGCTGAAGGACATCTGGCAAAAATTGCACAAAATTTTCACAATTCCCAGAGTTTTGTTCAGGTAACTTTAGCTAGCTTTTCCAGTTAAAAAAAAAAATTGTGAGACAAAGGGATAAAGAAGTCATTTGCAATCTATCCAAGCTAAATTCAATTTAAATGCAATTAAATATTAAACAAATTATGATTATTACTCCCCATGCGTATAATAATTTTCTCTTTCTATTAAGGCCTGGTACACCCTATGATAATTAGAATGCTGTAGTAAAACCACAATCTCCTGATTTAGGAATATCATCTCTAAGTAGAATTGAGGTTAGATCTAATTCTGTAATTTTCAGCTTAATTAGGAAACAGTCTGATGTCACCAAACATCCCATTCATACAAATATACATATTATACACATACATGACAAGCCCAGTATGCAATATAGCTTGCATAAGGAATTGATGGAAATTTTGTTTTCCTGCATCTTTATTTTGTTACAATCTGTTCATTTCATTCTTGCTATTGTAGTTTTAAGAAGTAAAATGTCTTCTTGTTTTACGTATGTACGTATATATGTATGTACATACATATGTCTATCTCATACGTATATCTCACACTTCTGTACATCTGGGCAATGTACAATTCAATCAATAAAATTAAGCATTAAAAACAGAAACATTCCGTGACTCTCAGAAACTCTCTGCCAAGTTTTACCTTGTGCTGCGCTTGGAAACTAGTTACCTGGCAGCTTTCCAAATGAGATAAGGTCTGTGTTGATAAAGATTCCTTTGAAAAACTGTTTGGACAGTCAACTGTTTGCTGACTGTGAATGAAAGGAATTCACAGTCGTGTAAATAAAAGAGGTTTTGATGGGACCAAGACTCTGCTTCCTGCTTTTTAAGGGAGCCTAGGTCCCAGAACAATTGGTGATGATTGTACCCGGATGCAAAGTGGCCCCCAGTGAAGTTCATGGAGCAGAGGTGTTATATATGCCTTTCTTTTAGGCACCCAATATGGCTCTTGAGGCTGCATTCTGCACCAGTTGAAGCTTCTGGATAATTTTCAGGGGTAACCCTATGTAGAGCATGTTGCAGTAGTCCAAATGGGAGATGACCATCCAGGGTTATGAGTGACATATTTACTCACAGTCCTGCTGGCTTTGAGAAAGGGGCTAGACAACAACCCTATTGGACCATTGTTTAAAAGGTATTTCTTTAAATGGAGAAACAAAGAGCAAATGGGTTGATAGAAAAGTGATTACCAAGAAAATAAAGGTTAGGATGGAAAAAGGCGAGAGAGAGAGAGAGATGGGAAACTTAAAAGTAAAAGACAATGTATGAAGTGCAATATACATTGTGCTGGGAGCTAGGATGCTTTGTAGGGATAGATAGATATGGAAAGATATCATAAACAGAGTTTTTGCAAACTAGATTTAGTTTCTTTTTTTAAAAAATCGAATGTTTTTAGTTCTTTGCCTTGCTTAGTTCCTGCGTTTTATCCAGCATTCTTATGCCAAAAGGGAAGAGAAAGAGAGAAGTGTATATCTGCATGTAAGGTATGCATGTTTGTTTGTTTGTTTTTATAGAGAAGACAAAGGGAAAATGATAGGCTAGAATGGTCTGATATGACACCTTGCTTGGAATGGTGTCATATGCTGTATCTACATCTGTTTAAAAGAAGGACTATTTCAATGAACAAAGAATAATGGAATAGAAGAAGAGCATAGAAGGGAGATAGGTTGTCAGGTGTATTATTGGCAACGGAAGATAGAAGCCAAGGAAATGAATACCTTGACTTGAGAAGTGAGACCCTGCTGTCTTGCTTATTTTGGACAATCATCATTTCCTGCAGGGAGCATCTGTGCTGTGAAAACTATCTTAAAGGAGAGGCAGGAAGAAAGTGCTGTGATTGCTTGAGGATATAACTTTTACCTGGACTAAATTTAATTGGCTTTCTATTATAATTTCTAGCAGCATTGCATTGTTATTATCTTCCCAGGTTATCCCACTGCAAATTTAGGAATTGTTGGAAATGTTGCATTCCATATTCTCTGGATATGCAAAGTTTCATTTAAATTGCAGGTCTCCAGAACCAACTGAATGAAACAGTTTTATGGGACAACAGTTCGTTGGACAAGAATTATCACCCACTTTTATCCACCCCATAATCCCTTGCGGGGTGGAGTCTGGGCAACTGAATGGAGCTGAATGTTTACTGGCCGGATGCCCTTCTTGTCACCAATGCGGAGTTTTTTTCAGCAGATATATTCTCAGTGTGCCCAGAGAGAGAAATATCTGCCTCTACCTAGGATCGAACTCACAGCCTCCTGATTGTGAGGCGAGAGCTCCACCTCTAGGCCACTTTACCACTAGTTCATTGGACAAGAATGTCTCTCAAGAATTTGAATCAAATAAAAATGTAGTGCTGTAATAACAAGGGTGAATGACACGCTTAAGAACAACATGAAACAATAGGTAGTATTGCTGGAGGATGCAAATGTGCAGATACACACACATGTATACACACACCCACAGACACCAATAAATACATCTTCATGTCATCAGGGAGGGAGTTTTGAAAGAGGAGAATCTATCAGCCAGCATGGCTGGAGATCACTAATCAGGCAGCATGGCTGGTTCTGTCCAGTTCTGGAGAACCGTTAGTGGAAATTTTGAGTAGTTCCGAGAACCAGTAGTAAATATTCTGACTGGCCCTGCCCCCATCTATTCTCTGCCTCCCAAGTCCCAGCTGATCGGGAGGAAATGGGAATTTTGCAGTAACCTTCCCCTGGATTGGGGAGGGAATGGAGATTTTACAGTATCCTTCCCCTGCCACGCCCACCATGCCATGCCATACCATGCCACGCCCACCAAGCCACGCCCACAGAACTGGTAGTAAAAATCCACCACTGCCACAGTCATAAAGCAAACCTACTGTTTGCTATGGGCCAGTTTTGCCAAAAACCAAAAATAAATGCTGATTTTCAGCAAAAAGTAGTAAAATATGGTTACATTATAGCAGGATGCTGCGAACAGCCATAAATGTGGGCTGGCTAGCCAATGCCCGACATGCAGTCACGTGTCTTTAGAGATGGGAGGGTGGGCAACGATCGGAACTTTGGAACTGTACCCAAAGGGATGGGTCCATTATAACTTTGAATAGTTGTTAAGCGACTGGCCATAAGTCAAGGACTACCTACAGAATTGTTCTGTGTTCTTGCTGTTATTAGTAACAGGAAAGCAAAAAACCCAAGTCTGCATATTGGGGGCGGGGATGGTTTTCTTTATCTTGATCAAGTTTTGGAAATAATGTCCTATTTCCACTATCCACACACAAGAGGAGGAACAGAGAAAGTATTACTGTGGTTCTGTGGGCTACAGGGGGAGCGGCTAGTTTGTGTGTGGCCTGTAAATTGTCAAAATGAACATACTACTAGCAAAGGAACTAATGAAATAATGTATACTGTACCCTATTCAGATTTTCCTGAAATTAGAAAAAAAGGAAATCAGTTTTGTAATGTTTCTGGAAATTATTCCGGGTGATCGTGGATAATCATTGTGTTAGCTCCAATTAATGGCCAAAGGAATTGTTATACCATGTATAATATCAGTGGTGGGTTTCAATTTTTTTTACTACTGGTTCTGTGGGTGTGGCTTGGTGGGTGTGGCATGGCTTGGTGGGCGTGGCTTAGTGGACGTGGCAGGGGAAGGATACTGTAAAATCTCCATTCCCACCCCACTCCAGGGGAAGTTTACTGCAAAATCCCCATTTCTTCCCGATCAGCTGGGACTTGGGAGGCAGAGAATAGATGGGGGCAGGGTCAGTCAGAATATTTACTACCAGTTCTCCAAACTACGGAAAATTTCTGCTACCGGTTCTCCAGAAGTGGTCAGAACCTGCTGAAACCCACCTCTGTATAATATATGCTGCCACTTTTTGCTCTTCACTGTTTTAGCATCGTGCAAGATTAGGGAGGCATATGAAAATTATAAATTAATCACTAAAGAAATCAATAAGATGAGAAAGAGAGGGTGTAGCACATGTGGGACACTATTATTTATGATTTGTTGATTGAGTAGATTAGTGCAAAGGGACAAACTGAGGATGGGTTGTGAAAAGCTTTCTTTGCCAGTGGAAAATAAAATTAGCATGAAATCTTAAACATCTGGGCCAACTAATAATAAAATAGAAATTCATCCTTAAAATGCTAACTTAGGGTTAACTTCCACTTGTCTCAAAAGGCTTCTGAATAAATATGCACCGGACTGTGCTACAAATTATGTGTGCCCTATTTACAACAAAACAGAGGCATTATAAGCCAAGAAACCAATTAAGCAGTGTTTTAGTGACTAGTAATAACTGTTGTGAATAAACTGGAATGAATTATTCAGGGGGAAAAAATATCTTCCCCTAAGTCATATAGATAAGATGCTGCATTCAGTTACTCAGGTAAAGCTGTGGATCTAATGATAGCAGTTAAGTTGTTCTTGATATTCCCTGATATAAATGAGATTCCAGTCAAAGCTGACTGTTTCTAATTAAGCCTAATATTTCCCTGGTGAGCCTTTATAATGTCTTAAATTCTACAGTGCTTCGGGGAATCACTATCTTACCAAAACTGCAAAAGATGTTAGGTCTACGAATACAGTGGTGCCTAATAATTGCTATCTAAATAAAATACTGAAGGGCAACTATTCTACTTAACTGAATGCAAGCCACCTGTCACTGAGGAGGAAAGAAAGTGGAAGTGTGTTGCATATGAAAATTCTTCTTTCAGAATGAGCACATATATGTGTATCTTCCTTGCAAACACTTGTGTGTGTATGTCTGTGCGTGGCTGTGTAGATAATCCTGAAATAAGTCTGTATATAACCATACCAGGAATAAAATATTTGGAAGTTAAGCTAATTTTTCTTCTAGATGGTTCAATATCTAACTCCTCTTAACCAATTAACCAACCTCTTAAATTGAAAAATGTTTATTTATGTTCTGGGCACATGACTATTGGAAGGAAATAATGTCTAATATGCATTTTAATGTGAATAGGAATACATTTGTAGCTTAATCCTTTAAAGGACATACAATTGTGCATGAATGGCGTATTTATATACATGATATTGATGCAAAACAATCTCACAGGTATTATATGGTGCTATGTGTTATTTCCTAAAATGGAAGCTGAAACCCCACTAACAGCAGATTAAATTTTATGCCTGTATATATAATTAGGAAACTGAGACAACCATTCCATGTTAAAAGATAAATTGTTTTGGGAAAAATGCCCCTCTTTTTACTCTATGAATGGGAATCTTGTCTGAAGTTGGGTAGGATGAAATGACTCCCCAGACCAAGATATTTTGAAGTCCTTTTGCAAAATAAGATCTCGGTTTAAGATTTACTGACTTTCGTAATAAAACTTAATGTGGGCGTAGCATTTGAAGGTCTCCTCTCTCTTTCCAAGCTGGTTAGGATGAGGGAAACTGCCACATCATATCGCTCCTTTGAATATATCCACATGCTAATTAACTGGGCTGTGCAGCACTTTGAATTTGAAGGGAAAAAAAAGTGCAGTAGAGCTTATGGAAGCACAACCTGTGATTAACATCTTAAAATAACTGCATTTTATCCTGGGACATGTTTGACTGAAACAATGGCTGACAGATATCGTGCATGTGCCCACGTCTACTCCAAAACACCTGCTCCCCTGCTATCTAATTGACATCCCTTCCCCCCAGCCCTGATTGACTGTCATGTCTGCCCTAATAATGAAACCGTGATTCCCTGAAAATCTTTTTATTTGCAGAGCTACAGGTTGGAGTGGAATTTAGTTCAGGCTTATTATAGTACTGGAATGGAGGCACAGCAATCTGAGTGGTCCTTCATCTCAGCAGATCAATTTCGGGCTATAATTATATCTTCAGAGGTCCATTCTTACCCTCATAGCAAAATCCAGGTGTTTGATAACCTGTGTTTAAGCAGCAAAATGAAGCTACAGAGGAAATATGAGAAACAATGCCTTCCCATTTCAATCACGTCACTCGTATCCAACTCTAAATTTGTTGATTTAGGAGAGAAAATGTTAGTAGGAAATTAGAAACTCCATGCTTCATACTTAACCTAGTAGCTATCTAAAACTAGAAAAGGAAGACTTTAGAATATGCAGTCTTAA
Organism: Pantherophis guttatus; assembly: GCF_059756535.1. NCBI lineage: Eukaryota > Metazoa > Chordata > Lepidosauria > Squamata > Colubridae > Pantherophis > Pantherophis guttatus. The sequence continues at coordinate 24,717,820 of NC_142067.1, forward strand.
AAATATCTTTATTGATTGTTGGGTCAAAAGTCCATGGCTTGGATTTAGTGCATTCTTTCTGCTAAGAAAAGGCTTCTTCAATCCATGCAGCTTTTCTGTTGGCAGAATAAGGTTTCTTCCTTCACTAATTTCCCCCTAAATTCCTATTTTTCCAATAATGGCTTTGGGAGTTTGTGGGATCCTCTAGAATGATGGAGAAATATTGCCTTTTCTGCTCTCTGCCACAGGGGCATTCTGAATAGAATGCTTTTGTCAGAGAAAAACACCAACAATTGTATTTAGGTGTTAGTAAGAATCTTTTTCAGTATTTATGTATTCTTTTACTTGCAATCCTAGTTTTTCAAAGCCTTAGTTTTCCAGATAGTAGGGGGAGATACTTGAGTTTAATAAGACATCAAATGACCTCTTTTATACCTGTTCTTTTTATTTTAGAAAGTTGAACTGTTTAAAGGTTTTCGTAACTTTGCAAGGTTCTGCAGAGGAGTGTCTTTGGATCTCAGAATAGAATAGAATAGAATAGAATAGAATAGAATAGAATAGAATAGAATAGAATAGAATAGAACAGAATTTTTTATTGGCCAAGTGTGATTGGACACACAAGGAATTTGTCTTGGTGCATATGCTCTCGGTGTACATAAAAGAAAAGATACGTTCATCAAGAATCATAAGATACAACACTTAATGATAGTCATAGGGTACAAATAAGCAATCAAGAAACAATATCAATATAAATTGTAAAGATACAAGCAACAAAGTTACAGTCATACAATGGAAGGACTATGGGTGGTGGGAACAGTGAGATTAATAGTAGTGCAGACTTAGTAAATAGTTTGACAGTGTTGAGGGAATTATTTGTTTAGCAGAGTGATGGCGTTTGGGAAAAAACTGTTCTTGTGTCGAGTTGTTTTGGTGTGCAGTGCTCTATAGCGTCATTTTGAGGGTAGGAGTTGAAACAGTTTATGTCCAGGATGTGAGGGGTCTGTAAATATTTTCACAGCCCTCTTTGACTCTTGCAGTATACAGATCCTCAATGGAAGGCAGATTGGTAGCAATTGTTTTTTCTGCAGTTCTAATTATCCTCTGAAGTCTGTGTCTGTCTTGTTGGGTTGCAGAGCCAAACCAGACAGTTATAGAGGTGCAGATGACAGACTCAATAATTCCTCTGTAGAACTGTATCAGCAGCTCCTTTCTTTTTTCTTCAAGGAAGTATTGACTCCCGGCAACAACAATTTTTTTTTTTGGAAGTGGGTTGCCAATTGCCTTCTTCCTAAGGCTGCGTGAGAATGACTGCCCAAAGTCACCCAATTGGCTTTGTGCCTAAGGCAGGACTAAAATTCATGGTCTCCTGGTTTTTTGGCCCAGTGCTTTAACAACTACATAAACTGGCTCTTGAGGGCAATAATAGTAGGTAGTAATCTATCTGTAATGACTTAAAAAGTTCCTGCTGGGTTTCCTTGTCAAACTGAGCTTCAGTCTTCATTTCAAACCAAAACATGCATGCAAGAATCTATCAAGCTAGCAATACATTCCTAGTTTTCTTCTATGTACCAAATATGTTGATAGGGACTACTGATATACTATATAAAATAAACTATAACCATGTTAAGATTATCAATTATGCATGGTCAAACCTGAGACTCGAAGAGGAAATGGACTTGGATACCATTTGCATATGCCAAATTGTATTCAGAAAAAGCTATTGTTTGAATGGAAATCTGGGAAGATAAATTAAGTCCAAGTGAGTTCTATGCCAATTCAGTCTGTTGTCCTGTTGAAGGAGGTCTTCGAATAGAGGACTTTTATCAAATTCTACCAGTAGAGGAGAAATGGGAGGACAAGTGCCAGCTCTTTCCTTTTTGAGCAATTGAGTTTTGCAATTATGGCATTGTGCAATGTTAACTTGCTTTAGAGGGTTTATTACTTTCCATTGACAACTGGAAATACAGGGGCCATCTATTTTCATAAACAAATTTCATTTTTGCTAGTAGTACATTTTCAAAAGCATGTATTTCAACAAAGATACCCTCCTGGTTGCTTATTTGTTCCCTATGACTATCATTAAGTGTTGTATCTTGTCTTTTTATGTACACTGTGAGCATATGCACCAAAGACAAATTCCTTGTGTGTCCAATCACACTTGGCCAATAAAGAATTCTATTCTATTCTATTCTATTCTATTCTATTCTATTCTATTCTATTCTATTCTATTCTATTCTATTCTATTCTATTCTATTCTATTCTCTCAAACAGGGTTTAACAATATGAAAGATCAGCTCTAATTTAACCATCTCTGTATACAGTAGAGGTACTTATTTCAAAGTTCAGTTCTTAAAATAATAGCCAAAAGACAGGCAATATATCAATGAGCAAATTTGGAAGAAAAAAAATGATCCCGGCTTAAAATGCGTTAAGCAATATTCATTTTTGGCCAATCATTTCTGGTGATTGTGGATATTGACATAATACACACTTGGCTTTCAAATAAAATAGTTCTTTTCTGCTGCATAATTAATTGCTTTACTCAAGTACAAATGAAAGAAATAATTTTCATACTGCAATTTTCAATTCAAGGCAATGCTGCCTAATAAAAGAGGTTTGGGGTTTTTCTTTTGTTTGAAAGTTTATAAGGGGATTTCGAACAGTTACAGAAGTCTGTCTCAGCTAGTGACAAATGGTAGGACTTCAGTTCAAGAGTAAGGAAACTATCCATTTTTCTGTTTTCAAGTTTTCTGTCAGATAACTGCTTGGGTTTCCGGAAATGCATCAATAGAGGTACATTGTCAAGATCACAGAAAGTTATAGTACCGAATGAGGGTGAATATACATGTCCCAGGATAATGTTACTATCAGCGTTCCAGAAAAATCCCCCCTCCTATTTCCCACACATGAGAAGGTGGTAGCATGGAAGTTTCTGGCCTACATATATGGCTTCTAAAGCTGACAGTTACAGGATCCAATCTGGACAGGTCACTGGGCCTAGAGGTTTAGTCTTCCAAGCTTTTGGACACCTGCTGGAGCCCAAGGTTCTTCTTCTTCTTATCCAAGACGCTTCTTCTGTTCAGAACTGAAGAAGCTTCTTGGATGAGAAGCAAAATGTCTTCAAGGGAAAACAAAGAGTGTCCAGTTGCCTTTTCAAAAAGTACCTTTGAGACAATTAAGGAAGTCAGAATCTGAGTGAAAAGGAAGAAACAGTAGAAGGTTGACAACGGAGCCCACTACCTACAGAGTTGAGGGTTCTCTTGTTTTAGATGTGTTGAAGTTAAAAGCTTTCTCTAATGAAGACTTTATTTAGATTCCTTTGCTTAGCACAGAGTTAGATTTATTGGCCCAAATGGGCTTCTTTATGCTTCAATTCAATAATTTCAGGTGTTATTAGGGCAAATATTGGATAGCAAGTAATGAATGTATCATTGTTTATATATAAGCAGGTTGAGGTCTGGTGCTGAGAGAGGACATTATTCATTATTTTAAATGATAGAGGCCTACAAGGTTAAGTTGTAACTGAATTGAGGTAACTATCTGATTGACTGGTATGAGCTCTTCTCATAACTGTCCTTCAGTTGACAGTCATAATACTTTCAAAATCTTTCTATTTCAGTTCACGGAAATTAATTAGCGGGAAATAGCATTGCCACAATAATCCTGACTGTCAGCTGTAACATGCTAATTTCCATAATTTCCATGGGGTCATTCAGAATAGTAATATACCTAGAAAGCTATTTAAGATTTTTAATGTGTGAAACCAATTGACCGGAGTGGTGTTTTTTCCCACTGCCTTTCCTAGTTAGGAGTGATAAACGACAAGTGTAAAAATTTACCAACTGTTTGCAAAAAAAAAAAAAAAAGTATGCGCATTTAAAGTAGGACTGATTTTTTCCCCTCCTTTTTTGTCACTAGGCTAATTAAAGGGTTGAATAGTTTTTGGTTTTTGGCCAGTACAGGAATCTCTTGTGATATATTGTTATACCCAGAAAAGTTTTTTTTAAAAAATGAGAATGTAGATGAATTTCCTAGTTGATTGCATTCTGCCTGTGGTGGAATTTGTATGTAGTTTCATTATGCTTGATTATATGAGGAAGCAGAATGCATGTTTTATTACAGTCATATTCCTGATTGATTAATACAGTTATACAATTCTTGCAAAAATATTAACAACACCCTTGTTGAACCTGAAATAAAGCCAAACCTCGTAAGCTACCTTAAACTTACAATGCTGTGTTGTAAGCCATTTATATTCTTTGTGAGAGGAGTATGAGCTTGATAAAAGGAGTTGTTACGGTTATGCACACTTTAAAAATAGTTCAGAACATGTCTTTGGAATGTGTTTTTTCTCAAATGGATCTTAAAGTAGTTATAACTTTTTTAGAAGAGTTCCATGGAAACCTAAGAAAAGTTGGGCTACTTTAATGAACAGCAAAAGGGTGTTGCGGTGATATCGCCCTTAAATCTGAAACATTTTTTTCAATCCATCTTTGAAGCATGCACCACCATGTTGTTTGCTATATTGTTTACCATTTGCTCACTACCAAACAGTAGAGATCTGTGATGGCGAACCATTTTGGTACCGAGTGCCCAAACTGGAAGATCCGTACACGTGTGTGCATGTGCATGCGGCGAGCACCGGAAACCTGAAGACCAGCTGGCCAGCACATGCATGCCTATTTGGCTGTTTTTGGCTGTTTCCAGGCTGTTTTTCGGGCCATTTTCCGGCACTACAGCACCCGCAAAGACCAGCTGGGTGGCGCGCATGTGTGAGCTGAGGTGGGTTTCAGCAGGTTTCAGAAGGTTCTGACCAGTTCTGGAGAACCAGTAGCAGAGTAGTTCGGAGAACCGGTAAATACCACCTCTGACTGGCCCCGCCCCCATCTATTCTCTGTCTCCTGAGTCCCAGCTGATCGGGAGGAAATGGGGATTTTGCAGTAACCTTCCCCTGGAGTGGGGAGGGAATGGAGATTTTACAGTATCCTTCCCCTGCCATGCCCACCAAGCCATGCAATGCCCACCAAGCAACGCCAACCGAACCGGTAGTAAAAAAAAATTCAAACCCATCACTGCATCACAGGTATAGATAATATGGAAGATTTACCACATAGGCACCTCATGGCTCAGGTTTCTCTGCTCTGCTTAGTGTTACTCATGGGACATGACAACAACTACATTATCCAGGTATGGTTTTGTTTGATTTTGATTTACTATTGCTTTACTATTGTTTTGCTTTACTAGTGCTTTACTATTGTTTATTCATTAAATGTATATTCTACTTTTGCTCCATGAGCTGAGAATCCTCAGTCATAAACCAACATAGACCAGCCTTAGACCAATCAAGTAAAGATCTACTTATATTCTACCCAGTATGTAATGGATGCTAAATCATAATGAAGGTTCAAAAGTTGGGGTGGTGGTGAAGATTTGTCAGAGATCACATTGCTTAATAACCATAGATATGTAAAGAATTCATTCATTCAGCCGTGAGTTTGCTGCATTCCAATTTCTTGATTGTGTTCTGTTTCTTCATAAGTTATGGAACATGAAGACATCACTGGACACCTGAATCTCATGGGCCACCACTTTTATAGATTGCCTGATGTGGAAAAAACACAGCATAAGTTAAAACTGAGATGGAAAACAAAAGTAACATAGTTAGGGATCTTGTTATCTGGGAGCCAATGCAGCACATTTAAGATTCATGTTACTTGTCTTACACAGGACAGCACAAATTGTAACTATTTGACATTTCCTTTGGTGCTGAACCAGCTTGATTTTAGCTGACTGCCTTCCTTGGCCATCTGGTGAAATGCCATGAAAAGACTTCATAGGGGCTAATTATTTCCTAAATTAATAACATTGACAGGTTTGCTGTGGTGTAGTGTTTCTGTGGGATGTGATGCAGCTACTAGCCATTCAGTGTGGAGAGTTGTAGCAGTTGTGAGATTTCAAGACTTCACCCTTTCCAAATCACAAAATACGTATAGCGCACATCTGCTTTTGCTCATCCAGAACTGGGATTGTAGAAGTTGTGCTACATACGGCCAACATTATTGTGTCCACAGTGTCTAACAGCCATCGTGGATGTTTCTGGTGTCTTTAAATGTATAGCAATCTTCTCCAAGCAGGTGTTTTTCAAATATGTTGGCCTACTACTTTCTTTATTCTTAGTGCCAATTATCATGCAGGCCTCGAGTGACAGGCACCGTATTCCAAAATTGCCAATGTGCGCCAACTGGAAAAGCCTGAACAATATAGATTTTCTTACAATTATAATACCTTTTTCTGTAGTTATGCTACTTCTGAAGAATACAGTCTGCAGAACTCTTTGCTAGTGTTAATATCGGCTCATGTTTAATAGTGAGTATAAATGCTCATCGAATTCAAAAAGCTTTACTTTTAAATAGACATAGGCAGTGGTAGGTTTCAAATTTTTTTATTCCTGGTAATGTGGGTGTGGCTTGGTGGGCATGGCAGTCAGAATTTTTACTACCGGTTCTCCGAACTACTCAAAATTTCTGCTACCGGTTCTCCAGAACTGGTCAGAATCTGCTGAAACCCACCTCTGGACATAGGTTGTGCTACAAAACATTTGTTATTACTATTGTATATCATCTTAAGTTGCCTTGCTGTTCCATTTAGTTTACTGTTATTGGTATTATCATGCCAATTTGGAAAATAAATAGAGTGTATATGCCTAACTTTTAATTTAGCTGGCTCATGTGACTTTGCCTTCACAATAATGGTTATAACGTTGCACGTCTATGATTATATTCTTTCTTACTAAAGGAACAAATCTAAACGAAACCAAAATTGCAGAGGGTTTTAGTTTTGTTATTTTTTATCTCTGGACAGAAGATGTGAACAATTCATACTATAGTAGTTTAAATTTTAAACTAGTTAGCACTGCAGACTGCGAACACTAGAAGTCTTAAACAAATCTGCATCTATCATTAGAGACACATGCAGGATAGTAGAAGAGAATTAATGTTCACATTATATGTGGACAATGCTAGTCATGTTATCCAAAACTACATATTAAATATTTTAGATATATTCCAGGTGTTAAGGTAAGAACATCCTCAAGTTGTTTTCAATGGTGATTTTATGGACCTATTCATGTAATTTTCCATGTAGTACGGTAATATGAAAGCAGTTTGCTATTGTCATGCGTCATCATTTTTTTTTCAATATCATTTTTTGCTCTACGGTTGTAATATTTCCTGGCTTTCCTATCAGCTTTTTGAAAATCAGTCAGTATAAATTGACTGCCACTGTTGGGTGTAGCCTTGTAGACAGCATTTGTACAAATTAATATTGTAAATCTTCAACTACTTCTAGTTATATATAGATGTCGTAATGGAGATTTGTATTAGATGTGTTCAAATCAGATCTAATTTTATTCAGATGGGAGGTTTAAAGAGGTGTGATCTGGGGCACGTATTCAATTTGACATTTGAGATCTCATATAAAGAAAGATTTTCTATAAGCCATGATTGGAAAGTATCAAAATACTCGCAGCTGTTTCATTGTTTGCTAGAAGAGAATGAAAAGAGCTGGAATGGTTACAGGACTTGTGGGGGAGGTAAATAATGCCACATGCATGCTGACTTCATCACCCAAATCATGCAACTTATGTAGACATTATAAGCAATGACATAGTAACATGTGTCATTTTGATATTGTGGTTTATTTTGGGTGCTGCTGGGGGCGGTAAATAGTTTTGAAGTTATTCTGCCAGTTGAAAATTTTTGGAAAATTTCAGTGCAATGCATTTTTAAATAGTTCCCTGTATTGTTTCTCTTTCAAGGCAGAGATAATAAGAATTAAACAAGGGTAACACAACAGCCTCCAAACTGGTTCAGCCACAAGAGAATATGCTGAGCAACTGAAGAAATCCCCTTACTCTAATTTAAAAACAAATCTTCAAAAACTTCAGCAGTTATTTTTTCCCCATTTTCTTCTCTGGGATATCAGGGTTGACATGACATTGAAGAAACAATCACTGGTTTGCTCTTGTGTGATATAGCTTTGCTGTCTCTGATCATTGAGTTGTCCAGGGTACCAAGAGATCATTGGCCATAGAACTTAGTACTTAGTGACATCTGAATTTTGGCTTGTTGGCAATATTATAAGTCCATTAATTAATTAATTAGCAGAGGCAGCAGAATGCCTGTGACCATGAGATGCAATATTACAACGAAAAGAAAGATGCAGAGAAAAACTGGCAGAGAAAAAAGTACCAGTCATAAACTTGCACCTGCTATAGTAAACATTTGGAGCCATCCCTGTAAATGTTAGTCTGGCACTCATTCACCAATTTATCAAGAGATAAATAAACTGTCCTAATTTTGCAGTTTGGATTTTGCAGTATATTTGGAATAATGAGAAGTGAACAGAGTTGATTACTGGTTGATTGACTAGACTAAGGGACTCAAACTCAATTTCATTGAGGGTCGCATCAGGGTTGTGTTTGACCTTGGGGGACCAGCATGGCATGGCAGGGTAGATGTGGCCAGCTCGACATCACTCATGTTGGGGGCGCCAGTGGTGGCCCAAGCACTTTGCCAGCGAAAATGGGCTCCCGAGCTCCGTTTTCGGCTGTGACGGTCTCCTGCAACCCTCTGCCAGTGAAAACGGAGTTCAGGAGGGCCACGTGCTCCCAAGCTCCGTTTTCGCTGGCAGAGGCACTGTAGACCAATCCTTCGCTGTTTCCAGGGTGGCCCCATGGGCCAGATCTAAGCACCCCCCCCCGGGCCAGATCCGGGCCCCAGGCCTTGAGTTTGACACCTTTGGACTAGACTATCTCAATGTATACAACTTGATCTCCCAGCTCTGTTTCCAAATTCAGCACAGAAATATAGAATTCCATTAGCACAAAACAGAACAAATTTAAAGCCTGTGGCTGAACCCATGAAAGAATTTGAGATCTGAGGAACTGAATAAAGTCCCAGCTTGATAAAATATTTAATAAGGGAGCTGATTACTCATGTCAAAGTCAGAGTGCTCATCACACTGCTCAGCTCTGCATTCTTTCTAAATGGGACTGAAGGTGAAACTTGTAGATTGTGTGTAAAAACCCCAGAAGGGACAGAAAAATCACTGAATTTGTGTGGCACTTCAAAGGACTTACAAAATACTTTGAAAGCACCTGTTTGAATGTATTTCTTTGAAGTAAATCCCTGCTTCAAATTATGATTTCTACTTTGACGGGATGATTTCAAGTGAATGTCTTCAAATCAAAACACCTCTTTGAAGGTTTATGCAGTTGACAGTCCATATTTTTGTTTGGTAAAGTGTAATACAACCGACCAATGTTAGAAAGCTGGATCAACATTTTGCAAAATCAGTAGTTAATTTTTAATATATCTTTAGATTTATGAACTGTGCTATGTAAGCTCTGAAAAGAGAATTAAGGAAGTGGTATTTTTATTTATTTCTACAAATTCAGATTTCCTTCACTTCCAATTACTTCCAATAACTACATTATTGGATAACTACACTATAAATATACTCATTCGTAAACTGGATGGGGATTGCAAATGACTAGAAATGATACTGGGAATTACAGTTTTATCTTTTTTTCTTTTGACCTCCATTGGTATTTTTTACTTCAAGGTCTTTTAACACCTGAGGTGTATAAAAAGTGGTTAAGCAAATTCCTGCTGTTTCTTAGGTTATTGAAACAGATGCCATCTTGTCTAGTAAAAAAAAAATTGGAACATTCACGCTGAGAGGCAACACATATTTTAAACAACCCATATTCATTTGATAAAATAAAAACATAGCCTAATGGTAGAAATGGAAAGATTGCTACTTTGGGTAAGGAAAAAACCCCACAAAGCACCCATAAAGCCTTAGCTGTACACAGTGGTGGGATGCTGCCGGTTCGGTGAGCGTGTCCTAAGCGCCTAAGTTGCTTGCACACAGTGCTGAAAATGGAGCATTTGGGAGCTCAGCTGCTTACCTTCCAAGTCAGCAACGGTAAATAGAGCAACGAGGGGGGGGGGAATCAGCTGTGTTGCATGATTGAGATGAGCTACAAAGCAGGAAATAAAGGACAGGATAGAGCGGGGGTGGGTGGGTGGGGCCAACTGATCGTCGGCGTTACCAGTTTGCTCGAACCGGTCCGAACCGGCTGAATACTACTACTGGCTGTACACAGATTTGGACCAAAGTGCAAACTCAGTGATTCTTTCACAACTGGGATTAGGAATGCTCAACCTTCAGTGGCTTTCCAGCTGGCTGGGGAATTCTGGGAGATGATGTTCACACATCTTAACCTTGTGAAGGTTGAACTCTGGTCTAAACATTCAAGAAAAGTGGAGTTTTGTGAAAGGAAAACACTTATTAATGCAAATAAGTAATTTTAAAAATGCATTCCCACCTTCCAAATAACCCTAAACTGTTTTTCGATTATATATTTATATTATTATATATTATAATATATATTATAATTATATATTATATAATTAATATATACATATATATATATATTATATTATATATTATATAATTATTATATATTGTTACTTCTGTTTTGTTATGACATGTCTATAAGTACATGGTTTTACATGCTTGCCAGCCATGAGAGGAGGCAAGATATTAGGAGAGCCAAGGAAATCCAATATTTTTGAGTTTCACCCTTTTCTTACGACACTGTAAAATTCACATTCTTTAATAATCCCTCATCTGATTTGTTTGCTTTTATGTTTGCTCAGTATGTTGGGGTAGCCATGTTATTAATAGTTCTGTAATCTGTGTTTGTGAACTGTGGTTTGTTTGTTTTTTTAGGAGAAACCATGACTTAGTGTGAACTCAGCTATTGTTAAACCTAAATAGGCAGGCTTGGAACCAGAAATGTAGCTAATCAGAAGCAGAGTACAATATTCATGAAAATAAGACATTTCTAGTCCTTCCTGATGAGGAGAAAAAAGGACTACTCTCAGGGCAAGAATTTCATTCTGATGTCATATGCTCTAATCTTGATGGCTCATCCCCCAAATGCAACTTATTCAGAAATTTGGAGATCTAGTCCAATCCACAACAGGTTCAGACCAGGCACAAAAGCAAGGAGAAAAGTTTTCATTTTCATAGAGCTGTGAATGCAAGCTATATTCCACTAATTCTACCATGTTTCCCCGAAAATAAGACTATCTTATATTTTTTGAACCCCAAAATAAGTGCTTGGCCTTATTTTTGGGGATGTCTTATTACTTTGGGGCACGTGGAACAAGATGCTGTCTTACCTGATTTCCAGCTCTGTCTCCCTAACCTTAACCAGAGGAAATGGCGGGGACTGGTTGCGCATGCATTTAAATATTTTCGTGGAGGGCTTATTTTCAGGGAGCGCTTACTTTAGCGCATGCGCTCAAAAGCCCAATTGGTCTTATTATCAGGGGATGTCTTATTTTAGGGGAAACAGGGTATTGATGAGATTTTTAGAAGAAAAATTTCAGAACAGTTGACCAGCTAATGAGCAAATATTTTCTTTGATCCACTTGTCAAAAATACAGTCTTCTGGAAGGGTTTTAAAGACAATGATTGACACATCTGTCTCAGCGCAGGGAAGTTGTAATGCTTAATGCTTAATAATTAGACCATTACATTTCAATAGGTAAACTAATCAGGCATGTTCCAATCTCTCTCTCCCCCCTCTCTCTCCCTCCCTCCCTCCCTCTCTTTCCCTCCCTCCCTCCCTCCCTCACTCTTTTACTGTTGCAGAAATTGGCAGAAAATTCCTTGATGACACCAAGGTCAGATAGAGAACCTGCTGTCATGAGGCATATGATGAACAGAAAAATAAGCAAAACAAAAATTACCATGTACCACTGGCCTGATGACTTAGCATTGCCAAATGATAGATAATGAGTAGAAAAGAGACAGAGTACATGGCAGAGAACTAGCTGGAGTCTTAACCAATATTGTGAATGGGAAGTCATTAGTTCCAATTTTTCTGACTCTCTGGACTCTTTCTGCCCCTAACTACAATATGTGTAGGCAGAATCAATGTAGATGTAAAATACACGTAAAGGGTGAAATACCCCACCCTTCCTCGATATGGTGCCTTGTAAATGTATTGAGCTGTATTGCAGCAATCAATGCTATAAAAAGGTACTATGATATTATTATTGAAACAAGTCAGAACAAAGAGGGAGTAAAAGAGAGTGAAATGGAATGAAAATGAATCTAACCTTTCTGCAAAAGCTAGCTAACTCCTGAATCTCACTGGGAAAACAAGAGACTAAAATAACCAAAAATGGTGCTATGATCACATGAGCAATGTGGCATTGTAATCAAAGAGGCAGAACCAGTGAAGACACCACATGGATCTTCAAGCGTGGGTGGAACCTCCTGTGATCAGGCTAACAAGGGTTGAAGGGCATAGAAGCCCTTTGGAAATTCAGCAAACAAAAGGGAAGGGAAAAAGAATCTTTGATAAAGGAATATTAATGACCGGCAGTCTAAGATGGATGTAGATAGTGAAAAGTTATGATTGTATTAAAAGCAGTGTCAGCAGTGATGAAGGAATGTTAGTTTGAGGGGAGCTTGAAAATTCGAGAGCTCCTCCTGGATTTTAAGTCTCCACCTACTTTTGTCAGCTCAACAGATTCCCCCCACTCTCTTTCTCCTATGAGAGTATCTTCCTATGGAAAACCAAGCCAATGTCTACCCCTAGCTTCTTACTTATCACTCCTTTAGAGTGAAGTATTTAGGTGTCGTGGCTGCCTTCATGACAGATTGGTAAAGAGCTCTCGCTTTCACAAAGTCTCTTAAAGATTGACTTTGATGTTCTTTTATAATCTTCCTGATTTTAATACTTTCTATTGTACTATAAAGCTATTGTTGGTTTGAGAGAGAAAAAAGAGGGTATCAAACTTTTTTCCTTTGGAGCAATTTTTCTTTTACAGAATGTATTTCAGAGGAATAATTTAAGAAGAAATTGGGTAGTCCTAATCCAAATTAGGTCCCTTGAGATACTTTTAAGCAAAAAAACCCAAAAAACAAAACTCCTGACCTATTTTTCCACCCCTACATCATAATGCACTTCTTAGTTTGGCAGATAGAACAGGCTTATTTAGTTCTGGAAAATTTATGGATCAATAAATGCACCTGCGTTACTCAGGCATAATACTTTAGAAGTTCTGTAAAGATACTTTGAATTGTTTTAAAACTTACCTCTGCATATCATTTTTGTATATATAGGTTTTTGATTGCGTTGTATGAAGGTTTTTATTGAAAGCTGCCTAGAATCACTTTATTGTGAGATGAGCAGTTATATAAATATGATGAATAAATAAATAAATAAATAAATAAACAAACAAACAAACAAACAAACAAACAAACAAGCTCCAAGTGTAGTGGGAGAATTAACTTTTGAGTAAATGGATACATATAAATACCTTTATTTATGCACAAAGATGCTTTCTAAACAGGTTACCTTTATGCTATGAGACTTCTACAAGTTTCAACATTCGTTGTACTTTCCTTCACTGTTTTGCTCTATTCTGCAATCAAACCTGGATTATAGCTTCCGGTTAGTTATGAAACTTACTTTTCCTACACGCCAAGATAAAAGACTTCTGCTATGTTTGTCCTGGGAATACAGAACCACAGAATAAAGTAGAAAAAGAAGATGAAAGCTCATATATGATTAGCTCAAACACTGAAGTTCAAAAAATGTATTGTAGAAAAAGCAATTAAAACACTAATTAGGCTAAGACTACAAAAACAACCACCCACACATACACAATTAAAACAACTGTATATTTCATCTTGTTACAGCAAAGCATCCTTACCTATATTTATTTAAAATATCCACATCCCATCATATCCTACACGTGGAACAATTAATATTCATATTCTGAACATTGCATTGTTTAAAAAATATTCTATAAAAAATATAAATATACAGGTTTGTAGCTGTGAATACAAGATTTATCACATAATTCCCTACTATTAGGTCACATTCTTTGCAGTGTTTAGCAAGGATGCTTGCACAAGGGGAATCCTCTTTCTCTGTGCCCTTGAAGCGTTAGAGTCAAAGGCACACACACAGTCTAATGCACATAGGGTATCCTTGTACATATGGATGCAATAGAGCAGGGGTGTCAAACTCAATTTCATTAAGGGCCGCAACAGGGTTCTGTTTGATCTCGGGGGGGCATGGGGCGTGGTCAGCTCGACATTACTCATGTCGGGGGTGTCTATGGTGGCCCAAGCAATCTGCCAGCAAAAATGGACTCCTGAATTCTGTTTCCGGCTGCAACGGCCTCTGCAACGCTCTGCCTGTGAAAACAGAGCTCAGCAGGTCTGTACGCAGCCTTCCCAAGCTCTATTTTCACTGGCAGAGGCACCGCAGGCCAGTCCTTCACTGTTTCCAGGGCAGCCCTATCGGCCAGATCTAAGGACCCCACAGGTCAGATCCAGCCCGTGGGCCTTGAGTTTGACACCCCTGCAATAGAGTTTCCACAGACCATTTTCAGACCATGGGTTTATAGGCAGGTCATTCATGGGCAAGAAAAATAAAAAAGGCAGTGAAACTGAAATGTTTTCTTCCTATCAATTTCCCTTCTATTATGGTTTGTTGGTGGGGGAAGGTACTAAATAATACTGAAGAAGTTTGCCAAGTCTTACTGTGATGACCATGGTGGCTCTTCTACTCACGCCTTGGGTTAGTACCTGTATGCAGTCAGGTCCCTTAAGTCTTGGTATGTGTAAATGCAGGTAGTTGTTGTTTTATATAATATTAGTTTTGCCCTTTTCCCAATAATGAAACCACCCAAGGTTGGGTGGCCAAGAAATTTGATGACTCAATGATTGAACTCTAAAATTGAGAAGTAGATAGGATTAGAAATAGATTTGTGTAAATTGAAGCTCTTATTGTAATCTGCAAATATACTATGTCCACTGCATTTCACTGGTCCACTAATTTAGTCACTTTATCAAAGAATGAAATAAGATTTGTTTGGCATGATCTGTTTTTGACAAAGCCATGTTGGCTTCTGGTTATAACTTTGTTTGATTCTAGGTGTTTGCAGATTTGTTGCTTGATTATCTTTTCCAGGCTCTTCCCAGAATATTGATGTCAGGCTGATTGGTCTGTCGTTTCCTGGCTCTTTTTTTACCCCTTTTTTGAAAATGGGAATCACATCAGCTTTTTTCCAGTCCTCTGGTAGTTCCCCTGGTCTTAAAGGTGATTTAGACTGAAGTCAGAATATAAAAAGTTGAAGACAGAATATTAAAAGTTCTCGCCTTGCAATCTAAATGTGAATGGCTTACCTATGTTATCAAGGCTTGGAGGGAGGCATTCTTAGTGGAATGTAGTGCAATTACTTTGCCTGTTAAGGGAGGGAAAGAAAATAAAACTATTCATGCTTCTCACTTTAATGTATTTCTTATTAAAAGGATTTTTTAAAAAAGCTGAGGTGGTGCCTCGCACTGAACTTCTAAAAAGTCCTAAAAATCCCCAGGCTGCTTCAATCACAGTAATATAAGGTAGCTTTCCCCAATCTGGGTGTTTTCAAATATTTTTTACTATGCTTACGATCTGTGGGTCTTCCAAGCTGAAGTTCAGCAAGCATGTAGAACATCATAGTCATGAAGACTGATATTTGGAGTCAATATGATTTAAATTAATTACTAGTTGATGTTTCATTGAATTTTCTTCATTACATACGACTATATCTGAATCAAACCAAATGAATTTTTGTAAGTATATCCTATGAACGACTGACAGGGAACTTTTCTTCTTCCCATCATTATTGTCATAAATTATATTGAAGTTCCCATTAGCCAGGCTGGATACAGTGCCCTCAACAGTTCTTTTTGGACGTTAGAAGGATGTTTATGTCCATGTGATGATGGCCCAAAAGAAACTCTAAACCAGTGATGGCTAACCTTTTTATTGTCATGTGCTGAAAGCGCACGCCCATACCCATAATGCAATGTGCACACAACACCCCGCGCTCCCCTTCCCCGCCACGCATGTGTGCACAACACCCTGCACTCCCCGCACATGCGTGAATGACCCTCCCGTGCTCCCCCACCACCCATCCCCCACTGCCCCCACCCCCACACATGCTTGCATAACCCCCCCTGCGCTCCCCCCACGTATGCGTGGCAGAGACCCGAAAATTAGCTGGCAGGCGGGAGGCGCACGCACATGCGCGATGAAGCTGATCTGGGGCGATGGCTCGTGTGCCAACAGAGAGGGCACTGCGTGCTACCTCTGGCACACATGCCATAGGTTCACCATCACGGCTCTAAGCCATTTGCTACTATCTTGTTCCTTATATAAGGATCCTAGGCAGACTTTCATTTATCTCATCTTGGGGAAAAAAATCAGCCAGGGGGAGTGATTTCTACTTACAAGGACCCAAAATATACTCCTAAAGTGCCAGTTTTGTGCTACAATCTGTACATCATTAATTAAGATCTTATGTTATTTATTGGTTTATATTTTATACTATTAGATATTTTACTGAACTGTATCTGGCTTTATGGTTGTGATAAAGTGATTTGTTTTGATCTGAAATTCCATCTGATCCCAGAGCCAAGACACAGCTATAATTTGAAGCCATTTGAAACCATGCAAACGATGTTAAACTGGACTATTCTGTGGCTAAGTCAACTGTTACAAGCCGCATCTGTTCCATGTTCTGGAATACCACCATGAGTTGTACCATAAATGAAAAAAATTATGGCTAACTGGAAGCCAACAATCTGCAAACTATTCACCACTAAAAGTCTAAACTTCACTAGATAGCAGTAATTTCAAAATGATGGTTGTGGCATGCCTTATTCAGAATATGCTTATTTGTACAATAGATAATTTCATCATATTTCTCTGAATACGTATTTACATATGTAAATGTATTCACATATGTATTTACATTTTTAAAAATTCTCTGGCTATGTATTTAGAGAAGAATCTTCAATACTTTTGAAAATCAGATAAACGTACCACATTAGTAATTCTTCAAAGAGGGTAGAACAAGAAGCAATGGGTGGAAACTAATCAAGCAGAGAAGCAACTTAGAACTAAGGAAAAATTTCCTGACAGTTAAAACAATTAATAAGTGGAACATCTTGCCTGCAGAAGTTGTGAATGTTCCAACACTGGAAATTTTTAAGAAGATGTTGGATAACCATTTGTCTGAAATGGTGTAATAATAATAATAATAATAATAATAATTTTATTTCTATACCGCCCTTCTCCCGAAGGACTCAGGGCGGTGTACAGCCTATTTAAAAACAGAATAGACATCAATTTAAAATAATTTAAAAGTATTAGATAAATTTGGCTTAATTTAAAACCCCAAAAGTTTAAAACATCCAATATAAAATTATGGTGCTAACCCAGCCTGGCGGAACAATAGGGTGTTGAGTGCGCAGCGAAATACCCGGAGGTCAGAAATCTTACGAATTTCTGGGGGCAGTTCATTCCACAGGGCTGGGGCTCCCACAGAGAAGGCCCTCCCCCTGGGTGTCGCCAGCCGACATGACTTGGCCGATGGCACCCTGAGGAGACCCTCTCTGTGGGAGCGGACTGGTCGGTGGGAGGCTATTGGTGGCAGAAGACGGTCTCGAAGGTACCCGGGTCCTATGCCATGGAGCACTTTAAAGGTGGTGACCAACACCTTGAATCGCACCCGGAAGACCACTGGGAGCCAGTGCAGCTCGTGCAGGAGGAGTGTCACGTGGGCGCAATGGGTGTAGGGTTTCCTGCCTGGGCAGGGGGTTGGACTAGAAGAGCTCCAAGGTCCCTTCCAACTCTGTTATTCTATTTCTAATTCCCAGAACTTCTGAGATAATCCTCCCACCTCAAAGTTCAATTATTCAGGAAAAATCTAATGTTACATTCAGGTAAATACAGTGTCAGTTACAGGTTTAGTCAGGGCTAAATAGTATAGTACTGTACAATGCAGAAAAAGCAAAAGACAAATTGGACTGTATTGGTGTATCTCTGACTGATTTATGTTAGGTTAACAAGGCTCTCCAAATTTGCTGAAAAAGTCTTCTCTTTGGAAAAGATGCCTAAATGGTGAATGCAATTTTTATATAAGAAAGCTTCTGAATGTGTTTTTGGTAACAATACAACTTCCTTAGCTTAAAGTGAATTCAAAGTCATAGGCAATTTGTCATTTTTAGTGTATTGCCCAGGGCTGAAGCAACTGTGAAAAGAAGAATTAACATGAATGCAGTGCCTGAATCACAGCAATTTACTTTGTCCAGAAATATGTTATATCTTAAACAAGTTATCCTTGGGCAACAATGCTATTAAAAACCAGGGACTGGGAGGCAAGAGTAAGTGACTATTGCATTCTATTGTGTACGAGTTTCTCACAACCATCTAGCAGAAGACAGTAAATAGCAGGATAGTAGGCTAGAACAAGAGTGAAATCCAGCAGGTTCTAACAGGTTCTGGAGAACCGGTAACGGAAATTTTGAGTAGTTCAGAGAATCGGCAAATATCATCTCTGGCTGGCCCCAGAGTGGGGTGGGAATGGAGATTTTGCAATATCCTTCCCTCAGGAGGGGAGAGTATGGAGATTTTGCAGTATCCTTCCCCTGGAGTGGGGTAGGAATTGAGATTTTGCAATATCCTTCCCCTGCCAGCCCACCAAGAACCGGTAGGGAAGAAATTTGGATTTCACCCCTGGGCTAGAAGTACTTTTGATGTGTCTCTTCATGTATAATATTTGTCTTTTTAATCTGGGTAAATCACCCTTCCTGTTTTCTTTTACAGCCATTGTGTAGGAAAACATGTCTACTGAGGCCATCCCTTAGTGTCAAACTCCATTTCATTAAGGGCCGCATCAGTGTTGTGTTTGACCTTGGGGAGGGTGGGGTGGGCATGGCCAGGGTGGGCATGGCCAGCTCAATAGCACTCATGTGCTGCTCTGCCAATGAAAAGGGGCTCCTGAGCTCCGTTTCCAGCTGCGATGGCCTCCTGCAACCTTCCTGCCACCCTCCCAAACTCCATTTTCACTGGCAGAGGCACCACGGGCTGGTCCTTTGCTGTTTCTAGGACTGCCCCACAGGCCAGATCTAAGCAGCCCGCAGGCCGGATCTGGCCCCTGGGCCTTGAGTTTGACACTCCTGCCTTAGGGGGAAATTTAGGACAGAGTTCTATTTAATGCCATCAGTCTTCCTTCCAATGTACAAAAATGCCTCCAGAGAAAAGGTTCAAAATCATAGGGCTGGATGGAGCCATCATTTGGGAAGCAGGATGCTAGCCCCTCAATTAGGCAGCTCTCTACAAAGGGAGGCAGTTACATCGAGGGGGGCTGTGTGGAGAGAGTTTCCTCCTTTAAATTCCTGGGAGTCTATCTCAGTGAAGATCTCATCTGGAAAATCAACACGACCCAGGTGGCCACATAGGCCCAACAGAGAATCTACTTCAGAGTTGGGTTTCAGTAAGTTCTGACCAGTTCTGGAGAACCAGTAGTGGAAATTTTGAGTAGTTTAGAGAATCAGTAGTAAAAATTCTGACTGGCCTCAGCTCCCAGCTCCATCTATTCTCTGCCTCCCAAGTCCCAGCTGATCAGGAAGAAATGGGGATTTTGCAGTAACCTTCCCCTGGATTGGGGTGGGAATGGAGATTTTACAGTATCCTTCCCCTGCCATACCCACCAAGCCATGCCCACCAAGCCATGACACACCCACCAAGCCACACCCACAGAACCGGTAGTAAAAAACAATTGAAACCCACCACTGCTCCACTTCCTTAGGGTCTTGCGAAAAAATAAAGTGGAACAACAACTGATGACCTCCTTTTATCGGTCCACAGTAGAAAGCGTCCTCACTCATTGCATTATGGTGTGGTATGCTGGCTTGACAGCCGTGGATAGAAAGACATTACAGAGGGTGGTGAGCACAGCACAAAACACCGCTACCGGCTCGGCAGAACCGGGCCGAACCGGGAGGAACCCACCCCTGATCTAATATCAACAATATACTTTCACATTAAATGATTAGGTTGGTTCTTCCAATCTGTTATTGTGGTAAATAGAATATAGTTAGGAGAGTTCAAGAAAACTGACTGATGAGATTGGAGGCAGTTATCCTCTTTAGGTACAATTGACCCTACAGAGCAATAGTTATGTAAATAAAGAGCATCCCATATAAGCAATCTTAAACAACTGGGAGGTAAATAGCCAGGATATAAATCTAATGAAAGAACAAAGTAATATATACCTACATTTGAAAAGGGATTATTTTTTTGTGTGGGAAAAACCGCTTATACCAAATAAAAATATCTCTACTACTACAGGAAAAGATATACTTAGAATGTCACCCTGAAATTAATTATCTTATTTTAAATGTTCCAATTGCTGGAAATCTAAATGAGAGGAAGAGAAGAAAAGAGGAAAAAGCTATAATTGGAATTCATTGTTGTGATTTGAATCAAACCATCTGTTGTCTAGTACCTTTTCTTTAGCCTTTCTCCGCCTGTTGCCTTTGGCGCTTCCATGACATCCAGTTAAGAGTCTATTTACATTTTGCTTGTGTATTGGATTGGTCTACTGCAGGGGAAATTTGACCAGTTCGAACCGGATCGCACGTACCGGTAGTGGCAATTTGAAGTGATTTGCCAAACTGGTAAAAACCACCCCTGGTTTACTCCGCTGACCCTCGCCCGCTCGTCGCTCACCCTTTCTGCTCTGTGTGTATGCCCAAGAAGGAGGAGAAGACCTGGACAAATTTTCCTTCCTCCCTTCGCAGTGAAGGGAAGGGAGCCTGCTTGGAGCTGCGGCAGCCTGCCTGTGCCTTTAAGGTACTTCGACCCCCAGGAGGAGGGAGGATCATAAAGGGACAGACTGCAGCGGCTGCCTTCTCAGCAGCTCCGCTGTGAATGGAGGGAGAAAAGTTCAGCTTCTCTCTGCCACAGCATTCAACGTGGCTGCTTCTCTCTTCTTTCTCGGGCTCATATACAAAGAGTAAACATGAGAAGGAGGCGAGAAGCAGCCAGGTTGTATGGTAGAAGACTTGGCCAAACTTTTCTGTCAGTTCTGTGGACGTGGCTTGATGGATGTGGCTTGGTGGGGTGGTAAGTGATGTCAGGTTGGCCACGTCCACTCAGTCACATGACCCCCCCACCATCACCACCAAGCCATGCCCACAGGGAAGCCCACAGGTAGGGAAAAATTTTGAATGTCACCCCGGTCTGAAAAATTTTGAATGTCACCCCTAAGAAAAATTCCAATAAAAATAATTAATATAATCCCTTTAATTAATAGCTTTAGAATGAACAACAGAGGATAAAATGCTATAACTTAAACTAATACCAAAGATTTTGTACACCTTACATTCTGAAAAAGACAGCCAATTGATAGGTCACTACCGTGTTTCCCCGAAAATAAGACCCAGTCTTATATTTTTTTTTAACCCCGAAATAAGCGCTTGGCCTTATTGCCATGCGCTCAAAAGCCCGATTGGGCTTATTATCAGGGGATGTCTTATTTTGGGGAAAACAGGGCAAAAGAATTGAGACTTTATTAATTTCAAGGGGTGGAAAAATGAAAGGGGAATCCTCTGAGTACCAAGAAAAAAGTGTAAAAATTAAACACTTTTCTTTGAAAAGGAGTGTCTTTCATAGTTTTGATCAGTGGTGGGATTCAGCCAGTTCGCACCACTTTGGGAGAACCAGTTGTTAACTTTCTGAGCAGTTTGGCAAACTGGTTGTTGAAAGAAATCATTAGGGCAGAGAACCGGTTGTTAAATTACTTGAATCCCACCACTGGCTTTGATGCTCATAGCTTCCCTTGCTACTAATCAGGGGTGAAATCCAGCAGGTTCTAACAGGTTCTGAAGAACTGGTAGTGGAAATTTTGAGCAGTTCAGAGAACCGGCAAATACCACCTCTGGTTGGCCCCAGGAATGGGGTGGAAATGAGGATTTTGCAGTATCCTTCTCCTGGAGTGGGGTGGGAATGGAGATTTTGTAGTATCCTTCCCCTGCCACACCCACCAAGCCACACCACGCCCACCAAGCCACATCCACAAAACCGGTAGTAAAAAAAATTGGATTTCACCATTGCTACTAATATTGTGTTGAAGGCCTGCAACTGTAAGAAAGTGTGCCTTTTTGTTTTTAAAAAGAGATGAGAATGGTTTTGTAGCAGATGGTGTTAGTGAACCGTAGAGAGAAGCTCAAAATCCTTCTCTTTTTCAGATTAAAATCCGAACAACAACAACAACAGCAACAACAACAATTGGCACAGATGGGCAATTTTATCAACTATGGTTTCTTTCTGTTTCTCTCCCTCTTTTTCGATCATGCATACATATCATCCTAATTCTACTTCTGTCTATTTGAAAATTCATAAACTCTGTGGTCATTTCTTCTATTGTATGTTAATTTTATCTGATTTAAGAATTTCTTACATCTAATTCTGTTACTGTTGTGGATTTTTGTACATAAATATACAAAACCAAACTACTCAGAGTAAAATGTTTTCCTCTAATTTACACATTCGTACATGCTATTTTAAAAGGATAAATGACAATAAAAACGGCAGAAACATAGCTTTAGTTTACACGTTGAAACTAAATGAAATAAGGATTTGGCAAATTTATATTAAAATTAAAAAAATAATCGATTACATTTGAGCTGATACAATTTATCTTGGTTTTGATGTGTGCTAACAAAAGCTCCTGAGATTTAATTTCTAGTGTAGATTGATCAGAGTTTGCTGCTTTTACTGTTACACCTTCCTCCTCTTATTTTCCCCACAAAAACAACAACAACCCTGTGAGGTGAGTTGGGCTAAGAGAGAGTGACTGGCCATGATCAACTTGGCCATGGCCAAGGTGGAACTTGAACTCATGGTCTCCTGCTTTCTAGCCGAAGTGATTCAGTTCATGTCACAAATGAAGGATTTCGGTTAAACAACAGAAAAAGGATACATTGGTTTAGCACTGGAAATATAGTTCTTTTTATACTTTTATTTACCTTGTAAATGAAAAAAATACTATTTAAAAGAGGAAGTTGGCAAAAAAAAAACATACAAGAAAAGGCAGTATTATTTTCCTTGTTTTATTTAGCCAGAAGGAGTTCTTGTTCCTTTTAAAGAATGAGTAAAAATGTAGTTTCCCCAAGGAGCTCTATACTACTAGTTCAATTATTATTATTAACAATTAAGACAGGTCACAACATTTATTTAAAATTAATACCCTAGAGAACATTTAGAGGAAAATATTTTTTAAAACTTTAAATTAAATCCCTATTTTCGGTTCAGTTTCCTTAATTTAATTAATTAAGCATTATAGGAATGAAACCTTCACTAATCTTCATAAGTATTAGATGCATGTGTAATGCATCTCAGCCCATATACTTTGCTAAGAACATACCTTAATTATGCAGTCTGTTAGGATTATCTGTGGATTGTGGAATCAAAGTCTATACAAAAATGCTTAGCATTTATGGGCTTTTAAAAAAGTGGTTAATGTGCTTTACATAGATTTAATAAATCCTTACAACAGCAGCAGTCCTATTAAATGTCATGTTACTATCCTCATGTCATTAAAAAAAAAACTCATAATGAATCATACCAATATCTTTATTATTTATGAAGAAAATTTATATGGCTGCCCAATTCATTCTTGGTGACTCTGGGAAGCTTAAAAGGATGAAACTCCAGTATAAAAACAAATATATAACTGTATAGTAATCAACAATTGATTCATGCAGTAATCAACCTTATGTCTCTGGGAAATCCATAAAAAATCTATGAGGGCACTTGCTCACCTCCACTGCTGTTCCAGATTCCTATTGAAAGGAACATTTATAAACAGGGACTAAAACTAATATTAAAATAATCTTGTCTAAAGTTATTTGGTGAATTGACTATTAGATTAAGACCTTCACACAGTCTCCCTTGCTTACAATGCACACTTTTAGCCACCACAGTTTATTGCTCTTTTAGTAATTTTGCTTTGCATTACTAAAGAAAGTGAACTTAGGTGTATAGTTCTGTTGAAAAATAATGAGAGAATATTGTCAGTTAATAGCAACTTTATTCTCGGGCAGGCTTCTAGTTCTCCGAAATAATTCTGATTTTTTTTTCTGTTACAGATTCCATGGATTCTTGCATTTTTAGAGTTGCTCCAATGGATATTTTTTGCACTTATTGAATCTTTACTTATGGGAAATTCTTTGCTTTACATTCCGAACTAATAATGACTGAGTCATGTGATTGACAAGGGACTTGACTGGTCTAAAAAAAGAATTTTTTTGATTGACAAGTTTATGACTTGAGTCCCCTTAAGAAAAGCATGCTTGGATAGTGGCTGGCACAGATACCATTTCCTTTCAGTAAGACTGTGGAAGACGTGGCCACTTGAAATCTGAAAATGAGTGCACCATTACTTCCCAACAAGTCATGTTACAATCTATTACAGACCAACAGAAATGAGATGAAAAATAACAATGAACACATGGTGTCTGTAGGAGACACAAATGCCAATCAAATCACATCGGAGGTCAGAACCCCTGGAACAGCAATAAGGACAAGAAATATTTCAGGAGAATCTGCTTGCTTACACACCAGTAAGCGAGAAACCAACAGACAGTTAGACTCTGAGAGGAACAATCTTCAGGGCATCGCTGGTGAATCAGAGTTTATACTATCTTCTACCATCAGCAAAAAACAGCACACAGATTGTAGGCCCGAAGGGCTTAAGGACACTTCAAAGCTAGTCACTATTAGCCGAGGACACAGTTTGTCCAACCTGAGGATCAACACAAGTGATAACTTTTCAGTGGTACTTTCAAAAAGCGATGCTGATCTTATTCAGTATGTTTCAAAGGAAAAAACGCCTAGAAGTATTGAGCCAGAAGGAATAAAACGCCTCTCTTTGGGGAGATCAAGAAAACTTTTGGCTAAAACAGAAAAAGAATTTGTTGGTCGTGTATCAGGTAAACGCTTACTTTCGGTATCCTTGGATTCCATCAACACGTCACATCATTTGAGTGGGGACATAGAGAAAACTCAGAAAACATCAAGAGACCATTTTCTAGGTATGGTGTTCCATCCAACTGATGGTGTGTCAGAAGGAAAAATTGTACCTTATTCTAAATATTCGTCTACCTCAGAAATGGAAAGAGCAAGTGCCCCAGCCATACAATCAGGGGTGGATAACGTACCAAATGCCAACAAACAAGGCCCTCCACATCATGCTGTTCTTGACCTCCATTTAACTGTTAAATCTAATGAACTTCGGAAATCAGAAGCACAAATTGACTATCAAAGCGATAAGAGAGGAAAAGGGGAGGTGAAGTGTCCTCTGTCTTCACAGTCTAAGCATGTGGGTGAGCAAAAAATAAACAAGGTTATGTTATTTGAATTTCTTGGATGCCCAGCAGAAGAAAATAATATTGTGGTACAGAATCAAAAGGATACGGGGACAGAAATACACAAGACCAAATTATATCAGTTGCCAAAAGAGGATCTGTTTTTAAATGAAGGATTTGACTCTGTTAATGGAAGTCTGATAAGAGAGAAGGGCTCTTCAGATGTAAGAAAAGGAAATAATTATAGTAACAGCAAAGTAGCAAGCAAAGCGAATGGGGAATATAGAGCTATGAAGGAGGTAGACTCTATTTCAGCTCCTGATGATGGTACTATACATGTTGATAAATTGACGTCAACAAGGAATGAAAACCTACACATTGGTAGCACAAGTTGTATTCCAGCAGTTAATGGGCATATGTCTTTTATGGATAGCATTAACATGACAGACACCAAACATCTGAATAGCTATGAAAATAAACAGATTCTACTCAAAGGACCCAGTGAAGATGTTATAATTGTCCAATCTGATTTGGAAGCTCCCAAACCACAAAATACAGAAAATATCTCGGTAAATTTTAACATTGTGGACAGTGATTTAGAAACCACAAATTTTTCAGTTCAGAGCAAGAAAATAGTTAAAGAAAAGAAAGAGCATTCAAATAATGCACCGGAAAGCTGTAAAATAATAGCACAAAATGAAACTTTTTTATGTCCCCCAACTCCTTTGCGCCCTTCGGCAACTATGAATGCCAGTAGCCACAGCACAGTGTCAAACAGCAGTTTGAAGGAACTTTGTGCACTTCATGTTGACAAGCTGCCATCTTCTGCAACCCTACCTCCCACTGAGAGCACCCAGTTATTTAACTCATCCCCTAAAGTGCCTAATAAAACTATATGTAACAGTGGGATCCCTAAGCCTATCCTTATAAATTCCAAGGGGCCCCTACCAGCCAGTTACAATGGTGAGCATGAGGATATGGAGAAACCTGAAGATAAGGTTGAAACTCCAGCCATTCCCAAGCCCAAACATGTGAGGCCTAAAATAATAACTTACATTAGAAGGAACCCTCAGGCAATCAGCCAGCTTGATCAGTCTGGATTGTCTTGCATGCCCCCTGCTTGTGGGTTGGCAACTGAACAGAAAATGTTAAATGATGGAGACATTAAACCAAGCAATGTTTTCTACGAAAAATTTAAAACTGACTTTCAGAAGCCTCAGATTTACAGTTCTGGATTTGTAGTATCTGGCATTAAATCCTCAGACCATCAGTTTGGTCCAATGGGTGAAAAGTTTTTCCAGGAGGTAAGTCTTTTAAAAAAAAAAAAAAAAACCAGGCTATTGAAGTGAAATAAATGTGAATCTGTTAAAATCTGTGATAATCTTTCAAATATTCAATTTTAAAAAATCTGTAGATTTTTTTTTTGAAAAAGTACATAGAATCACAATGACATGGGAAACTCAAGATACTAAGTAAGTATTGTGAAAGAAATGTTCTTTATTGTCTCATGTTTCTTTATGAGCCATGGCGGTGCAGTGGTTAGAATGCAGTACTGCAGGCTACTTCTGTTGGCTGCCGGCTGCCTGCAATTTGGCAGTTTGAATCTCACTAGGCTCAAGGTTGACTCAGCCTTCCATCCTTCTGAGGTGGGTAAAATGAGGACCCAGATTGTTGGGGGCAATATGCTGACTCTGTAGACCGCTTAGAGAAGGCTGTAAAGCACTGTAAAGCGGTATATAAGTCTAAATGCTATTGCTATGAATCTGTTTCCTTTTAGGAAAATTGTCACAAAATTCGAGGTTAATATATTTGATTTCACAGTACAAAAACAACACCTGCTATAGCAGTGATGTAAACATGGCTGGAAAATTCTCTTGCTCTGAAAAGCAGTTTTAAAATTGTCCAAATTTTTTTTAAAAAAAAGAGAGTGAGATGACTCTATTGTATATTCAGAAATTATTTACAGCAATTCACCAGCAGGCTTGCTCCACTTGACTGGTTCAATCTGTATCTCTTTCTCCAACAGCCAACTGTTTTTGAATTTAAATCAAAGCTTTGACATTAGCTTTTAAAACTAATGGTCTCAATCTGCCATCAAAAACAGTTTGCTAAATCCCCTGTCTGCTATTTTTTATGTTGATTTAACTTATCTAACAAAGTGCCCTGGACATTGAAAAGTCCCAACAATGTGGAATGTACATGAATAGAAAAAGAGGGTTGTTTCACATTCAATACAAAATACTACATTGCTGAAAGTTTGGTTAATCTGTTTTGGGTTGGCTGTAGTCCAGTTGAAAGAAACTCAAACAATTTGAATGAAATCAAGATGTTTTACATGAAATGCTCTTTTATCTATCTGAAGAATAGGGTTAAAGAATAACCCTAAAGAATAGAGAGGCCTTATTTATGAACATGGTTAAAAATGCCAGGCTTCACAGTATAGTCTAATACAGTGCTGAAATTCACATTTTTTTACTACCAGTTCTGTGGGCATGGCTTGGTGGACGTGGCAGGGAAAGGATATTGCAAAATCTCCATTCCCGCCCCACTCCAGGGGAAGGATATTGCAAATTCCCCATTCCCTCTCCACTCCTGGGGGAAGGATATTGCAAAATCTCCATTCCCATCCCACTCTGGGGCCAGCCAGAGGTGGTATTTGCCAGTTCTCTGAACTACTCAAAATTTCCGCTACCGGTTCTCCGAACTCCTCAAAATTTCTGCTGCCGGTTCTCTGAACTGCTCAAAATTTCCACTACTGGTTCTCCAGAACCTATCAGAACCTGCTGGATTTTACCCCTGGTCTAATATGTATCTCAATGGCATGGCACAATCCCATGCTTCTTTATTCAGATGTAAATTTTCATATGTGCTTTAGATTTATTCTCAATATTGATTTACTAATGGAAGTTCTTATTCTCCAGAAGACCTATTATTAAAAACACTTCAAGGGTAAATTGGGGAAGATTTTAGATTCACATCTCCCTTGTTTTTCAATCAGCCCAAAGAGGAGCAGGCCTAGTTAATTTTCCCACAGGGGAGGAGATAGTAGGCTGGGGAGGGAAAATTTAAATAAATTAGCTCTTCTCATCATTTTCACATTCATAGCAATAAATCTGTGGGGATTTATTGTCATAGAAACTTCTGTGACTCCTGAACTGACCATAGAATCTCTCTGACATAAACCCAGGGTGCATATAAGCCAAATTTTTGTTTTCTTCCTAAGCAAATATATTTAAATATTTTGATGTTCTGTTATGACTGCATTATATTATTTATTCAATTTATAATATATTAGTGTGTCATTTTTTTCATTTCTGTCAGATACTACAGCAGCAACCATGCTGAGAAATATTAACTGCAATCCTTGTAAAGAGTTGAGTGAATGCATATTATGATTTCTATTGTATTTTTCTTGAATTTCCCTTTATAAAGGTAATAATTTAAATGTCTATAATTGATAGAATTATAAAAATACATTTATATTTCTGTAGGTTGGAGAAAGGCCTGCGAAAGACAATTTTTCTCCTCCACCATATGCTCACTATGAGGTGCCTCCAAGCTTTTATCGCTCAACAATGATCCTTAAACCCCAGTTAGGACTTGGTGCTATTTCCAGGTTGCCATCTGTGAAAAGCAGGATTTTGATTTCCAGTCAAAGGTCTTCAGCAAGCTGCATCCATCCTCAACCACCAATACCCAGTTCAACGCTATTCCATCCTGATACTTCAGGTGATCAATTAATCTGTTTGGCTGAGGTCGTAAATCATAAGTCATAATGATAAACTGACCTTAATCACAATCTAAAGGAAATTTTGAATATTGTACCCAAAGGGTATTAGATCACTAAATGGTCTGATTAAGTTTGTCTTAAGTAAACCCAATCTATGTTTTAATTATAATAGCAAATCACCAATATAAGTCTTTGTAGTTTGGTTTGGTTTGGTTGTCTGGTTTGATTTAGGCAGGACTAAAACATGATCAAAAGTTTGCTTTCTTAGTGTATCAGTCTAACTATACTAGTTAGTGCTGCAGTCTTACACTACAGTTATGCCTGCCTGTCAACACTGTCAACACTATACAACACTATCTAGAAGTGTTGAACAAAAATTCTCATCATCTCCCATAATCTCCAACCAGTATATTTTGTGTTTTGGAAGATGGTGTGGGGAAGTCTGCTTAATCAACTGATCTGAGAGCCCCACTGAATGCAATGGTTATATTAAGAGTGTTTACACAACATTTTAACTATGTTACCCAAATAATCCATTTTCTGGATATGCACAGTTACATAAAGTATCCAAGCATACTGATTCATAACATAAGTTAACCGTGTGACCTTGTTGTGCATGTTGTGTGAACACAGCTATAGGGTTCTTTGTATACTAAGTTAAAATTTGTAGTATTGTTGGTCAAGTGTTGCAAAAATGACAAGGGACCTGTCTTCTCCCCCATGCTATCCTCTGTCAACACTACTTTCACTATGAATACATTTACATCTTACAATGTAAAATGTAAATCCATCCAACAGTGGATTGTTAGTTTGTTCATACATTTATTTTGGTGCCTTCAAGTTAGTGTTGATTCCTGATGATTGCCTGGGCAAGTCTCTGCAGTTTTCTTGGCAAAATTTCAGAAAAGGTTTGCCATTGCCTGCTTTCAAGGGCTGAGGTCACCAAGCTGGCTTTATGCCTAAAATGGGACTAGAACTCATGGTTTTCTGGTATCTGGCCTGATGTCTTAACCACTGTACCATACCTCTAGAGTCCATTTAAGCTCACGCCTACTGCTTCAGTGACTCCATCAACCATCTCATTCTCTGTCGTCCCATTCTTCTTTTGCCCTCAATCTTTCCCAGCATTAGGCTCTTCTCCAGTGAGTCCTTCCTTCTCATTAGGTGGTCAAAGTATTTGAGTTTCATCTTCAGGATCTGGCTTTCTAAAGAGCAGTCAGAGTTGATCTCTTCTAGGACTGATTGGTTTGATCGCCTTGCAGTCCAAGGGACTCGCAGGAGTCTTCTCCAGCACCATAATTCAAAGGCCTCAATTCTTTGGCGCTCAGCCTTTCTTATGGTCCAGTTTATATATTAGGAAAATATTTATTTTTGTATGTGAGCTATTGGATCTATTTGCAGTAGAAAGTGCAACTGAACAGTTACAATATTTCTGGAGAATTCACATGGTTTTGTGTTGGAGTGAATTTTAAAGCACCTCCATAAAAATGAACAATGCTTGTAATCAGATATGATCTAGTAGGATTTGTCTGTCTGAATATTAAATGAATGCAAGTTAAACGGAGATTGCTTTCACTCATCAATTGCTGGCATCACTTTGATCCCTACCACAAATAATATGAATTTTAATGCAAGTGTAGGGCTCTGCTCATCCATTTTACACCATTTTTTTCTATTCCTGAGAACATTATCTCCTTTTTGCACATGTTTAGAAAAATAAGAGCTGTAATCTGCTAGTGCCTCAGCTTTATTTTTCCCTGGGGTAAACTACTATGATTCCATCAAATTAGGGATTATGTTGGGGACATGATGACATCATAAGACTCCATAATTCATAATTCCCTGGAAAATGGTCTGTAGGGTTTAAAATTTTTGTGATACTAAAATAAATACGTTTAAAGATTAAATACATGTTTCAATTCTCCAATAGTACTTTAACCCCATATCGAGTCATAAAATCACTTGGGATAAAAAAAAAATACCCTCTACTATAAAATAATTATTCAATTGTTATCGCACACAATAAAAAAGTATTGTACACATTATAATCATAAAGCTGTAGAAGTTGTTCCTATTTATTTCAAAATCTCAAGTGAGAAACATCAACCTCAGTTTTGTTGCTTTTGAGTTCACACAATGGCTTCTGCATTCATTTTTCAATTCTTTTAAAAGAGAAATGTTACTTTCATTTTTTTATGTCTCATATCTATTATCCCATGTGACCATTGGGGCAAACTCAAACATATTTCTTAAAATATGTTTTGGCTTTCCTGCTTTTCTGAAAATGTTCTCACTTTGCTTTTTAAACCTTTTAACACGAATATAAAAACAGAATATTAAATTGCACACTGATATGCAATGTTTAGTTTACTATGTCTACTCAGAAATAAAGCCCCTTGAGTTTAATGGAGCTTACTCTCAAGGTAGTGAATGTAGAATTGCAGCTGCAATGCAATGACAGAATTTTCTGACTCCAGGCATATAAGCAACCAGTTGGCAATTAGATCCCTGCTGATTTAGACTAATGAAAAATAGAGCTTGATTAACTTATCTTTTTCAGGAGAATAGTGCATGTAAACTTGCTAGAGTAGACTAAAGTGAGGTTGATTAGCTTATGGTTCAGCATTTTGTGGGAAACCCAGCTGTTTTCTTAACTCCCAAGAGTTAGCATGTTGTGTGAGCTAGGTCATCACGTTAAGCCATAGAATAATTTATTCATCTGGGCATAGTATGTTATGTGAACACTGCAATTGTGCTTGTTTAGCATGGGGTTAGGGTTAAGTGTGCTGTGAACCAGCCATCTGCCTAGGTAGACCCTCCAGGAAAAAAAACCAAAACCCTGAGCTTGGATAATCTTCATGGATTTATCTCTTTTCAATGGATTTTTTTTTAAAACACAAAATTGTAAAGAGTGCGAGAGAAAATATTTTAAATATCCATCTCACAAATAAGTGGCTTATCCAATTTTATTGCACTATTGTAATCATGATATATGATTAGATTATATGGAAAACCACACAAACAGACTTGTTAAATAAAGCAATCGTATACTTTAAATGTGTAAACATTATTCACAGCTAATAATAATACATGATATTTTGTTTCGCTGAATTTTATATGTAGCAGAGTTGGGCAATCTACAACCTGCAGGACACCTGTAATATCTGATTCTTTTTCTGCAACCTTCTTAACTCTATGGCAGCATGGCTTGCTACCAATTATTTAATATTTTTCAAACTGTGGCTCCTTCAGGGTGTAATCTAGAATCCATGTCTGATATATATGTTTACTACTAAAGAGACCATCAAATTGGTATGGATATGGTTTTTTTAAATTGTTGTCTAGTTTCTATAATTTCTCCTGCCTTGCTGCTGTATTGTTTTATCATTATTTTTCTATTCTTTTACTTTGTGAATCTCCCAGAGTCACTGGGAATTGGAGGGTGTACAAATTAAATAAATAACTTAAAATAGTTTTGGATTGCAATCTAATGCAATCTTCTCATGGTATAGGTAAGCAAAGTTTCTAAGTGAACATTTATAGAATTATTCTGCCAGAAATGAACAATATATTCCAACAATCCACTGCATTATATATTGCATTTCCTTTGTTTTTTCCATTTCCATCATCCATATTTAAATATTAATATTTAATATTTAAGAGCCCTATGAGTTGAGAAAAAACTATCCTAAATCTGTAGCTGTATAGTATCTTTATTAATTTCAACTAACAATAACACAAACAGATGTGCGGGTTTGGTAGTTCTCCAGAACATTTCCTCAGGGAAAATGTTACTAACAAAACAAAATGAGGGACATAATGGAAAGAAAGAAAGTTTCAAAATTAGACTAAATACTTCTAGATTGTAAATTGTGCAAGGAAATTGGTCTTCAGGTGAAATAACTGACTTGAAATTGAATTCTGAATTACGCTTAATTTAGTCAAAAGAAATGATTGTTTCCTTCCACTGTAAAGACACAAGATCATTGCCCTTCCCCAGTTTGCCCCTAGCTTTGGTTCATACCACAATTTGCCTTAGCCTGGTAGTAAGAGGAACAAAGA
Source organism: Pantherophis guttatus (assembly GCF_059756535.1). NCBI lineage: Eukaryota > Metazoa > Chordata > Lepidosauria > Squamata > Colubridae > Pantherophis > Pantherophis guttatus. The sequence continues at coordinate 24,750,896 of NC_142067.1, forward strand.
AACATTGGTCTTTGTTGTGAAGATGATCCAAAGACCCCCACATAAATTTTATAGTTGACTACAGATGTGAACATAAGCCTCTTCAATCTTTGTCAGACATTTATAGCATCTTACATCCTCTATGATTTTTAAAAAATTATTTTATTTTGTTTGTCAAGAATGTATTAGCATTGGTGGGATTCAGCCAGTTCGCATCAGTTCAGGAGGACCAGTTGTTAACTTTCTGAGCAGTTTGGCAAACTGGTTGTTGGAAGAAATCATTAGGGCAGAGAACCGGTTGTTGAATTACTTGAATCCCACTATTGTGTATTAGGTAATATATATAAGTATAAGCATACATAAAATAGATACATTTTATGTATCTAAGGGCCTGGTGGCTCAGCATACTGATAGCATTGTGATTAACACCAGTTGTCTGCAATTATTGTAAGTTCGAATCTCACCAGGCTCAAGGTTGACTCAGCCTTCCATCCTTTCTAAGGTAGGTAAATTGAGGACCCAGTTTGTGGGGGCAATAACTGACTTTGTATATATATACTAAAGTATGAAGGCTATTGCTTAATGCATTGTAAGCCGCCCTGAGTTTCCGGAGAAGGGCGGCATATAAATCAAATTTAAAAAAAAATGAATAGAGGAAACATTAGGACAGGGATGGTAGGTACACTGGTGCTCTATTGCACGCCCCTTACAGACCTCTTAGGAAGGGGGTGAGGTCAACAGTAGACAGTCTTAGGTTAAAATTTTGGGGGTTTTGGGATGAAAACACAGAGTCAGGTAGTGTATTCCAGGCATTGACTACTCTGTTGCTGAAGTCAAATTTTCTGCAATCAAGTTTAGAGCGGTTCACTTTAAGTTTGTATCTGTTGTGTGCTCATGTATTGTTGTGGTTGAAGCTGAAGTAGTCATTGACAGGTAGGACATTGTAGCAGATAATTTTATGAGCTATGCTTAGGTCATACTGAAGTTTTCTAAGCCTAGAATTTCAAGTCTGGTGGCCTAAGGTATTTTGTTGCGAGCAGAGGAGTGGATATTCCTCTATCATACTGATATTGATGCTCTAGTCTAGTACATCAAACTCACAGGTTCTTCTGCCTCACCCTGTCTGTTTACAATAATCAGAGGAGTTCTAAAAACCCCAACTAATATATTAAAAAGTAACTTTTTAAATCTCTGCCAATACATTTTCCTTTAGTTTGACTTGCTGCTCCTCAGTTTCTTATCTCTTTTTATCTGCCATAGTGTTTTTATGTGCTGTTAGGAGCAATGAAAGCAAGTTTATTGTCCTACAGAGAAAACAGCTGATGAGATACAAACCTTAGGCAGAGCTTCTACATTCATTATCTCTCAGGAATGTGAAAGGAAGGCCATTTTGCATGGCATCAAGAAAAGAGTAATAGATAATTGATGAGTATCACTAGATTATGCAAAGAGTCAGCTACTGAAGAGTGGTAGGGCTTGGTAGGGGTGCGCCATATGTTATTATCCTGACCTTGAGAGACAGCCAAAGCAACAGTATGCTAGTTAAGTGTGGACTGTTAACTGAATATGTACCTGGCTCCAAAGTCAAAGAATCATCAAGGTAGAGAGGTATTGAATTGTGCCCTAGGCCCTGCACTTTTTCATATGTGTATTAATAACATGGATGAAGTGATAGAAGAAATGCTTAGGACATTTGTAGAGAATATCAAATTGGATGAGAGAGCAAGAAGATGGAAATAAACTTTAGACTAATCTTAAAACATTAGACAAATTAGCAGAAAACAACAGAGGCAAGTGCAAAATTCCTCAGTTTAGAAACAAAACCCAATGTATAGTATAGGATAGAGACACTTGGTTTAGTACAGTTAGATAGGGGTGAGTGGTCGGTAACCCATGGCAATGGTTCATCTCCATACTGCTGAATATCTGTACAGGAGCAGCTGGGCAGGATACAGTGGTTGCCATAGGGATGAGGGTCAGTACCTCGGTAGATACGTTTATTTATTTATTTATTTATTTATTTATTTATTTATTTATTTATTTATTTATTTATTATCAGATTTATATACCGCCCTTCTCCCGAAGGACTCGGGGGTGCACAGCCAAAGTAAAAACATAAATACAAACATTAAAATACAGTTAAAATGATATATATCCACCATGGTCAGGGACCGTTTTTTTGAGGCTGAGGAAAAGATGGAGGCGGAATTGATGGAAAGTAGTTCCATCAAGGTTGTGATGTGCAGTGGTAAGATGAGAAGGGGTCACTTGCTGCTGCTTACCTCTCATGATCAAAGGCCATCTGATAAGTTGCCAGATAGCCCTGGGCTCTAGCTGCTGTTATTAAATGCCAGCTCTGTACATAATGAGCCACAGTGGCGCAGTACTTAAAATGAAGTACTGCAGGCTACTTCTGCTGCCTGCTGGCTGCCTGCAATTTGGCAATTCATATCTAACAGGCTCAAGGTTGACTCAGCCTTCCATCCTTACCAGGTAGGTAAAATGAGGATCCAGATTGTTGGGGACAATATGCTGACTCTCTAAACCGCTTACAGAGGGCTGTAAAGCACTGTAAAGCGGCATATAAGTCTAAGTGCTATTGCTATAATAAGACCATCCTCACCCAGGATTTGACTGTGGATTGGGCAGCCAACCAAGTATGTATAACAACGGTCTGGTTGGACTGAGAGGGAAAATTCCCCCATCAAGCTGTTGGTAGAACACAACAGCCTGGGCTGTCATGTAATGTCTCTGCTTCATGAGTTGTATTGGTTATCTAAAATATATAAAGAAGAAGATGGATGACTGCAATGGACCTCTGATTGAAAGCCTTGTTAGTAATGTTAGACATAGATGTGACTAGGAAAGCAGACTATAGACTGAATCTGCAATATGCATAACATTCGCAAATGCCACTCTTCCAACTGCACTAGGGATGCACAAACTTTTGAGTCAAGGATTAACAACTTTATACTAAGGATTGCTTCCTGAAAAATGTTCAGAACCAGAAGAAACTATTGGGAACAGCCAAAACAAGATTTCTTTAGGTTTTAATTGATTCCAGTGGAATGAATATTATGTTAATAAAACACAGCTAATTTAATTATTTTCCATGTAATCCCTACCCTAAGGCACAACAAATTATAGAAAGAAACTCTTGAGCTACATCCAGAACTTTAGTAAGTAGCCCAAAGATAGGAATTGATCTTCTTTTCTACATTATTTTTTACACATAGAGAATGCTTCTTGAATTTGTATTAAGGTAAAGGTTCCCCTGAACATGCATGCTAGTCGTTTCCAGCTCTAGGGGGCAGTGCTCATTTCTGTTTCTAACCCGAAGAGCCAGCGCTGTCTGAAGACATCTCCATGGTCATGTGGCTGGCATGACTAAACGCCGAAGGCAAACGGACCACTGTTACCTTCCCACCAAAGTGGTTCCTATTTTTCTACTTGCATTTTTTACGTGCTTTCGAACTGCTAGGTTGGCAGAAGCTGGAACAAATAACAGGAGCTCACTCCATTACGCGGCTGTAAGGATTCGAACCGCTGAACTGCCGACCTTCTGATTGACAAGCTCAGCGTCTTAGTCACTGAGCGTCCCTGAATTTGTATTAGAACATTTCCTAAGTACTGTTACAGAGTTACATTAGATATAAAAGACAAAAGATAAACAGCTTTTTATGAGCTCTGATTTTTAGCTCAACTGGAAACCTCTCATATGAGCTTTAAAAAAATCAATAAATGTCAGCAGAACCGAACTCTTCCTTAAAGGTTGGGGGTGGTGGAGAGAGAAATGCTTGGTTGCCCTTTAGCTTAATAAAGCTACCAGTATTCCTATGACTAGTCTAAATTAAGAGAAATGAAGAATTAAAGTGCTGCAGAGATTTAGCCAGGAGTTAAGTAAAAATTGCTAATAATCTTTATTCTTAAACCTAATGCGAGTAATGTTGAGCCAGGATCTAGACTGGTGAAGGAAGGCAGCTTCAGCAAGAATGATCTAAGTATTTGCAGTATATGCTAGAACCCCTAAACATTTCTTTAAATAATGAATGTGTCCTGCCACAGATTCAGATGCAGTAATAAAGATTTTTATCTTCATACAGGGAGCACCGAAGTCTTGCATAGTGTGGAATGTAATGGCTCTTAAGCAAAACTAATGTTGTTTATCTATAAAGTAGCTGAAACTGAAGTACCTTTATACCTCAGAGAATCATTCAATGTGGACATTAATACGTTATTTGGTTTCACACTGTGTTGGCCTTTGTTGCTTATCTGGGTTTTTTGATAGTGTTTATTTATTATTTATTTATTTATTTATTAAATTTATTTGCCCCACGTCTCATATCGTAATGACTCTACTGGGTGGCTTACAGTATTAAAACATTAAAACCTTTAACAGATAAATATTTCTAAAACGATCAAATAGAAACCACACTCTAAATAAAATTATATTTAAAAAATGGGGACAGAGGGAACAGGAGGCATGGGGGAGGAGGTGGGATTGCCTCTTAATTCATCAACCTCCTTGAGTGTGATGGTCCCCCTTTGGAGCCCCAAAGCCATCTGGCAGAATTGGGTCTTTAGGCCCTTACAGAAAGTCAGGAGGGTGTGAGTCAATCTCACCTGAAGGGGCAAGATGTTCCAAAGGGCAGGAGCCACGGCAGAGAAGGTCCTTTTCCTGAACCCCATCAATCAGAATTCCTTGACTGGCGGAGCCCATAGCATGCCTGTTCTGCTGGCGTGTATGGTAGATAGGACAAAAAATGGATAATAGGGTGACTGGGAACCCTTCAGACATGATTTGGAATAATTTCTTTGGATTTCATAGCCTTGACAGATAATTGTATATTTATTGCTAATCAACATTTAAATAGATTTGCAAGAGACCGTTCACATTGAAATTATGGAAAACTTCCTTCTTTAAAACTTTTACATGTATCCATACTTGTTGCAGACCATCTTGATTTCCTAGTGTGTGTGTCTGGTAGGTATGCAAACCATTTCTGGATTCCAGGGCCATATTACCACCAGATGTCAGAAAAGAGATTCAGGAAACCAAAGCAACCCTGCCAATCAATGGGGTGGCAGATGTGACAACCAGATCACCCTCACACTTAGACCAATTAACCCTGGAGAAGGCCAAATCAACAGTAAAAGAGACTATCAGGGGCATTGATCATCAAAATTTAGAATAGAGTAGAGCTGGAAAGGACCTTGGAGGTCTTCTAGTCCAGCCCCCTGCTCAAGCAGGAGAACCTATACCATTTCAGACAAGTGACTGTCTGGTCTCTTCTTAAAAACCTCCAGTGATGGAGCGCCCACAATTTCTGGAGGCAACTGTTCCACTGGTTAATTGTCCTCACTGTTAGGAAGTTTCTCCTTAATTCCTTATTGCTTCTCTCTTTGATTAGTTTCCAAACATTGCTTCTTGTCCTGCCCTCCGGTCCTTTGGAGAATAATTTGACCCCCTCTTCTTTATGGCAGCCCCTCAAATACTAGAATACTGCTATCATATCACCTCTAATTCTTCTTTTCTTTAGATTAGCCAGACCCAAAACCCGCAGCCATTCTTCATATGATTTAGTCTCCAGGCCTTTGATCATCTTAGTTGCTCTTCTTTGAACTTTTTCCAAAGTCTCAAAACATCTTTTTTTTGTAATGTGGTGACCACAGTTGGTTGCAGTATTCCAGGTGTGGTCTTACTAGGGTTTTATAAAGCAGCACTAATAAAAATGATATAACCAGTGCCTGTGAATTCTATTGCTAAATGTAAGATAGTTGCAAGCCCTCTAGTCTGGGGTATCTATACAAACTAACTACTGGTGGGATTCAAGTAATTTAACAACCGGTTCTCTGCCTTAATGATTTCTTCCAACAACCAGTTCACCAAACTGCTCAGAAAGTTAACAACCGGTTCTCCCAAAGTGGTGCGAACTGGCTGAATCCCACCACTGAATCTAATCCTACGCAAATGTAAATGAGCCTTTTCCCACTTCAATGCTCCCCATCGGTTTTACTTATGCGAAGATTTCATGGGACTCTTTATTTGCAGAGACTTGCCCTTCTGGATCCAGGGTGCTAGAAACTCTTGCTCATGTCATACAACTGTCTTTTCTAGGATCCCCCAAGACGTGCTCTGAGCACCCCAATCATTTCCAAATACAAGGGTCACACAGATACCTTTGATGTTTATTATTTTTTTAAGGGATGCTAACCTCACACTCACTAATCAGATGGCCAAGTATCTTCATCAAACTTTTAATTAGATATGTTGTTTTATTGTTTTATTATTTTTTCTTTATCCCAATAACAAATAGTTATGTTAAACTATTTCTTTTTTTATTGTACTCTTTTTTATTATAAAGACTGATCAAAAGTCACAATAAAGACATTTTAATTTGATTCAGAAAAACTTCATTCATTGCTGTTATCTGGGGTCATTTGGAATTTTGCAATCCAGATACGGTATTCCTAATTTCTGGATTCATGGAATCACTCAGATTCTTCAGAAAATGGAAGTTGCAAAATGTAGTTGCAGCTTTTTTTCCACAGCATTCACTGTTTGTTCTGATTCTATTTTGGTTTCTGAATAATGTGAATGTATAATGGGAAGTGCATCACTGCATCTTGTTTGGGTTGCCAAGAGAAATTCTCCTCTGTTATTATTTGCAGGTGTCATTAGAGCTCCAGAATTATACCATGTTTCCCTGAAAATAAGATCCTGTCTTATATTTTTTTTAAACCCTGAAATAAGCGCTTGGCCTTATTGCCATGCGCTCAAAAGCCCGATTGGGCTTATTATCAGGGGATGTCTTATTTTAGGGGAAACAGGGTATTTGTCTCATTTCAGAGAATGTTTACCTGGAAATATTTTCATATTTTCAGACAAGATCTAGCAAAGTTCAAAGTTCAAAGACACTAATTTTTGTAGAATATGGTATAATGATTAAACTTGTGACCGTCTTCAAGCAGCCAGGAGCTAGGGTATTCTGACAATGATCATTTTGAAGTGTTGTTCTGCTTATTTCGGCAGATCTGAAAAAGGGATGTTTATTGTTAAAATGTATTAATTAAAACATCCATTAAAGCAAAAAAAAAAGACTTGTTTTAAATATAATTTTGTATTCTTTTTCAAACACATAGTTGTCACATTTTCAAAGAGGAAGCCTATACATGGGCTTTTGACCAGCAAGGTGGAGCCCAGTGAATGCTCATAACAAAAGTTTTTCATTTTAATAATTAATTTACTCCAATGAATGTTGAAGAAAGAAACTTGCTGTTCTGAAATGTAGATGTGGTTCCAGAGGCTCTGAAAATATCTTCTAAATAAGCCACAATGTTTGCATATAGTGACTGTCAGAAACAAAATGATTCATATGAAGGGTTCCTTTAACATGGGTGAGTCATACATTAAATCTTACCCAAATAAGTCAAACAACTAAAATCAGAGAAACAAGCATCTTTGTTAGCACTGATACAAGCATCATTTATACTGGGCTCATAAGTACTGCATTGTTGATCCTTAATGTGCAGTCTGCATCAATTGTACAAAATATTGAATCTTATATAATTTGATTTATTTATTCAATTTCTATAGCTGTCCTTCTCAATTTAATTGACTTGCATTGGCAAACAATATAACAATAAGTAATATCATAAAAACACAAAAATACTCACAAATTAGAGATATACACAATAGAAGATTACCATAATAATTACCTAAAAAATAACAGTGCAACTAAGTAACAGGGCCCCTAACACTTTCAAGACTCCAAGCTTGGGCACATAGCCACACTTTTAAAGCTTTACAAAAGGCTAACAAAGTCAGGGCCACCCTAAGTTCTGAAGGAAGAGTATACATAAAATGTTGAATGTTATATGCAAATTTAATCTGTATACAGTTTAATTATTTGTGTGTACCTAATAAATATAATATGTGAGCACTCAGTACTGCTGAAAAGATGGTTGGAGAATTCTAACAAACGAAGTTATTAAATAGTAAGTGCCTTTGCTGTAACTCTTTGTTAGAAGCTTATATTAAATTTTACTGAACTGTCACTGAAAAATTTAGTTCCATGTAGGGGATGCTTCAAAATTACTTGCCTTTAACTTTCTTTCATAACAGGTATAACAGGTGCAACAGCCTAGTCATAATGGTCCTGCCATTCATTTAATGTACTTTAGTGTATTTAGCCTTGCTGGACCAGATCAAGACCCATTTTAGTCCAGGTTTTTCTTCCTCCCAACTAGATTCATCTGCGATGTTCACAAGATACGCCTTTCCTATTGTTGTTCCTCTACAACCCGAATGTTGGTTACCTTTGATTCATATCCCCTATGAATTTACTCTCCCTTTTGTCAATGTCCCTGGTGGTCTAGTGGTTAGGATTCAGTTTAATTTCAGGGTTCCAAGTAACACCCCCAATGAAATAAAACTCAGAGACTTGAAGTTCCTCAAAACTACATTTTATTAGAAATGTTATATTGGCACATCTGGGAAAACCGAATCTGAAAGCTTCTGGATTTTCCCCACCCAAGTCCCTACCCAACACCCACAAGTCCATCACATGGTCCAATCAAACATCGTCCCAACTGGAGATGCCTCTCAAGTCCAGCCTTCCAAGTGCAGGGCAATTTGTCCTTGACTTTCTGAGGAAGGAATGTTATTATGACTATATATCACCCTGGCTCTATACAATCCCCTCTCCCAGTTTCCCACAGTAGTAAATGTGGCAGGTCTGAAGGCCTAGTGCAAAAGATGGCTTCGAGGCCTGACACCTTTAAAAGTATGCAAATCGTTCGTCATCACCACATTTTTGGATGATCCCTGGTCTTTTTTTTAGAGAGGGAAAATATTTATCTCTTGTCAGTTTTCTCCAGAACCTACAGGGTTTTATACATCACCATAGTCACCCTTTGTAGAAGCTGAAGAGTCACATATATTCTGGCATTTTCTCATGAAGATGTTTGAGATTTGTTTACCATTTTGGCTGCCCTTTTCTGCCCTTTTTATAGCTGTATCATGTGCCTTTTCAAATAGGATAACTAAAAGTATGGTAGAAGAGAATATATGTAGCTCAGTGGAGTCCTTGATATTCTAAGGTGACCAGATTTTAACATTGGTAAAGAGGGACATTGTGGGCGTGGCTTATTTTGTGGGCGTGGCTAGCTGGTCATGTGACTGGGTGGGCGTGGCTAGCTGGTCATGTGACCGGGTGGCCATGGCTATGTGTATAGGGTAAGGTGAACAGATTTTAACATTGGTAAGAAGGACACCATTGTGGGCGTGACTTATTGTGTGGGCGTGGCTTGGAGGCCATGTGACTGGGTGGGCGTGGCTAGCTGGTCATGTGACCGGGTGGCCATGGCTATGTGTATAGGGACTACTCAGAGGGCTGAAAAGTCATTTCTGACAGGTCCTCACACTTTTGACTGGTCCTCACACTTGTGACCATCCTCACATTTATGCCCGTGCAGTATTCTTAACAACCATGTCACTCATTTCACAACTGCTTCTCTTCACCATGGTGACAAGATAGGGCAAAAATGTAAAATGTGAGGACAGTCGTAAGTTCGAGGACTGGTCAAAAGTGTGAGGACCAGTCAAAAATAACTTTTTCAGCCCTCTGAGTAGTCCATATGCACAAAAGGACTAACCAGAGGGCTGAAAAAAGTCATTTCTGACAGGTCCTCGCACTTTTGACTGGTCCTCACACTTATGACCATCCTCATATTTATGCCCGTGCAGTATTCTTAACAACCATGTCACTCATTTCACAACTGCTTCTCTTCACCATGGTGACAAGATAGGGCAAAAATGTAAAATGTGAGGACAGTCGTAAGTTCGAGGACTGGTCAAAAGTGTGAGGACCAGTCAAAAATAACTTTTTCAGCCCTCTGAGTAGTCCATATGCACAAAAGGACTAACCAGAGGGCTGAAAAAAGTCATTTCTGACAGGTCCTCGCACTTTTGACTGGTCCTCACACTTATGACCATCCTCATATTTATGCCCGTGCAGTATTCTTAACAACCATGTCACTCATTTCACAACTGCTTCTCTTCACCATGGTGACAAGATAGGGCAAAAATGTAAAATGTGAGGACAGTCGTAAGTTCGAGGACTGGTCAAAAGTGTGAGGACCAGTCAAAAATAACTTTTTCAGCCCTCTGAGTAGTCCATATGCACAAAAGGACTAACCAGAGGGCTGAAAAAAGTCATTTCTGACAGGTCCTCGCACTTTTGACTTATGACCATCCTCACATTTATGCCCATGCAGCATTCTTAACAACCATGTCACTCATTTCACAACTGCTTCTCTTCACCATGATGACAAGATAGGGCAA